>NC_081545.1:17947649-17974785 GCF_901000735.1 Corylus avellana | reverse complement strand
CATGATTTTGCTTAAAACAATATTTGACGCAATATTTACTTATTTGGCCATGAAACCGAAATTTTATGATAATATTATCAAAACACATAATTGATAAAAAAAGTACTTCGTAATATATTTTACCAAACGCCTATACGGGTAGCGATTTCAAAAATATAATTTTTAAAATCGCACTCCCAAACGGGCCTTAGTAAAACTTGGAATTCTAAAAAAAAAATATAGAATCTTGCCCCATGAAATTACCAATAACTTTGTTGTCGTTAGTGGCGAAGAGTTTGAGAGTTTTTTTTTTTGTTTTTTTTTTTCAGCCAATCTGCCCATTCAGAAAAAATATATATATATCCACATAAATGTAAAATCTTGAGAAATTTTTTCTATTAAATATGTAATCTTGTATCTTTATGTCCAAATATTCACCGCCAATTACTTCTTTTATAAAAAGATGCCTTTTCTCTTTCGGGTTTCTGAGGCAACCCAGCCCAGCCCAGCCAGCTCTGTCGGTGGAAGGCTTGACACTCCCGCAAGGCCCGTAGGCAGCTGTATTCCCGTTCTTTTGTTCTGGAAGTTAAAAAAACAAAGCAAAAAATAAAAAATAAAAATAAAAATAGACTATTATTACCAACGAAAAAAGAAATAAAAAAAAGAAAAAAACATAAAAAGAGAAAATGCAGCAAACTTCCTCTGCTCCATTCCCCAACTGCTGTTACCCAATCCCAAACCAGTTTCACTTCCATCATCCCCTCCGTAAGAGACCAAAACCCATCAACCTCTGCCTCTCAAATAACCAAACCCACTTCACAAACATCTGTGCCCTCATCACTCTCACTCCAACTATCAGTGTCACCAAACTACAAGAAAAGAATAACAACGAGGACAGCAATCCCAGCCCAGATCGCGATCCTTCTTTCTTTCTACAATTCTACTCTTCCCTTCACACTAACAACGCTAATAACCAAGACCCAGAAAAGCCAAAACCAGGAACAAGAAGAGGAACAAAGAGAGAGCAAAACCAGGAAAGATAAGGGATTTTTCACAAACATGTGGTGGGCACAATTGAAAGCGGCACTGGGCCAGAGATTCAACCCGGAGGGCATTGCTTCTTCGGCTATCGTGGTTGTAAAGGACCGGCAATTGGCGCTTCCGCATGTCTCCGTCCCCGACATAAGGTACATTGATTGGGTTGAGCTGCATAGGAGGGGTTTCAAGGGTGTTGTGTTTGATAAGGATAATACTCTCACTGCACCTTACTCTTTGAAATTGTGGGGGCCACTTGGTTCGTCACTGGAACAGTGCAAGTCGGTTTTTGGTGCCGATATTGCGGCGTTCAGCAACTCTGCTGGTAATTTTGGCACGACCCATTTGCGAATTGTGCTTGATTTTGTAGTTTTTTTTTTTTTAAATTATATTTTGTTTTATTAATGTGATTGTGCTATGTTGTTGGTGTATTTAGGGCTGTGCGAGTATGACCTTGATGGCTCAAAAGCTAGGGCGCTTGAGGGGGCGATTGGAATTAAAGTATTAAGGCATAGTGAGTGTTGCTTCTAAATGTTAAGCTTATATTCTGCAACAATATATGACATTTTCCATATTCTATAGCTTGGTATATTTCTGGGTTCATTTTGCAAAGAAATAACTCCATGTTAAAAACATTGGTCATTTTAAACTTTTAACTTCAGTTCCCTGATAAGTTTTTGCTGAACTCGCTTAGTTAATATGGCATATTGATGTTAAGCCATTGATAATTTATGCCAAAATTGCCAAGTTTATTGAGCATTGATGTTGGTATCTATATGTTATGCTCTAGGAGTGAAGAAACCCGCTGGAACGGCTGAAGAAATTGAAAAGCACTTTGGCTGTAAATCCTCACAACTTATCATGGTATTCTTAAGAATTTGCTGAACAGCTTGAATATATGGTTTCATTTTTTTTATTTAAAAAATTGTAGCATAATTATATTTATGGCAGGTGGGTGATCGGCCATTTACGGATATTGTTTACGGAAATCGAAATGGTTTTCTGACTATTCTAACTAAACCTTTGAGTCTTGCGGAGGAGCCATTCATTGTTAGGCAGGTTGGTTTTCCTTTTAGTTTCATTACCTCTTTGTTTCCCTACAGGCAATTACTATGACATATTTGGAAGAGAAAAACAGATTAAGCGACCTAAAGTTCGACAATAGTGTCATTCTTGAGCTATGCACAACTTGCATAGATCAATACATTGCCTCACAGATGAGTGCAAGATGGCAATGTGCCTGCTGATGTATTGCAGTCTGCTCAAAAAACCCCTGAATTCTTTCAGTGTCTTTGGTACCAGCATGTCAGTAATTTTCATGTCCAGTTTTTTTTGAATAAGTATGAATCTATTGAAGAAATTCGACAAGAACAAAAAGGATTCATAGGCAACCCCTAGAAAACAAGATGGCCTAAAAGCCAAAAAGGGCCTACACAAACAAGCGCCTACATGGAAACAAAAAAGGGCAAGCAAAGATAAAAGATTACGTCAGAAAAAACTCCAAGCCCCAGCTAGAGAGTGATTACCAGAAGAATCACGGAACCCTTAGAGAAGTTGACTTTGGATGTAACCCAAAAAAAATCTTTGAAAGAATGTATGTGGAATCTGTGTTTCTTCTCTACAAGAATTTATCATTTCTCTCACCCTAGTAGCTACCATAATTCTAACCCCAATGGAGAGAAAAGATTTGCCTATGAAGTGAGAAGCCATCCACCGAATAAACTCCTCCCAGTTCCTGTGAGCTCAAGGAATATTACCTCTATTCCAATGATTAAACCAAATACATTTTGAGATTGGGCAGCAAACAAAGAGATGGTCAATATTCTCGTCACTCAGCCCACAGAAAACACATTTCATTTCCTGAAATAAGCCAATAACAACCAATTTGTCTTGGGTATACAATCTTGTTCTAATTGCAAGCCAAAAATAAAAGAGCATTGAGGAATAATTTTATCATGCCACACTACCTTGTGCCAGAACACCTCAAGGCCAGGGTCTCGCAAGCTCTCCCAGACCCTCTTAACTGAGAAAACACAGCTATAAACCATCAACCAAGGCACCTTATCGTAAATAATGCCCTAAGGCCTAAAATCTTCCTCCAGGACCAAGCAATCCCTAGAAGTCTTCACATCCCAAAAACACCGATTTCTGAGAAGATTAGAGTTAATCCAACTTGACTAGATGGGTTTGTCATTATTGGAACATAGCCACACACGTTTCAACATAGCCGCTTTATTCGACATGTCCAAGTTTGTAACACCCAACCTACCTTCTTTCTTGGGAAGACAAACAGAAGTCCAAGTCCTTTCACCCCCTTAACTATTAATGTCAGCTCCCTTCCATAAGGACTTGAGAATCTATCCCACTTAGATGTTGATGTGGTAAAAAGAGGAGTAATGCTATATCCTATATTTTTATCCCATAAATATCCAACAATGTTGATGTGGCAATCTCAACCAACCTTGGAATTTATTTTATTTTATTTTATTTTTATATAACAAAGATTGATCTAAAAGTTGATTGGAACTGCTATGTTAGCATTGTCGGATAATTTTGGAATAAAAATATAGTTTCTATCATTATTCTAAAAAGAGAAGACCATTACACTTACATGGCAAAGAGAATTGAATTAATCAACTGAAGCCTTCCTTCCTGCATCAGAGAGGGTTCTACTTGCTCAGCTCTTTGGAAGCAATCTTCTCAGCCAACACCACAGAATCATACTTCTTCAATTTACAAGAAATAAAGGCAACCCCCATATAACTCACTGGGAGTTACCTTCTTGATACCCCCAAAATACCCAACAACTGATTCTTAACATGCCTTGCAACTCTACAACTAAACAAACAGCTCTAGTCAAGGTTAGCAGACAACCCTAACATATCCCTAAATTGAATCAAACACTCCTTGACCATAGCAACAGAGTTTAACTCACTCCTCCATAAGATAAGAAGGTCAAACAAAGATGCCTCTATGGTGTTCTTGGTCACTCTTTTACGACTCTCATATCTTTGGTAATTAATATCCATTTGATAGACTTATTTGAGTGTCCCATCTACAACTATTGCTAACAATAATACCACAATCAGGAAACAAAGGGAAGTGATCCAATAAGATCCTAGGGAGCCTCTGTTGAGAGACATTCGGAAACTGGGCTTCACAATCAGGAGAGAGAAGAAACCTAATAATTTTGGACCACGATAGAGGATCACGATTATTGGACCATGTGAAGTTCCTGCCTACAAGAGGGATATCCATGAGACCCAGTTCAAAGATGAATTTGGAAAACTCCAACATAGTTGGAATGATGGGTGTTGCTAGATCTCTCAATCTGGTAACATATATTAAAATCTATCCCAATACACTAGGACAACTCCCACCATCTAGTCAACCCACCCAATTCATCCTAAAGCATTTTCTTGTCTTTGTCGTCATTTGGACCATAAACACATGCAAAAGGCCACTCAAAATTATCGTCGACACTTCTAAAGGAGCAAGCAAATGAAGCAAATGAAAATATACCCACGTTCCTTGATTTTTACCACAACCATCTTATTCCATATGAACAAAATCCCTCTGGAAGCTCCTCAACCCCAAATAACACCAAACACCAATCCCCATATGGAAAACCCCATAAACTGCCCACAATGGCCCTAGAAACAAACAGTTTAGTTTCTTGTGAACAAACAATGTCAGCCTTCCAATCCCTAAAAAGACTCTTAAACCTCAACTTTTTATCGTTCTCATTCAGCCCTCTCACATTCTAGGATAAAATCTTAGGCTTCATTAAGAACAAGTTGGAGACCTCTCTTTACCTTTACCTCTGCTAGAATGACCTCCCTAAAAGTCATAATTGATTGAACAAACTAATCTCTTTAGTTCACATTGCCCTCTGTTCATCGACTTAGAAAGGGAGCTAGGAGAACTAGCTGGACCATTTTGGTGTCGACTTGCTTTAATGTCTGTGAATAGAACCATCAACTCATCCTCGAACCTCTCACAAGACAACCCCACATTGTAGGAGCTCGTCATGTTTTGAACCACCCAATCTGAAGAAACTGATTCTGGCGAAGGTTGTTCTTCAACTACAACAAGGGGTGTACTAACAGGTTCACTTTCCTTTGATCCCTTCCTCATGGTAAAGCACCATTTTTGAAGAAGAAGGCTCCTTTTCTTTGTAGCAACCAACCAGACTTGTACCAGCATCAAATTCTTCCGATAGGGTTACCCGCACTATTTGGAGCTCTTGTCCCATTCTACTACCTTCCCCCAAACTGTTGTAAGGAAACAGGAGGATCCCATGGTGTAAACCAGGGAAAGGCAACCTCTCCACATCTTTGTTGTCACGAGCCCACCCCAAAGCCTTAAGAACACCCACACCATCTGTCCTGCCGGAGCAAAGATCGACCTTCTCGACAATGGAATTAATTGAAGGTACACCCACTTCCATAGGCCCATCCCACCCACAACCTAAATGGGGCCGCCTGCAAAGCTCCCAAAATCTACAACCCTCTAAAAGCTCCCGATCTCCTCCATTCCTGGCGGCGTCTATTGCAGGAGGTAACAATGTGCTGGAAGACCTCCTTGCTGTTCAACAGGGGGACTTGAACCCACTCGCAAACCCGCGCCCAAAACAACAGCCCCCACACCCGATTTAATTCTCCACGTAGAAATGGTTTTGGGCCTGGGCTGAGGCTTACTTAAAGCATGGGCTGAAACATGCTCCCTAAAAGAGTGGGCCAACAAAGAAGGATGGCTTGGACTATGATTGCCTGAGCCCACTGATAAAGATGACTGGGTCCTCCCATTTTGTGCAGCCTTTAATTCCGAAAAAGTTGTAGGCTGATGAGAAAGGGGTCTTGGGTCTGCTTCGGCACTTGAGCCCAAAGATGGGATTCCTCACCCTAACTTTTAGGTCCGACCTTACTTAAGACTTTGGGCTCAAATGCATGGCTCGAGCCAAAGTCTTTGGTTCTCGCCTTGATGGGTCCATGCACTTTGGATTGGCTTAGATGTTGCGAACCCAAGGCAGTGGATGCCCACCCCCCCGTTGGGTTTGGGCTTTGACTTCTCCACTCTTTGCAAAGCCTGCACTACTCCCTAGCCCTCGAGAACCCTGACCCACCTTCAGCCTGTCTAAACAATGTTCAATTTCTTCTTTTTGACTAAAAGCATTCACAGCAGCTTCCTCGTTATTTTTCCTAAGTTTAAGAAACCAAACTACTTTTTGCCTCCCTATTAAAATACACTCCACAATAGCTTCTCTTTATAGTTCCATATAACATTAAAATATTATTTGTTTTACTTTTGTTTTGTTTTTATATTCATTTATTTTGCATAAGAAAGGAAAGTATGAGAGGAGAGAGAATGTCATTCTATTATTATAATAAATCATGTGGATTGCTACAGTTCAATCCTAATGTATAGGAAAGATATAGGGAAGCTGCTGTAGGTGAGTTTTTATGATTTTTTTGAGATTTTCCCTATGTGTAGGGAAGGGAAGCAGCTTTAGGGTAGCTGCTAGGAATGCTCTAAATAATAGATCTTTGAGTATGCATATGTCCAAAGAATTACCCAAATCGACTCTGGGATCAACAATTTCTAACAATGCCGTTGCAAAAGCTGGGATCTCCAAACGCTACCCCTGAAGTTCCTCCCCCACTAACACCCTACCCTTATGTTCCCTAAATTTTTAAAAAAGCACCACTTACCTTCTGCACTATGGCAGATGCCGGAGATTGCCCCAACCCTACTAGAGCCTCTGCATACGTCCTCATTCCGACAACTTCAGCCAGCACCTTATCCTCTACTGTCGAAGAGCTGCCATCCACTCTCGTGCTAAACCCTCTGAGAGATTTACGGGATGGCAGAACCTTATACCCATTGCTGAAAGTCAACTGGAGGAAGGTCAAAGCCTTATGCGTCTCAAGTTTGCAACTCCTCCAGCCCTTCTTCTCTTGTCCTTCTAGTAAGATGATGAAGGCTCTTTGCCTGCCACTACTGCATTTCACAAGAGCCGGATACTGGTTATGGCTAAGATATTGGAGCTCCTTTTTGCGATAAAGGCTTTTGTTCCCAACTTTAGAGGATTTCATGAAATCCTTTGGTGTCTCCTTGCAATAGACTCAATAGTACCCAACAACCAAGCGACATTAACCTTCACCAGAAGAATTGCTTGAGAAACACCCCTACTCCTCTCAACTATGTGTAAAACCAAATCTCCGTTCACTACCAAAAGCTCAAAGACCTTAGATTCCCCCTACTCCTCTCAACTATGTGTAAAACCGAATCTCCCTTCACTACCAAAAGCTCAAAGACCTTAGATTCGATGAAAACCCCATAATGAAAGCCCACACCAAAACCAAGCTAACGCCTTTATTGGAGTTTGAAAAAACCAACTCTACCCATCACACTACCCAGCCCAGAGAGAGGTTGAAGAAAAAGAAAAATTTGTAGGCACATTTGATCATTAAGAAGAAGAAATGCTTGCCTAAGCTTCAGAGCGTGCCAACACCACCTCCTTCGCGTCCAATAACAACACTAAAAGGAATTCTGGACTATTCTTCATACAAGAGTACCAAAATACGACCAGACTAACGATACATCACTGGTGAGAATCCCATAGTAGTCTTTCGTGGTTTCTCTCTTGAATATAAAATTTTCCAAACATTATGATTACTTATCAGAAAAACGGAACATTATGGCCAGCTTTGTTCTTCATTTCCTTTGCAAATCTGTTAGAAAATAAGGTTTAAAATAGCATTAGTCATGCAAAGTAATATCTTAATTTGGTCGTTCATTAAAAGGATACCTATAGAAATTCACCTTGAAGGAGAAAGACCAGAACAGAATACTGCTTTATAAAATCCTTTTGGAGTGAGGAATATTACTCTTAGCCAGAAATTCTTCTTCGAAACTCTAGGACTTTTCAACCTCATGAAAATTGAGCAAATATGCATTTGGGAAATGCCATTGGCTCGGACGACTATCGGCAAAAAACAGGAGAAGTTATAGGAGCATAAGAAACTGATATAATGTGTTAAACAAATTGGCCCGTGCACATTTAATGTATGGGCATGTTTCTATCATAAATTACATGAATTAAGAACACATGAAATAAGAAACCTATAGCTATCTCCCATTCAATGTAGATGTGAAATTATTCGATTTTCTTCTGTTTAAAATTTGGATGAGGGACTTTAATTTTGGTTTTGGTTAATATCATTTTACCACTTTATGATACGACTTGGAAAGATAAGAGTTAAGCCCCAGGTTCTATTTTAACTGACATCTTTAGAATTTCATTAACTGGCAAAAGCTGCTTTTTTTTTTTTTTCTAAAAAAAAAAAGAAATAAGGTTAGTGGTGAAGCATGCAGTTTGTCTCCATGAATTCCTTATCATTGTTAAAAGTATTTCTTCATATGCCTTCAGTCGCCATTGAGACCAAAGGAGTTTGTTCATGATGTGACATTGACTCTGTCAATTCATATGGAGGAGAGGGAAAGAAAAAGAGAACTTTATACCAACATGTAGATATTCATGGAATTAGTGTGTATGAAGTTCTTGATGGAAGGGTGTGCATTCACCATATCAAATTAAACTGTTGCTCTTTGCTGTTGCTACTAAAGGAGTTGGTTTCTGTTTCTTCATTCTAATACATTTCGATTGCAATTACAGGTGAGGAAACTTGAAACATCCCTTGTCAGCCGCTGGTTTAGGAGAGGGTTGAAGCCACCCAGTCACAGCCTGTTGTCAGATGACATGCTTTGTATCAAAGATCCCCCACCTTTGTAAGAACATTATTGGATATATGCAAGAGCATAGGTTGGAACGGCATGAAAAGTTAACACTTTTGTGCATCAATTTTTTTTATTATTTGACCACAATCTCTCTTGAAAATTTAAAAAAGTACAGGATATAAACGTGGTAACTAGTTTTTTTAAAAAAAGATAGTTAATTGAAGAGAGGACAAAGGAATAGATGGGGGATATAACCATAAATAGAATTGAACATAAGAATTTTGAAGATTGATAAATGCTAAAGAAACTAAATAAGAAAAATGCTGAAGTAGATAAGCAAACTATTTTCCTTGCCTGTAGGTTTGTTTGTCCCTTCAAAATTTCTTAGACTTGCTTTTCTGAAAATTAGATGAAATCCGTTTCTACACTGCATACTTCTGGCCCTCACCAACTTTTCACTTGGTTGTAGAAGGAGCATGCCTTACGGCTGGATGCTTCATGTGTTTTATTTACATCCACACGGTCTTTGCCAGGATGGTCTATTTTGAGTCCAAATTGACTTGCATTCTAGCCTTTGGGTTACGCTTATTACCGGGAGAGATCTCTGATGATGATTAAGTTAGTAAGAATGGTTGAAATCGAATGATTGAGAGATAGAATTTTAGTGGAAAGAATCTTTGTGTGATTGTACCAAAAATGGTGGCATATCTTCCCCTAATGTGGGGATCTCTTGACAAGATATGGCTTTGCGTAGGTATCAACTGCTGATATAAGGTACAACCTTGGCCTAATGTGACACCAAACTATGACCCTGTTTGGATATGGCACTAAATTACGGCTCATTAGGGAAAATGACGAGAAAACTGCTGAGAATGCTCTAAGAGCACAGAAAATAACCACCTCAATCTTGTCCTATTCGCTAATTAGTGTAGAATCCAGCACATCAAATCATGGTAACAACTAACAAACTACTTTTTGTTTATCTATTTTAATATATTCCACAATAGCTTCCCTTACTATTTTCCTATTTCATTAAAACATATATATTTTTTTTACATTTTACTTTTTTCTCTCTCCATATTTTCTTCTTCTTACCCTATGCACTATGCTTTCTTCTTTCCTCATGCACTGTGTGAGCTCTAATAATAGACCAAATTTCCTTCTCCAACAACATTTCTTCCATTCTTCCTTGCCGATGGGTTGCCCAGCTCTAGTAGACCCAACAATTGTTGTAGTTCTGCCAATTCCAATTGGGGAAGGTTGAGCTCTTGGGGAATCTTTACTAAAACTTGATTTCTTTGTGGAGAATTGTGTGAGAGAGATGTGTTGGTAGAAATAGGACTAGAGGTATCTCAGAGATTTTGTGTGATGGAAGTTTGCCGAGAACGCTGGGCTGGGCATGTTGAAGAACTCCCAGAGAATGGGGCGGAGATGTTTTGGGTTTCTCCGATCTTTGCTGTTGACTCCTCCAATGAGCTCTCCGCTCCCGCCTCGCCTCCTCCGTGCTCTCTCTCGCTCTACAAGAACCAAAGGGAAAGGGAGAATTAATTGAACAAAGAAGGTGAGAGGAGAGAGAATATCTAGTTTTATGATTATAATAAGGCATTGGATCGCTACAGGATTGCTACAGTGCAACCCTATACATTTGGTTATACTGTAGCGATCCTAATGTTTAGAGCATTCGCAGCAACTTCCTTCTCATTTTTTCTAAATTTAGGGAACAAAACTACTATTTGCTTCCCTATTCAAATACACTCCACAATAACTTCCCTTTATATTTCCCTATAACATTAAAATATTACTTTTTATTTTATTTTTATATTCATTTATTTGCATAGGAAAATATGAGAAGAGAGAATGTCCTTTTATGATTATAATAAACCGTGTGGATTGCTACAGTTGAACCCAATATAATTGTAGCAATTCTAATGTGTAAGGAAGATATAAGGTGTATTGGGTTCAACTGTAGCAATCTTAATGTATAAGGAAGATATAGGGAATCTGCTGTAGGTGAGTTTTTGTGATTTTTTTGAGATTTTCCCTATATGTAGGGAAGGGAAGCAACTTTAGGGTAGCTGCTAGGAATGCTCTAAGCACTAGCAGCAGATGCCCTATATGCCATTCCCTTCTCTATGTTTAAGGAAAATTTCAAAAAAATCACAAAAACACACTTACATCAAAAGCCCTATATTTAACCTACACCAAATGTTATTTACAGTGTTTCCCAATGCATTGAGAAACATTGTAGATATGTTTTATTAAATTATAAACCAATCATTATCTCTCCTCTCTCTTTCACATGTCCCAACAATTCTCTCTCATCTCTCATTGGTTACAATGATAAAAAGAAATAGTATTTAATTCATATAGAGAAAAATAAGGAAATCTATTGTGAAATGTTTTTTTTATAGGGAATCAAAAAGTAGTTTTATTCCCTAAATTGAGGGAAAATGGTTGGGATTGGAAAGCTGCTGCTAGTACTCTGTATATGCCCTATATGCCATTCTCTTCCCTATGTTTAGGAAAAATTTCAAAAAAACCACAAAAAGGCAACCACATCAAAAACCATATATTTAACTTACACTAAAAGGTATCTACAGTGTTTGGAAACATTGTAGATACTCAATACTTTATTAAATTATAAACAAATTATTCTCTCTTCTTTCCTTCACATGTCCCAACAATTCTCTCTCATCTCTCATTGGTTGTAATGATAAAAAAAAAAATAGTATTTAATTTATATAGGAAAAATAAGGAAATCTATTGTGAAGTTTTTTTTTTTTTTTTAATTTTTTTTTTAGGGAATTAAAAAGTAGTTTTATTCCCTAAATTTGAATGAAAATGGTTGGGAAGCTGCTGCTAGTGCTTGAAGAGGTGATATAAGGACTTTTCTGTAAGTGGCTTTTTGTGACTTTTTTGACATTTTTCCTAAATTTAGGGAATTTAACCACATATAGGGGAGTTGCTGTGAATGCTCTTACCCCGTATACTTCTTATGCAATTATTAGGATGATATATTGGCTTCCAAGGCCCAAACGAGGTCCGTGACTTGGGCCTGAGGCTTGATAAACCTAGTCCAAACAGTAGGCTTAAAGGCACCGAGTGAATATCAAGGGATACCTCAATCAACTGGGGACCACGCTTCATAAAGCGTAGGTCACTAGTTCGAATCACCCTCCCCTTGTGTGGACATGTCAAAAAACAAGAAGAAAAAAAAGAAAGTATAACAATAACCATACCATGTGTAATTCCTTACAAGCAAGCCGAGTTTGGTCAGTTAGTTTGTTAAATGAACAAAACTTGAATAAAAATTTATGCTCATTTATTAAATAAGTCGAAGTTATATAAATTGGGTTCAACTCATATAAACTTGTATAGATTTGTATAACTTAATTCTTATAGCATTATTTAACTTTGTAATGTGAGCATCTTAAGGTTTTATTTATTTATTTTTATTTTATGAGCAGCATCTTAAGTATTTTAAAACCTAATCGATATAGCTTGAAGTATTGCGATTGTGAGTTGGAATAGATAATATGCGAATTTATGAATATGTTATATACGAGGAATTCGTCAAGATTTTCGACAAAATATGATAGTGAGAACTTATTTATTATTTTTGCATGCTACAGTGATATGTCAAAACATTTTTATACCACTTACTACAAAAAGATTATTGTAAATTAGTGTAATTACAAAGACTCAATAGAATAAATACAATGAATGATTTTTACATTTTTCCCAAAAATGAATGAGGAAATGGAAGGTTTTGGATTTGGATCCCCTGGAATTCCTAGGGGAATTTCAGTTTCTGAAATTTCATATCCAAGTTATTGATTTTCATCTAAGAGCCATTATCCTGCCACGTATCCCACTACTAATAAAATAATAATAAATTTTTAATGATCATCATTATTTTATTATTTTATTAGTAGTGGGATACGTGGCAGGATAATGACTCTTGGTTGAAATGGATGGCCTGGATTTGAAATTTCAGAAACTATAATTCCCCTAAGAATTCAAGGAGATCCGGATCCGAAGGTTTTTATGTAAAGTAAAGTGAGACTTTTGATTGGTTGGTTTTATAAGGGGTTTTTTTTAGAAGGGATGATAGGGACCCAACTTTTTTGCCCAACAAAAGTCTAATTTTTGCCTTATTTATTATTTTTTTTAAAAATAAAATAAAATAAAAAATGAAAAAAATGTCTGAAGCAACCCTATCTATTTTTTTGTCTTTCTTTTATTTGGTATTTTTAAAAAATGAAAAATGGTTATAATAATATCATTTTTTTTTTTAAAGAAAATGTCATTATTATGAAGAAAAATACTATTTTTCATTTAAAAAAAAAAATACTAAATAAAAGAAAGGAAAAAATAGATAGGGTTGCTTCAGACATTTTTTCTATTTTTTATTTTGTTTTTTTTAGAAAAAAAAAAAAAACAAAAATTAAATTTTTGTTAAGCAAAAAAGTTGAGCCTTTAGCATTTGCCTTTTGGAGGGGGTCAACGGTGATTGGCTCGTCTGGATAGAGTAGCGACCAATCATATTGAGTTACAATAAAATGAAGAAAGATGAGGATATTCAACTTCGCCAGCTGATACCCTGCGCACACCCTCGGCCCTCCTCCAAAAGGAACATACACGTACGCTGGTATCGCCTCCTCAAATCTACTAGGACTGAAACGCACCGGATCATCAAAATAATCACCGTTGTAATGTGTTCCATATGCTGTCCACAGCACCTTCCATCCCCTGGGAATGGTGAATCCTTCGTATTCAATGTCTGCAATTGCTTTTCTGAAAGAACCAAAGATGGGAGGGAACAACCGCATGCTTTCACGCGCCACTTGCCATGTGTACTTCATCTTCTTCGTGTCTTCTACTGTCAGATTCCCCCCCCCGCCATTTTCTTGCTCATTATATCCACATGTTCTGCCCAAAAATATTTGAACTTTTTAAACAAACAAAACACATAAAACATTTTTTATGAAAATTTTTCACTTATAGAAATATTTGGAGAAAACAAATACTTATTTTTAAGCCTAGCACTCCTCGACTCACAAAGAAGAACTATGTCATCAGTGACGAAGCTATGATTTAATATAGGGGGCTAGGAATTTTTTTGGAGGGCCCCATTAATTTATTTTCTCCAAATTTTTAGGAGTAAACTAACAAAAAAGCCCCTTAAAATTTTCCTTTTTCTAAATACTTCCCCTGGCTATGTAAGTTTAGAAACGTGTAAAACTAGTTGCATATGAAAAGCTGGAAAATAGGAGTACCTTGAAGAAGTAGTGAATAGCAGTGAGGGTGGTGAGCCAACATTTTGAAGGTCATGGTAAAAAACGCTATGTCGACTCCAAAAACTTGTTTATCACAATTTATGCGGAATTAATACTATGAAGCAATATACAGTTCAATCACCCAAAATATATAAAGCAATAAAGAAGCAGACACAAATATTTTGGTTACGAAGAGGAAACCTTTTAGAAACCGATCTAAAAGTAAAACCTCTCCGGGGCAGCCAAACCCAGGAAATCACTATCAAAAGATTATCCAGATATTACAGACACTAGGAACACTTACAACCCTTTGTAAGACCTTGGTTCTGTAAGATCGACAAGCCTACAACTCGTCTCCTTGCTCACAATCTTCTTCAACGTGATTTTCCTTTGCCGAATTTTTCCGATAGACTTATCAACTATAGATTTATCAAAGGAATAATTAAAACTTTAAGAGATTCAATTTAATGCTCACCACATATGATCTCTCTTAGCACAGCCTTCGACAAACTTTCTGGGGGTGAAAATTCGTACCTCTCTATTTTATAATGATGTATATATATTAGTACATCAAACCCTAGATTTGGGCCCACTAAAAACATGTTTTTGGGCATAATAGGTATGGGGTGTCCGGACAAGTTAATGGGCTGTCCGGACACAGCCTTACGGAGCAAAAATAAGGTTTCTGGAAATGCGGTCCGGACCCGGGGAAGGCCTGTCCGGACCTGGCATGCAATGGGTGAAACAGCATTTTGGAAATGCTGTCCAGTCTTGATCAACAGCTCCGATCGATGGGCGTTTGTGGTCCGATTGAGCTGAAATTTTGCAGGGACGTTCATAACACATAAATCTACATTATGAACGGTGGAGATTTGATTCTGAGTATTCTATATTAGTGTTTGAGCCCGTAAACAATAACCTCTGCATTTTGAAACTAAATTAAGCCAACACAAGAACTAACACATGGCAATGGCATAAGAAGTGGTGTCATAAGCAGCAAAGGCAAGCAACACCGTGTTATCCATGACTTCCTATTCACTGATCTCCCCTTCAATCATCCCGCCCACTAATCTCCCCATCAACGTCGCATCATCGTCTCGTCTTTCAATCATTTCCTTCTGCTTCTCTCTCACCGAGCTAAGTAGCAGCTTCTCTATTTCCTACCTTGCCTTTCTTGCTCTCCAAAACTTGGACCCCGGAAACTTAATCGGGGCCGTAAAAACGCCCTCCAAAACCCTCTCAAAGGTCTCCAACATTCTCGGCTCCGCCTTAATCCCCAGTAGACACTCAAAAACTACGACGAACATCAAAATCTTTGTGGAGTGATAGAGGCTGATAATCTCCTTGCCATGCCACTCAGTTTTGAGGTGCAGCCGAACAGAGTTGCATATTTTGGGCACCAAATCCTCGAGCCCGGCATAGCCAAGAGTGTTGCCGATGAGCCCACGAAGGCGGCGGTGCCGCTCCCCTTGCTTTTCCATGATGGATTCCTTCCCCATCAGCTGCACCGAAGAAGAAGGCCATGAGCTTATCACCAGCTTGAACTCGTTGGAGAGGAAGAACCGGTTGGCGCCTGCTCCATTTACAACTACCGTCGGTGACCCCATTAGCCTTGTCTTGAAGATGTTTCCGTGTTTTCTGATCCGGGGCAGAACAAATTCCTCGAACAATTTGTTGTTACGTTGGGATTTGTAGAACTCCATTGTTTCGCCTATCCAAGGAAAACCCATCTGCCCAGGCGGTAGCTGCTGCTTGGTTTTGTTGTGGCTTTTCTTGCGCTTCAAGATAGGGATGATAGAGATCAGTATTGCAACGAAGAGAGAGATGAGACAAGAAACAACAGCATAGCTCACTTGATTATCCATTGTTGATGGTGTGTGAGGAACATTGGCTCTGAAATTTGAAATTTATACTGGCTTTTGCTTCTCAGGTGAGCAGAGTTTTATATATATATATATAATTGAAGGGTTGCGTGCTCATTGAAGAAAATTTGTTAAGTCAACTCAATTTTTTGGTTTCTTTTTCCTAGCTAGGCAAACAAAGGGCCAGATGATAACATTTCGTCTTACATATCGGCTTAAACTCGTGAGATTAAATACATGAAATGAAAGATAAATTGTGGAGTTGGGAGTTCAAACTCAAGATCTTTTGTTCTCTTAACATGTTAAGTTATTACTTGACGAATGCTATACTTTTATTTTTTTTAATTTGCTCCCAATTGATGTGTCATAATTCCATAAAATGGTAACAAATTTTTCAAAATAATTTGGGAGCAAATTTTGGTTTTGATTTTTTTGTTTTTGAAAGTGTAGCATTTCTCTTATCCCAATTATTTAAGCGGGTAGAAAATGATACATTTAAGGAAAAAGTATACATACCCCTCAAATTACCACTCCCATATTGTTGATGTCCCTCCCAGTGACGGATACAAAGGGGAGCACGGCAGGGGCACTCGCCCCTCCAAAAATTTTTGAAATTTTTTTTTCTAAGGGTATTTTTTTAGTTTTCTTGACCCTAACCCTTTCTCCTCCTTCTCTTACCCCTACTCTTCTTCTTTTGTCCCTCCTAATACAAATTTATATATTTGCCACGGGTCCTTCCAAACTATCAATTGTGTCAATGTCTCTTCTAAACTATCAAAGCAATGTCAACGACCTAATGATAAAAATATCTTTCATAAAATTTTAAAAATTCTTAAAATTACAGCAAAAATACTAAAAACTTAAAAAAAAAAAAAGAAACAAAGAAACGAAAAAATGAAAAACCAAGGGGTCATTTTGATTTTTTTTTTTCAAAATTACCTTAATCAGTAAACTAAGATTGTGATCCCCAGATTAAGTTGACTATCATGAGAACAGTGCGCATGGGCCAAGCATGAGCAGGACAAGCTCAAATCATGCGGTCATAACCGCTGGATCAAGGACACGTCACCACCATAATGTATCTGAAAAATTAATCCGAAGATTACAGAATCACTCCCTCTCCTTAGGACAATTTTCTTCAGCTTATAATAATAATCAAGAAATCCCTACAAATCTGGTGAAGTCTAATTAATTGTATATAGAGGTTTATAGCTTCGTTTGGAAGTCAAAGACTCAAAATGTACAAAAAAATGGATTATTTTTTTCTTCTCTTATGATTGGTCATTACAACATTGATTTGGATTATCCACCTCGGAACTCTGCTTCACTAATTCTTGCTTTTGAAGGAAATAGTATATTTTTAAATTATGTAATTTTGGCTATTTTTAAGTATTGAAACGTTTGAAAAATGACACATATTAAAAATGTAGTAAGTTACAGATTTATTGCTTTTTATGTTATAAAAAAATTTTGGGGAAAAATATAATTTAACCCCCCAAACTACTAGTTATTTCCATTTTAACTCTGTAATGTTCAAAAAGTGATAAAATAGCCCTCAAACTACCATAAAGTTGTAATTTGGCCATCTGTTAGTCAACACCGTCAAGTTAGATGAAAAATGCAAAACAATGTCGTTTTTTGAGGTCGAGTTACTTAGATGCCCTTTTGAAAAAAAAAAAAAAAATCAATTAAAAAAATGCCCCCCAAAAACGACGTCGTTTTGAGAAGTTTTGGAAAAAAAAAAAAAAATCAATTTAAAAAAGCCCCTCAAAACGATGTTTTGAGGGGGAAAAAAAAAAAAAAAACAGTGATTAAAAGTCACCGGCGAGCCACCCCTAGGCCTGTGGGTTGGCCGCCCAGTCACACCCACAGGTCTGGCGGTGGCTACTCAGCCACCCCCATGGCCCGGGGTTGGCTCGCCGGTGACTCCCATGGCCTATGGGTTGGCCGACGAGCTACCCCCAGGCCATGGGGGTGGCTCGCCGGCCACCCATAAACCACCGCTTCTTTCTTTCTTTTTTTTTTTTAAAAAAAAACGACGTCGTTTTGGGAGATATTTTTTAAATTGATTTTTTTTTTTTCAAAAGGGTATTTTAGTATCTTAAACTTGCCAAAACGACGTAGTTTTGAATTTTCCATCCTATTTTACGGTAATGACTAATAGAGTGGCCAAATTGCAACTGTTTGGTAGTTTGAGTGGTTAATTTATCACTTTTTGAACATTAGGGGGCTAAAATGGAAAGAGCTGATAGTTTGGGGGGCTAAATTATATTTTTCACAAAATTTTGAGTAAAAATTTGTCCTTTAATTTTATGAAGAAGTGTCTCTACAAAAGTGAATATAAAAGCCTATTGGGAGGAAATCTCTTTTTGATTATCTTGATAACATGCCACTTTTTTAATAGGTAGCATTTCTAAGCGTTTTTATGTTTAAAAATGGTCTAAATTACATAATTTGAAAATCTACAATTTTAAAGAAATTGTTGGCGATCATGATCCATAAATTTTGCACCTATGTGACATTGATCTATCACAAATTTAATAGTAATTTTAAAAGTTATTAATTTTTGCTGGACACAAGAATGACGTCCAATTCTTTTTTTTTTTTTTTTTTCAGATACATTAAGCATAAGCATTTCTTTTCTTTTTATTACAATCATTTGACTACTAGAAAAGGTATTATTCTATAATTAATACACAAGATATCACATAGATTAATTTGGTTAGTTCCAAAACAAATTTTACATTGGTGACAATTATCTTCTAACGTGAGGTGGAATCAGAACTTTAGTAGACGAAACTTAAAAGAAAAAAAATTGGGAGAGAAAATTATCTTTGTAACCTTATGATCCATTTTCTCTTTCTTAATGTGGAGGATGGAATTCAATATTCATATATAATTCATAATGAGTACAAATAAAATTAGGGTTCAATATGAGCCTCAATTAATAATTATTTAAAAAAAAAAAAAAATCTATATTCGTTCATCTTGGATCATTCATCAATCATCATTGTTCCTTACCATTAGGAATGAAGTCAGAATATTCGTTCATTTTGGAGGCCGGATATAATTTTAATTTTTAATAATTGATTTGTGGCAAAATGTTTAAGCTTTTTATATCAAAACATTCTTTATGTAGTAGTACTATTTACGTTCCAAAACTATAATATATAAAACTCAAAAAGCAAATACAAAAATCAATAAAGAAAAAGGACAACTAAAACTACTAACATCTTATGAATTTATGCAAAGATTAAAAAAAATGGAAAAATAAAAATTGGCACTGAAAAAAATAAAAAATAAAAAACCTGTGTGTGTGTGAGAGAGAGAGGAATTGTACGGACTAAGAGCAAAAAACTTATTTAATTATGTTTAAAAACAATGAGAATAAGAGAAAAAACTGAAAAGAATAAAATAAAGTTTTTAAAATCTTTTGAAAAGTCTAGCTCTTAACAAGTAGTATCCTGGGCTTCCAAGTAACTGTAGGTAAATGGATAAAGGTGAAAAGACGGTTATAGTTAGTGATTATTGGTACAGTTAGTAAAATTTATTAACAGCCTCCTCTAACCGCTTAGGCTGTTACCCGACGGTTAGCGGTTAGTAACTCTAATAACCGTTAACCCTTTTTTATTTATTTATTTATTTTTTTTGAAAAAAACAATTCAAAACTCTGTCATTTCTATGGTAATACGATAATATCATACTACGTACATACGACATCATTTTTAGATTTATATATATTTTAAATTTTAAACAAAAACAAGATCGTTTCATATATATATATAGCGATTAGCAGTTAGTGCGGAAAACAAGGTAAGAATTTAATCTAGTGGTCCGACTGCAGTCGAATTTTTTGTGCTACCATTAAAAACGTTACAAATTAAGGCCCTAGAGTTTTTAGTAATTAGATTTTTCATACGTCTCCTACCACTGAATGACATCTTCCTACAAAGATACGTACGTAAGTGTTAGTTCTTGTGTTGGCTAATTTGGTGATTAAAACGGAAGTTCCAAAGCTCCAAGATCCATTCACAAGACAAGGGTGTCCAGACATGAAGATAGAGCTGTCTGGATACAATTTCTAGCAACTCAGTTTTCCCCAACGCAGTGGCTGTCCGGACATGGAGCAAGGCTGTCCGGACAGGTTGCTAGGATGTTTGGACATGCCTTCCAGCAAGTCGCCGAACCCCTGTTTTAGTGTTGCTGTCCGGACATGCTCTTCCCCTGTTTGGACACCATGCGTCAGATTTTGTCTTTAAACGTGTGTAAAGTGTGTGACATGTCTAGGGTTTTAGGGACTCATATATATACATCTTTTTTGGAAGAGAGGCACGAAATTCTACCCCAGGTTTCGTGAGAGGCTGTGCTTAGAGAGAAAATCTGTGTGAGCCTAATCATTCCGCTTAGAGGATTATAATTAGTTTCATTGTGCTTCATTGAAAAGTCTATCGGAAGGATTTAGTAGAGGAGAATCACGTTGAAGAAGATTGTGAGAGAGGAGAAGAGTTGGAGGCTTGTCGATCTTACAGAGTCAAGGTCTTGCATCGGGTTGTAAGTGTTCCTAGTATCTGTAATCTCTGAATATCTTTCTAATAGTGATTTCCTGGGTTTGGTTGACACCGAGAAGTTTTACTTTAAGAGCATTTTCTAAAAGGTTTCCTCTTCGTCACCAAAATATTTATGTCTGCGTACTTTACGGCTTTATATATTTTGGTGATTGAATGCTTGTTGCCTCTTATTTGTTAATCCCACATTAATTGGTATTTTGAGTTTGCATAGCGTTTTTCAATTGGTATCAAAGCTGGTTAACTTAGTTTGGCTTAAATTCTTGAGTGAGATTCTTGACTCCTTTTTACTATGAATACATCTCAGTTCGACTCTTTTGGTTTTAATGATCTTAATGATGTGTACAAGATCATCTCTGATGAGTATAGTCAACTGTCCTACAAATACAAAAAGATTTTTAAGATTTTTAAAGATGTAGAATCGGAAAAAAAATCATTGATGACCAAATTGTCTAAATCACATGTCTTGATTGATTTTTTAAATTCTAAGATGTCTATGCTTGTTGAAAAGAATATATCACTTGAGAATGATTTGAAAGATTTTAAAGAACTCTTACAAAAATCCTTTAGAGATAATCTGAGAAGTTTTTTTATTTTTATTTTTATTTTTTTTTTGTGTGTGTGTTGATAACAAGCATAATTTGATTGTTGATAATGTTTGTAGCTTTACTTCACATGCTTCTAAATCAGAAAGAAATACCTTGTTTGTTAAGCATGTGAATGTTAAAGAAGTCAAGGCTAATATAGTCTGTTTGGATAAGGGCAAAACTTCTTGTTTGAAGAATTGTGTGAAACCCAAATCCAAGACTTCTTCTAAGAAACAAACTCAAGCTAAGTTTGTTTCTACATGCCACCATTGTGGGATAGTTGGTCACATCAGACCAAACTGTTTTCAGTTTAAATCCCAAAGACTTTAGAAAAACTCGGCTACTCCTAAGAAAGAAAAATGTGATATAGAGTTGTGTTTACCTAGATCAAAGTCTAATTATATCCCTTCTCATGAAAGACAACCTTCTCAAAGATTTGTTCACACCTGTCATCATTGTGGCAAAGTTGGTTATATTTGATCGAATTGTTTTAAATTGAGATCCCATGTGCGTCATAAATCTGGTCTTAAGATTGTTCAAGAGTGGGTTATGAAGGATTATACTATTCACCCATTGAGGGGGAGTGGTAATGATCTCATCTTAATTTAGGTGAGTCAATAACATGCCCAGGGTTGATCATTTTGCTTATTTTTGAATATCCTAGATCATGCTGTTTTTCTTTGTTTTGCATTTTTTTTTTCTTCTTGTTTATGCATTGCATTTTGTTTGTATTACACTTTTTGTGTGAAGAATGTATACATGGTTGTTTTGAGGCAAATTCATAAAGGAATTTTCAAGAAATTCATATGCCATGATCTTTAAAAGGCTTATAGATGAGATGTTGTGTGCGAACCACCAAAATTTTTGTCTACATGCTAATCAAATATTCATAAATGTGTAATGTCTTGTGAAGACCTAGAAGTAGTTATTAAACCAAATCATTATTTTGTAGTGGGATCTATAAGATGTGATGGAAGTTTAATGTTAAAGGACATTCATGTATTGCCTGTTAAATTGTCAATTCAAACATGTTTTTCTTTGCTGCCCTTCTTTGTGTTAATAAGTATTTGAGAAATGTATATTGTTGTTGCAGAGATGTTTGAAAAATGGATATATGCTTTAAATGCTTAATTGGAAATCATCTTAATTTATGTACCTATGCAATACACTTATCATGCTTGAGTTGATTATCTTTATAATTAACTATCATTGATCCATTGAAGTATGTGTTATTGTGTACTTTATGCACTTAAGCTTCAAGAAGGAATGTCAATCCATGACAAATTTGTTGTGTTGGACAAACCATATGCATAGGATGGATTTTCTTTGTGGATTAAAATTGACCAAATGCTGGTTGAACCTAAAACCTATAAATCCAGCTCAAACCCTTATGTCTTGTACTTCAATATTGTGAAAGACACGTTCTCAAAGAGAAAGTCTAAAGTGAAATGTTCAAAATGCCAAAATATTTCAAAAAGGAAATTTCACTGTGTCAATTTTTGTGCTTGGCTTGTGATAAGACTGGGGGGAGAGTATTGGATGAGGGTGGCTAGGCTCTAGTAAGGTTTGACTTATAACCTAGCAAGCTATGAATTTCTTTCACATGGTTTGGAAGTTTTAATGTGCCTTCTTTGTCAATATATGTTTTTCCATTGCTTGGCTCTTGATTGTGGCTTATCACATACAACACATATAGCATGAATAGTGATGATACATAATGGCATGCCATGAGTTACAACAATGATTTTGTTTATTCATCTTTTGATACTCTTGCATGTTTTGGGTATTTTTGGCACATTCAACAAGAGTTTATCCTAATATTCTATTTTTGATCATTTATTGGATATACTCTTCTTACGAATACTCCTGTTTGTAAAATTTTTTTCCCTTATTGATATTGAATCATACATTAAGTGAGAGTTTTTGCTGATGTTTCTTCATGATCTTGCATTATACTTCATGTATTTTCTTTTATATGTGATCATGAGTTTTATTTATGTATTCATGTTCCACATATACCTTGATGTATTTTGTGAGTGTTTCAAGAAACATGGAGACCTTTTGTCATTATGTGACGAAAATGGGGAGTAAATAGGGAGTTGATGAGATGTTTCGGCATATTGGTTTTGTCACCGAATTGCCAAAGGAGGAGTTTGTTAGTTCTTGTGCTGGCTAATTCGGTGATCAAAACGGAAGTTACAAAGCTCCAAGATCCATTAACAAGACAAGGGTGTTCGGACATGAAGATAGAGCTGTCCGGACACAATTTTCAGCAACTCAGTTTTCCCCAACGCAGTGGCTATCCAGATATGGAGCAAGGCTGTCCGGATAGATTGCTAGGCTGTCTGGACACGCATTACAACAAGTCACCAAACCCCTGTTTTAGAGTTGCTGTTCGGACATGCTTTTCCCCTGTTCGGACACCACGCGTTAGATTTTGTTTTTAAACGTGTGTGAAAGAGATTGTGAGCAAGGAGATGATTTGGAGGCTTGTCGATCTTATAGAGTCAAGGTCTTGCATTGGGTTGTAAGTGTTAGTGTTTGTAATCTCTAAACATCTTTCTGATAGTGATTTCCTAGGTTTAACTGTCCCAGAGAGGTTTTACTTTTAGGCGTTTTCTAAAAGGTTTTTTCTTCGTCACCAAAATATTTGTGTCTGTGTAATTTTCTACTTTACATATTTTGGTGATTGAGTTAATTCTGCATTAATTGGTATTTAGAGTATGTTTGGTATTGCGGTGAGATGTAGAGCTTTTGGATATAGAGTTTTTGTCTGTGAGCTTTTGTCAAAAGCACTTTTACTGAAAAACTGTTTACATATTTGATAACGGCATGTCTTAAGCGCTTTTTTAAAATTATTGATGTTTGGTAACAAAACTAAAAATGTGCTTTTAGTTGTAAAAATGACAATAAAGGACATGTAGGATTATTGATGTTTTAACTTTAAATACAAAACCATAATAATAGTATAAAAAATAAAGAAACATGAATGGGCAAAAAGGAACAATTCAACAGAAAAAAACAAATATGTTCTAGAAACAATTTAGAAAAAAAAAGAAAAAAAGAAAAAAAAGTTAATCTGACAAACCCATATTTACCACACTTTTCTTTGCTGGAATTTCAAATACCAATGCAATAAAGTTTATTTTTGATTATCAAGGGGTACAGCACAAGCTGCACAACGAGAAACCCAAAGATAGAGATAGAGATAAAAAAAAAATCAGTGGGTCCTCAGTGGGTTTTCTCCTCTCCAAGAACTCTCTCCTTCAGCCACAAATTTTTTTCTCGCCCAAATCAAAAGAACCATCGTCTCTCTCTTACTCTACAAATCCCTTCTAATCGCTCCAAGAAAACTAGAGTGTACTAAGAAACCAATAACCCCAAAATTCATCTCTTTATCTTTGACCCCAAAAATCCATCATTCCAACGGAAGTTCATCCGTACATTAATGGCGGTCGAGAGTCTTGAGACCCAAGAAGACCCAGTCGAATGATCAAACTTACCACAATATCCAGCTATCGAAGAGAAGCGACGAGCTCATCAGTTCTCCAAATCGTAGAAGGGTTTGCAGCTCTCAGATTCATTGAAGAGGATGTAAGACGTGGAAAAAATATGTATATATATATCAGTATTGTTGTGATTATGTGAATTTTGTTAGGATATTTTTGTCCAATTGTGATTTTGATTAAACCAAAACTGCGGCACGTATTTTGGTTGGAAGTCTGTTTTGTCAAAAGCCTCGAATTTGAGCTTTGGACTAAAAGTGGGTTTGAAGCGTTTGCAAACTCAAAAGTCCTTTCAAAGGATTTTACCAAACGACCCTAATTTTTCTGAAACAGGCTTTTCAAGGCTTAGAAGCGCTTTTTGGGTCTGCAACTGTAGACCCAAACAGGCTCTTAGAGTCTGCATAACATTTTTCAGTAAGAATTACGTCAAAATTAATAATTTGAAACTCAAAATAATATTTAGGAATTGTAGAAGGAAGGCCATTAATCTTTTTCCTCTTTCTTTATGCTCCCCTTTTCTCCAAAAATTGTTTGATATGCCGTTTAAATGATTTCCTTTCAATAACTTTTTCTTCCTATAAATTACCGATACCCAACAACTTACCCCATCAACCATATTCTCAGATATCACTTCTGTCAATTTTCAACATCAAATTAAGACAGATTATCTTTATAGCTAAACAAATATAAAATGAATATGAATATTAAGAGTAATTTAGTCATTTGTTGAATTTAGAACACTAGCACCCGCTTCTCTATACCTTCTTTCATTCCCAAAATATATGTATAATGTTGGAAAGAGAAACATCAAGGGAGTCACACAAGAGTAAATTAATACACATATTAGGGCACAATTTCTAGCCCAAAAGCCTAAGCTAATGAGCTTATCTTGGGTCCACTTATGTATATTAAGTATTATTGTTCTTTATATTTCTACAATGTGGGAAACAAACCTCACAAGTGTATGCACAACATATATAATAATAATAATAATAATAATAATAATAATAATAATAATAACAGAAAGTCGATCACCTAGAGTAGCTTCCCTATTCCCTATTATTATTATTATTATTATTATTATTTTATATAATAATAATAATAATAATAATAATAACAGAAAGTCGATCACCTAGAGCAACTTCCCTATTCCCTATTGCTTCTATAAATATTGGGAATACTAGAGTGCTACCAAATGCATTGGGTAGCACTTTAGCTTCCTTATACATTATTTTAACATAAACATTTTTTTCTCCTCTCTCCTCTTTCGTCTATTTGCCTTTTATTGGGAATTGTGTTGGAATTTTGTAAAAAAAGTGAGGGTATATAGGTAGGTAGGGAACTTGTATTTTGTAAAGAAATCATATTTTAATGGTATAGGGAAAGATAATGGAAGCTATTGTGAGTGTATTTATATAGGAAAGTAAAAAGTAGTTTTGTTCCTTAAATTTATAGAAAATCAAAGAGAAGCTGCTGCCAATGCTTTTTTAAAGGCTGATTTGGATGGTGGGACCAACCTAAGTTACCTAACATAGGAACTTCAAAATAAAGTCTAGGTTGCATTGAGTTGAAGTTAATGGAGATATAATTGTGTAATTTACCCATATTCTTTCTTATATTTAGGCGCACAAAAACTCAAATCTTCATAATTATCAAAATTTCCAATATTAAATTCTTTATATTCTCTCATTCTACATGTAAAAATAAAGTTTGAGTTGCATTTTTAAATCTTATGACTCATAGTATCTTTAAATTGTAATATGAATTCACTACAAGAAAGATACTCATCAGGGGCGACTTATTAGGGGCGACTCAAAAGTCGCCCCTAATACTCAACTATTAGGGGCGACTTTGAAAGTCGCCCCTAATAGTTCCGTATTAGCGTCCACCTCGAAGTAGACGCTAATAATGGGTCGAAAAGTTGACTATTAGCGTCCACTTTACAGTGGTCGCTAATAAGTCGACCCTAATATACGCGCGGGAATTATCCTAGGGGCGGGAAAAATTTAAGCGGCGAAAAAAAAACTTTTAGGGTCGACAATAGTCGACCCTAATACTTAACCAATAGCGTCCACTTAAGTGGACGCTGAAAGATGGAAAAAAAATAAAAAAAGAAAAAAAAAATCACATAAAAGCTCAATAGGGTCGACTTTGAGAGTCGACCCTAATAGTTAGGCATTAGGGTCGACTTTTGTCGACCCTAAAGAGTGCGTAGAAAAATTAAAAAAAAATTTAAAAAAATAAATTTGATGACCAATAGCGTCCACTAAGAGTGGACGCTATTGACCTATTATTAGGGTCGACTTTGAGAGTCGACCCTAATAGTTAGGCATTAGGGTCGACAAAAGTCGACCCTAAAGAAGAATTAAAAAAAAAATTAAAAAAATAAATTTGATGACCAATAGCGTCCACTACGAATGTACGCTATTGACCTATTATTAGGGTCGACTTTGAGAGTCGACCCTAATAGTTAGGCATTAGGGTCGACAAAAGTCGACCCTAAAGAGTGCGTAGAAGAATTAAAAAAAAATTAAAAAAAATAAATTTGATCACCAATAGCGTCCACTAAGAGTGGACGCTATT
>NC_081545.1:17837145-17947549 GCF_901000735.1 Corylus avellana | reverse complement strand
TAATCAGCGTCCACTTCAAAGTGGACGCTGATAGTCAATTTTTTTTTAATATTTTTGGACCATTAGCGTCCACAAAAGTGGACGCTAATGGTTTAACTATCAGCGTCCACTTTTATTTGGACGCTAATAGTTATTATTATTATTTTTTTAAAAGGGCCATTAGGGTCCATAAAGTCGACCCTAATGGTTAACTAAAAGTGGACGCTATTGCTTGACTATTAAGGTCGACTTTCGCTTCCGTTTACATCATCTTTAGGGTCCAAACATTGCGACTTTTAGGGGCGATAAAGTGGACGCTAAAAGTGATCATTAGGGTCGACTTTTAAGTGGACCCTGATAATCAGACATTTGATCATTAGGGTCGGACTATTAGGGTCGACACTTTTAGGGTCGAAAAGTGGACGCTGTTGCCAACAGCGTCCACTTTAGGGTCTTTAGGGGCGACTTAAAGTCGCCCCTAAAGACCTAATTTCTTGTAGTGATTTGTGGTGTCGCATATATATTTAGGATGTACAAGGATGACTAAGGCTAACAAACCATACGTGGGGATTGATTATCGGAAGACGAATAACATAATAAGCACAAAGATCAATTTTATGAGTGGTTTCGACACTACATAAGTGTACTATTACGTACAATAAAATAACATGCATTTGTGTTATTTTAAGCATTTCGCTCGTTATACTTACTTTGACGAACATTGTACGAATATCAGATTGGGAACATGGATGATTCAAGTAGGAATGAACTGCGTAAACTTTAGGTGCATGCAAAAGAGCCAATATGTGTTGCTCAAAAATTTAAGCGATATGTTGTGAATATATGGCATGATGTTTAGCACTGTAGATGGCCTTATCTACTACTACAAACTAACATCCATCTTTGAGTTGTATTATTACGATGAATTTAAATATGTGTTATTCAAGTGTGACAGGACAATCAATTCTCTAAGCATGGTTTACAATGGGATTAATTTGGATTCAACTTTGTGAATTTTTGGAAGCTAATATACTCCAGTGAGCAGAATACCGATGATCTATTCATAATTTTCTCCCAAATATCCCAAGTATATTATGTTGCCGATGAAAGAAATCGAAACTGGAATGTCGTTTCAAGTTAAAAATTAGAAACGTGTTGACGTTAGTCATAGGGAAGTGAATGACAATGATGTGGCTGACTATTGTGACAATGAGCCGTTCAACCTCAATATCATGGGGGAACTTGATGGTGCCATTGATAGTGTTGTGTGGGCTCAAAATGACACAAAATGAATAACAATTGATACCCTAGAAGGATTGAAAAATGAAATTATTCCTAACATATGATTGGTTGATGTAACTAATTAGTACTTTTTTTTTTTTTTGGTGGTTATTTTATATGTTTATTGCATATTTTTGTTATACTTTTGACACATTGTTTGAGTTGTATAGGTACAAATTACCCTAGCGCAAAAAAGTAGTACTACTATGGACTATTCATAGCCTAACCCTTATGCTGAAGGGTTACCATAGTCACTCCCCTTCACAAAAAGGCCATCATAGTCATTCCCCTTTGCCAAGGGGACATCACAACCATTCCCCATTCGCGAGCTAGGGTTGCTGTAGCCACCCTCACTGCTGAGACAAGGGGGAGGGGGTTAAATAAGAGTCTCACTTTTCTTATGGAGGTCACTGTTGTTGATATGAGTAGCATATTATAAATGAGAGTTTGTTATGGAGGTCACCATTGTTGATAAGTGCATGCAACATATTATTGTCTATATATGTTTTGACTACATCAATTTTATTTTCTATAAATTCCAACGGAACAAGAGAAAAGCGTGGATTAAACCGGTTGCATGATATTTGGAACCTCCCACCTGGAGTAAGAGTTGATCTAAAATTGAACAACATGAACCAACTTGGGGGTGGGGGGGAGACAAATACAAGTTTTGGGACATCCTTGTAAGGGATAAGAACAATATCCTAATTAATTATCTTGATTGGAGGAAGGTCCCTAAAAATATGAAATAGGAAGAATGCATTGGGTTTATGCCCTAAAAGTCAATTTTTGTTGCATGACATTCTAGTTAATTAAATAAAGTTGTTTACTTGATGAATCATTTCAAGAACATTGAGCATATAACTATTTACATCTAGGCATTTAATATTTTGTTAATACATGTAAGTCCATAAGTTATGTTGAATATGATTTAAGGTGTGTTAATGATATTATCACACAAATATCTTAAACCATAGATCTTGTAACTTATACATTGTAGTTTGTAGTCAGTAACGGAATTGGCATGGGCATTATGTTTGGTAAACTATAATATATCAATCATGATGATCTATCTTGATGATTTGAACTGAAGATTTCTAATTAATATGTTGGTGTGGATATAATACATTGAACGAACTACATGAGTTGTTATTCTTTATAACTAATGTTAAAATGAATAAAGTGACCCACGACTACTTGTAGCACTGAATCTCAATCATGAGATAAATTTGAACTCAAATGTGAAGTGAATGTTACTTTGATACATTTAGGAGTGAAGATATTTCTTGATCAAAACCTCGGTGTATTGGGTGATTACTTGTAGCATTGTAGGAACACTACTCATCAATAAGGAGTCTATAATCCTTTGATTTAAACAAAAGAACATGATATATTCTTTTGAGATAAATTTAATGACAATTGATGATTCAAAATCTCGGGTGAATCATTTTCGTAATAGTTACTAAAATCACATAGTACTAAAATGAAATGAGATTTCATAACTATAGGAATAATTAAGAGATTAAATTGGGTATTCAAGGATTAAGAGGTAGTAAATTAAAGTGATAGTTTTTAATGACTTTAATTCGACTAATGATTATTTCATGGAGGGTCAAATGCAAATATAAAAATTCATTGAGAGTTTTTATTAATCAAAATAAAATACTAGAGTTCAATTACAATTATTTAGTGGAATTGATTATAATTAATAGTATCCTAGGATGAAATAAAAAGTGTCTTAGGCCTATTTGAATTAGTTTTTATTTTCCCCTAGGTTCTTTCACAAGATGATTATTACTCCTATTGGATTTGACCTAATGACACAATAATCCTCTCGGTATTATTCAATCATAATAATTTATAATATTAACTTTTATTTACATCATAAAAATATTAATATATAACAACTAAAAAAAAATTAAGGGTTAGTTGAGACTACCACGTCAGTATTATGAAATAAAAATGTGGTTTCTAACATTACTCTTTTATATAATGTGAGGGGGCTACAAGTAAGAGAAAGATACGACAAAGATGAGATGCAAAGGAAGAAAGTGTGTGATAATAGAACAACCTCGGTAGTGAAATTGAGATTCAGTGTAATTTACTGCTCATATTACTTGTAATTTGGGCAGACAAATGTGAGAGAACCTTTGTAGAGCCCACTTACACAGGTAGGTGTTCGGACAGTCCAAGATATGCTTAGGCGCGCAGGTAGGCCCGGCCCATAAGGGCCCTTTCATAATTACTTGGCCGAGGGTTTGAGAGAACCGCGAAAATTGATTTACGCAGATGTCTCGTGAAGGTTATTTATTTATTTATTTTTGATAAGTTTCAAAAAATTTTGATAAGTAAGGTTATTTTCTTTGGTCAACTATAAATATTTTCAAGTTAATCAATATTTTACACTATACTAAATACTCAAATAAAAAAAAAAAATAAAAAACATTTTCAAAAAAATATTTTACACAAAAACAAATAGTAACTAAAAGTTCCTAACTAACAAATATGAAAATAACCGTAGGTCTTAAGTTCCTAGCTAACCAAATAACCTAGCATCTGTTTCCAAACATGTGACCATAAATGTGTCATTCAAAAAAAGAAAAAAAAAAAACTCTCAGCAAACAATATTAATGAGAGCTTTCCTGTTAGATAGCCTTCCCCTTCTTCGCCATAAATTTACTGTAACCTTCCCTAATCGACAGCTCAGAAAGAAGTGTATGCAGCCCAAGCTGTCTCTTACAAACCCAATAAATTTGAGTTAAAATAGAACATGCCAAAAAGAAATGGTCAAAGAGAGAGGTTATAGCCTTGAGAGTGATTAATTTACAGACCCAAAAAATGACACACATGTGCTGTCTTTCTTTACTTCTGTCCTAACATCTTTGTGTTTCTTCACCTACTTCTCTGTCACTCTAATTAAGTTCCCACTTCTTCTTTCAATGTCTTGGGTCCCCAACTCTCTCCTCAAAATTTTATTAACTTTTAAAGCTTTTGAGGGTAAACAAAGTTGACAAGTGTCCAGGAAATCACGGTAGAATCTAGGGACAACTGTCGGGAGCTCCAGCAGGAACAACATGTTACATGGTATGGATGAGGTTTCCATGCATGGATGGTCTGGCCCATGCAACTATATATATATATATCAAAATGGGAAAAAAGTCTTGAGGGGAAGATGAGTAATAATGAGAAGTGACTTTTGGCCCATGCCTAAAGGAAAGGGAAGAGGCTCCACTGGCTCTCAGATATTTCTTGCCTATTTTATTCAGATTTTAAGAAGCTTCAAATTTCTGTGGTGTGCAAAAAAGAATCTGATAAGCACAGAGCTTGTGAGAGAAGGAAAGGTCTTTGCTAGCTGTTTACTTGGCTGCTGCTACCATATGTCATGACAAGGGGCTTGCGCTGTCAGCTTAACATGTAGCTTACATAAATAGCTCATGCATTGCATTAAGGAAGTGGAAGCACCCAAAATATGATGATAAAAATAAGGGAACTTCACTAAATTTTCTCAACTTTTTATCAAAAAGTTCAAAAATTTCTAATATAGTGTATCAAACTCTAAAAAATTTGTAATTTCATCCATATTCGGTTAGGTTTTGAGGTTAAATTAGATGGTCAAATGATAAAATGACTATTATACCCTATAAACTTTATGAAATTATAAAATCATCTTTAAGTTACAATTTTTTTTTTTTTTTTAAATACACAGGGATATTTTGAAAAATTTTCACCCATATGTTAGGATTTAAGGTGCGATTATAAATTTTTTAAAATTCAATATACTAAATTGAGAGTAATTTTGAAAGAGAGATTGCAAAAATAATAAAAAGCTCAAGGAGGTTTATAAGTAAAGTTTCTCCGAATAATAATATTATTATTATTATTATTATTATTATGAAGAGATATTGCTTTACTTCCCGTGACTATGTTGATCTTCCAGATATATTTCCATATTGCCAATGATGGAAGTCCTGCATATATTATGTAGTTGCCAATTTTCCATATTGTTCGTTTTATTGAGGTTTTCATCAGTTGTGGGAACTCACAAATTTAAATTTCTTCACCAACTTGTTGATTTGAAAGTTCGATATAAGGTATGAAATCGCTCATTAAATTAGAAAAGACATATAAAATCTTCTTCTTTTTTTTTTTTTTTTTTTTTTTTTTAAAACCATACTGGCTATTTTTATTCAAAATGTAGCCTCACCTATTTGTTTCCAAGTTTGATTATTTCTAATAAAAAGCTAATTTTTAGTCTTTCTCATTCAGATTAGCTTATACTTCATCTGTCAAGCACTTTTATACATTTAGCATTTATGTTAAAATTGTTATTATTATTATTATTTATTATCTGAAAAGTGAATTATTTTGTGAAGGCTAAAGCATGAACGCGGCTGGTCCGATCCTTACAGCATGCAGCAGCTAATAAATTAATAAATTAATAAATTATACACGCTCAAATCTTCTCTCCAAGAGACAAGAGTAGCTTATAATATCATCATCACTTCCCTTTCCTAATTTTTCACATGTACATGTTTTGTACGTTCCAATTATATTCTAACCTCTCCCTAATATTATTTCCCACTATCAAAATCTTAAGGGAATTGAAGAAGTGATCCTACCTAGCTACTACCTAGCTAACATCTTTAATAATAATCAAAACAATATATATTATTACATCATTTTCAAAATCCTAAGGGAATAGTTGAACGTATTAGAAAAGGTTGATTATGAGCACTAAATCCAAGCATTATTGTAGCAATGCAAATGGAGTAAATGCTCCCTGCAAAACATCAACTAACTCCATGCGCCTTCACCTGCTTGTATTTACTTCACTGTGTCCACCCTTTATATACCCCACTCTGCAATCTCAAGACCACTCATCCTACTATATTTCCTCCTCCCCTTCAATCTTGTTTTGCAAGCTCTCAGAGATGGAGAGGGTGCCAAGCAAATTAGCTTCTCTTTACGTTTGTAGTGTTGTTGCTGCATTGCTCTCTCACAACATGATGATCCATGTCATGTCAACTGCCGTTGAAGACCAGAAAAACTACTACTCTCCAGAACCACATCCCCCTAGAGGTCTCTTTTTTCTTGTGGTTTCTCCCAGTTTATAGAGTGATCATATTATATTTTTGCTATTTTGTTTCTTACCACAATCTACACTGCATGTGTTGATCATTACAGGTGGCCACCATGGACACACTCCATCACATGGTGGCTATGGGACACCGCCTTCTGGTCACGGTGGAGGGAGCTACGGCCCAACACCATCACCCCCTTCGGACGGCGGAAGCTACGGCCCAACACCATCACCCCCTTCGGGAGGCTATGGAGGCACACCGCCTTCTCATGGTGGGAGCGGAAGCTACAACCCGACGCCGTCAACCCCTTCCTACAACCCGCCACCGTCAACCCCTTCCTACGACCCGCCACCGTCAACTCCTTACTACAACCCGCCACCGTCAACCCCTTCCTACGACCCGCCACCGTCAACTCCTTACTACAACCCGCCACCGTCAACCCCTTCAGACGGAAATTGTGGAACTCCCCCACATCATGATGAGACTCCACCATCAACTCCTGGTGGTTACTACAACTCCCCTCCACCTTATTCAGGTGGTAGCCCCCCCACACCAGTCACCGTAAGCCCACCAACAACCCCCACCCCACCTTCACCTCCATTTGTCTTTGATCCTAATACACCTGGTACATGCAAGTAAGTTACTATACACCTTTCTTTCGTTTTCTTCTTTTTCTTTTTCACAAATAGAATGAATACAGTAACATTACTTTACTTAAGCCGATAAGAAAAGTACATTAGAAGTCTTTGGGTTCTGAATCATCTGAAATAAACTCCATAAAATTAAATTTTACCTCCAAAATTTTTTTTTTTTTTTTTTTGGTACTGTTCTCTTAAAATTCTCGTTAAACCGTAAACAGCAATGCCATTTTGCCACTTACAATATCCCGGTAAACAGTGACTGACAAGACACAATATGGATATAATATATATACATAACATTGTTGTCATTGATGTTGTTTTGTTTGTATGTAGTTACTGGAGGAGTCACCCAGCAGTAATATGGGGTCTACTGGGGTGGTGGGGAACTTTGGGGAATGCATTCGGCGTGACAAGCGTTCCAGGGTTCGGCTCAAGCGTGAGCTTGCAGCAAGCTCTTTCCAACACACGCACTGACGGGCTCGGCGCACTCTACCGAGAAGGGACAGCTTCATTGCTCAACTCCATGGTGAACCAGAGGTTTCCTTTCACAACAAAGCAAGTCCGGGATAGTTTTGTGTCGGCTCTCGGCTCCAACAGGGCCGCAGCAGCTCAGGCTCAGCTCTTCAAGCTGGCCAACGAGGGCCGAATCAAGCCGAGACCCTGAAAGCATTTGGTTCCTCTCATCATCATCATCAGTTTATATTCTAAGATCTAGCATTGTGTGTTGTTTTATTAGGGTTTTGTGTCTTTGTTAAGTATCTTATTATATCATATTAAGATGGATACTATGTTAGCAATTTCGATGCTTTATCTCATGTTATTCTTAGTTATAAATAAATTGATGGTTTAGTTAATTTGAACTTTTCCTTTTTCATATATTTATTTCAGCACTACATGTCAAGTACGAATTAGGATTTTTTCAGATTTTTTAAAATATGAGATTCTCTCTTTTCTTTTTTATTATTTTTATTTATTTATTTTTATTTTGAACAATTCTAATTAATAAATGCACAGTTTGCGTGTTACGTCGGCAAATGGATCGTTTGACATGTTAAACACTAAAATCAGTAACACACAAACTTTTATTTTTGTTTGAACCGTTAGATATAATAAATAAAAATTCGAGAATATATATATAACTTAATTATTTAGGTAGCTTAAAAAATAAAAAACCCTGATCGCATGTTTCTCATCAAAAGTTGAAAACATTTATTTTTCATAAATATGACTATGACTATGCCTGCCTCAGGCAACTTTAAATTAATGAAAAACATAATGCGGTCTTTATGCATAGGAACATTGGTCAGTTTTGCTAGCTAGCTTGTGATGTCGTATACATGAAGTGCATTAAAAAGTGTCAGAATGATAGGTAGATTTTAATTAAAAACTTATTGCATTTACATTTGACTAGTCAAGAGTTATTTGAATTATTCGATGTAAATTTGGGTGAAAATGTAGTTGAATTTAACTATTTATCTTAGTCTAAAACTGGGTGATGGTAACTCACCAAATATTAAAAAAAGAAAAAAAAATGATATCTTATTAGATTGATGCATATAATTTTGAAATATATATAGGTGCTTTGAAAAGTAAAAAATAACTAAATTACACAATTAAGGTGAAATAATTAAAATATAGAAATGTGGTACTTCAATTTTTTTTAATTTTTTTTAATTTTTTGGGAAAAAATAAAGTTACTTTTTTTTTTTACATTATTAAACAATTTTATTTTTTCATTTTTATCTGACAAAAAAATTAAAAACTCTTTTTATCTTTATATAACATTAATCAATTTTTTTTTTCCCTCTTTTTCTTTTCAAAACTTTTTACCACACTCTCTTTTAATGACACATAGCCATCATTAGCTGTCACTCGAAGCAATGGCGGCAAAGTGACATTATATGTATATAAAAGCTTTTAGAAGCCATTTAGCTATCCATTTAAGTTTCTGAACAGCTTGGAGTGAGAGGTGTCAAAAGAAAAGATTCAGGCTAGTCGTCCTACAAGATTCAGGCTACGCCATAAAAGGATGATGGGTGTCATTATCATCATATATACTAATTACTAAATCTTGGTGTTATTAGTTATTACACACTTAAATCACCACATGCGTATCACGACAATGCTCATAAATTTCAAACGGATAATTGATCAACCAAATATAAAACTGAAGAATAACTGATCAATAAATAACCATCTGATCTAGACAACCATAAGGGAGCCGAACCATGGGTGTGTCCAAAGAACATTTATGGGTGTGTCGAAATTAATATTATCTGTAAATTAACTAAAGTAAATGCTCCTTTGGTTTGGATAGAGTCTTATCCTTGCAGTGTATTATTATGTGTCGAAAGAATGTAGGTTTTGACTTTGACTCCCACCAGCTGTCGTGGCACAAATGCAGCACTCTTGTTTGGCCTGCTTAGAATATTTAGACGGTGGGTTTTGATTCCCACCGCACCCATTGACGTGTCATGCCTGCAGCAAAATGCTACGACTTCTGGAAAAGTGATGGTAAACATCCTTAAAATCGAGATAGGGATCATTCGGTTATATGAGGAACAATATTCTAACGGATAAAATTTAGTTTATAGTCATGCATTGGAAATTCAGAAACTCTGAGGTCTTCTCAGCAAAATGTATTGCTAATGGAAAGGTTTCTAGCTCAGGACCTGGCAGCTCTTTTGCTATGAGATTGCTTAATGCTTTTGACAATGGTGAATATTCACAGGAGACACCTAAGGGACACTTCTAAACTCATAATATATCACATTGGCCCACTCTGCGGTGAAGCTAGGAATTTGTCTCAATAGGGGCGAAAATGAAATAATAAAATATATTTTTTGTTATCTTTATATATTATATTTTATTATAGTATATAAAAGTATGGCAAATACAATTCAAACTAAAAATTATAACACAAATTGTGTATCTCAAAAAACATATCTATCTGACTTCATAATTCATAAATATATGTCAAATTGATATATTAGTTAACATGTAGGCATTAGTACAAAAATAATGAAAAATGCAAATTACCTAAAATTACATCCTACGCTTTCTTAAAGAAATATAATGATCAAGTATCAAATCTAAGTTAAAGCTTTCAAAAATTTCTCTTTTAATGTAGACAACTAAATTATCTACAAGAAACTCATCTTCCATTTTATTATGAAGTCTTGTTTTAACAACTTTCATAACTGAAAATGCTTGTTTGGTGCATTAGACACTGGAAGAGTCAAAAAAAAAAAGAAAAAAAAGAAAGATGAATCGATATATCAATAAGATAGTATATCTCCAATTTTTCTGTCTCTATCAATCCTCAACATAATTCTGCAATGGAAGACAATTCTTTTAATTTCTAATGATTAATGCAACGCCCCGTGAAAATTAATTAACTGGTAATTGACTCCATGGTTTGCCTTGTAGCCTTGTCCCTCACAGAACAAGACTCAAGGATTGTAACCTATCCTAAGAGAGAGAATACATCGGAAGACTTTCAACCACATGAATAAGAAAGTAATAACTAAATACCACCATCATAATAACCGGAGTAGCAATAAATCATCATAGCATAAATTGATTCTCAGATGTACTGGTCAAAGACCGATCATCAAATATATTACAACCCATAATAAGATAACAAAATCAACACATAAGTTTAAGTAATGCTAGCATGATGACAATCTCAATCATCTCCGCCCATGTGGATCCTCCATTATCCCACATGGACTTGAGCCAAACCGGGTCCATGTCCTCAAAAATGACCCAAATCAAATCCTGGGCCACTTCTAACTAGCTGTTTGTAGTCATCATCCTCTATGCTAGCTAAACCGCGTAATTATACATAATAGAGGAGAAAAAAAAATAAATGGGTAAATTTAAAGGCTTAGTGAGTAAAAATGTACATAGTACTTATGCCATTTAGTGATGAACTCTGTTTGGTAAAGTATGCAACATTTTAAGTATGACAGTTATCCATGAATACAATATAGGTATAGTACATGCTATAATCTCTTGTGAATCAATGATAGTTCAACTGTATGGTCTACTTGAGATATTACCCCTTCTCAGCAGGGTTGGCACTGTCCTGAGGGATGTGTAATACAATGCCATTGCCCCAACCATTGTACGCTACCGTCCACACACTATCAACCTGACCGAGTCTGACCTCGAGTGGCTCACGCTACTAATGATGTACGTCCTGTAGTAACTCACCCGTTAAGGCTACGCTTGTTACGAAACAATCATTGGATCCAAGGCCCATATATCACATTTACACATGCATTTGACCATAAAGTTAATATGTATAGTAAGCCCATAGCCGTTATCCTGTATGTACCGGTATACCATGTCATGTGATGTAATTAGTCTTGTCCGTATTTTACATGCATGCTATTACAAGTCTCATTGTCTCATTATCTTGTTAAGTAGCACATTTTCACAAATGGTAGAGTTTAATGCAACAAAATGTATTTTATGAGAGTTGTAAAATCTATGTTTGGTACACAAAATAGTCATGCAATGCAGGAAAAGTAATGAATTTGTACTCACTTGGATCGTACAAGTCCTCTAAAAACTCCTCCAAAGGGTCCGGGTTCTCCAAGTCTGTGGAAAGCCTACTATTAGTCCTACTTTCAAACTAAAACGAACCTAGAACATAAAAACATGGGCTATAGAATGTTGGGCCAAAATGGTGTTCCCTTGAAGTGCTTCTTGGCGAGCGCTCAGGCTTTGGGCCTAGCATTCGACCAGAGAGTCTAAGTAGAACCTCATTTGGTTCAATGTTCTCCTAAGTTGTCCTAAACTAGTTCTGAGGCTACACAAGGGTCTTCTAACACTGCCTAACTCGAAACAACATCTTCATGCAACAAGAATAAGCCTAACGGAAAAGAAATGCTTATAACAAGATTAAGAACTATGCCACTAGATTTCTAACAACTAACCTACTGTAACACATAAGGCTAGCATAACATCTTAAGAAAAACACTAGAGAGAGATGATTACCTTCCCACAAGCAGGGTTTTTCCAGAAGGCATAATGGGTTGGTATGGGCGTGAGAGAAAGGTATTTATAGGGTGGAAAAGCTGTGAGCACTGCAAGAGCAGTCCTGTAGTGCAATGAGCACTCGGTACTATAGTGCTGAGCGTTCATGTATTGTTTACCTAGCGGTTTTAGGGTAATATCCAATGGTCAACCAAAAGTCAACGTACCCTCGGGCTGGTCCCTACACAAGCGTTCATGTACTATTTGCAGGCGAGCGCTTGAGTGGTCCCCACACGAGCATTCGGCCAGAGTCTCAAAATTCCCAAAAGTACCCTCCAACTGTTCCTAGTGACCCAAAGTCCAATTAACCTTCTAACCAAGCTATCTAGGCCTATTTAATTATTTTGGTCACTATAATTAAGCACATCAACTTTAAAATGCATCAACTGAAATCTCAAATTAATTTTCTCTTACTTAGAAAAATCAAGAGAATAGTACTTCTTCGCAATACTACATATTGTTAAACACCATTCTACAATTGGCATTCCAACCAAAGTTGGTGTTACATAAGGCGAGACTCAAGTTGCAGATTATGTGGGTAACTTGCAAATAATGTGGATCGCGACAATCAAGCTACAAATTGTTAGTGGACAGCTAAGGCAATAAACCACAGTGGGAAAGTGTTGGCCAATTCAATTAAGGAATATTGTGCAGCTAAACATACAAGGAAAGAATACACTACATCAGATTATATAAAAAGGGTAAACTTGTAGGATAGGCATCTCGGGCTCCAGGAAAGGCATCTTAAGCTTCACAAGGAAACTAGATCATGACTCCAATAGGAAACTAACTCTCAAAAGGAAATTGCTTAGTTAGACTTATTATGTTTTTAAAATTCTTTATGATGTAAATCAACCTCTATGGACTGTATATATTGCTGTAAATTGTTCAATGAAAATTATCAAATAATATCTCCCTCATATCAAATTCTTTCATGGTATGAGAGCCCTTATAGGCTCACACCCATTCGATCCTCCCTTTTATCTCTCTCTTCTTCTTCTTCTTTAATACTTCATGGCATCTTCTAGCACCGTGACAGCAAACACTTTCACTCTCCCTAGCCTCACATAATAAATGCCCATCAAACTTGTTGATGCTAATAATTACCTTAGATGGCTATCTCCGATCATTCCTATTTTGAGAAGCGACGAGTTATTGGGTGTTGACAGGATGTTCCAGCAAGACACCTCTTAATGAGGTAGTTGGTTAGACAAAGGAAACACAAGTAAACAAGAGAGGAAGTAGCTACAGAATTTCGGTAGAAAATGTGCACAAAGTAGGGGAAAAACAAAAGAATAAACATGGGAGAAAGGGATTTTTCTGAAAGTTAGCTCTCAGCTCTTTCTTCTACTTTTCTTCTTCTCTAACATTTTGATTTTCAACAGCTCCTCAATACAAAACATAAGATAAGCTTTTACAAAAGTAGGTTCAAGAACCACACACACATAGTTTCACAACATATACACATTTTCACCTACAACAAACTAGAGTTTAGTAAAATACAACCAAAGGTAAAAGTTAATAAGTCAAAGCACATTAATTTATAACATTTTCCCCCTTAATGTGTTGTTCTTGAACTCCTAGTGCTTCTCTGAGTTGCTGAAATTTCTCATTTGGCAATGCTTTGGTGAAAATGTCAGCTACTTGCTCCTCTGACTTGAAAAATTTTAAATCCACTTCACCTTCTTCAATAGCTTCCTTAATGAAGTGATGCTTGATTGCAATGTGTCTGGTCCTGATGTGATAAACATAATTCTTTACTATTGCTATGACTGATTTATTGTCACAATGTAAGTGTACAGCCTCTTCTTACTTTTTACCAATATCTTCAAGTATTCTTTTCAACGAATTTTCTTAAGATATAGCTAATGATGCTGAAACATATTTAGCTTCTACTAAAGATTGAGCAACTGATTGTTGCTTCTTTGAGGACAGGAAAACACATCTGATCCAAGTGAAAATGCATAACCTAGGGTGCTTTTCATATCATCAATATAACCACCCCAATCACTATCACAAAAGCCTAGCAACTTCACCATGGAATTTTTGCAATACCTTATTCATAACTTGTGGTGTCTTGAATGTATTTAAGCACCCTTTTTGTTGCTGTAAAGTGAAAATGGCTTGGAGAATGCATGAACCTTGATAGCAAACTTGCTGTAAACATGATATCAGGCCTTGAAGCAGTGAGATATAACAAGTTTCCAAATAAACTTCTATAAAGAGTAGCATTCAACTTTTTCCCTCCATCTTCCTTCTTTAATTTTTCATTTACTGCAAGGGGTGTAGCCATTGGTTTGCAACCAACCATTCTGAATTTTCTCAGAATTTTTTCAGCAACATTCTTTATGAAATGAACACATCTTCTTTGTCTTGATACAACTCAATACCAAAAAAGTAATGTAGCAGTCCCATCTCACTCATCTCATACTTGTTCACCATATCTTTCTTAAATTCTTCAATCATTTTAGCATTGCTTTTGCTTAATATCAAATCATCAACATATAATGAAACAATAAGGAAATCAACATTACTTTGATGCTTTAAATACAAGGTTAGCTCACTCTTGCTCCTTTTGAAACTACTTTCATTGAAGTAATTGTCAATATGGCTATACCAAGCTCTAGGAGCTTGTTTTAGCCCATAAAAGCTTTCTCAGCTTATACACTTTCTCTTCTTCACCTTGGATGCCTTGAGGTTGTTCAACATCCACCTCTTCTTTCAACTCTCCATTCAAGAAGGCTGATTTGACATCAAGTTGGTGCAATAACCAACCCTTTTGAGCTCCTAAAGAATTAGAGCTCTAATTGTATCCAAGCGAGCTATTGGGGCAAACGTTTCATGAAAATCAACTCCGTGCTGCTCTGAGTATTCTTTTGCAATTAGTCTTTCGTTTTTTCTTTGAACCGACCCATCTACATTGTACTTTACTTTGTAAATCTATTTTAGACCAATGATTTTTTTTTTTTTTTTTGTGTCTTGAGTATCAACCACCCTCCATGTTCTTTTTTTTTCTTCAATAACTTCAATTCATCTTCTATAGCTTTTCTCCAACTCTCTTCTTTCATTACTTCTTCAAATTTTTCAGGTTCAACAACACAAAAGTTGCACATTGCATAAATATCATCCAAATTCCTCAATTTCATTGGACTTGAGCTTGGAGATGTTGAGGTTGAGCTTGGATATGATGGTGAGCTTGGTGATGAAGCTGAACTTGATGATGGGTGACTGCTATCATCATTGCTTGAATTTCCATGGGCTGGAATTTGCTATAAAACAGTCGTTGGAATCAATTGTTCTTCAACTTGGCCTTGGTCCTAATTCCATTTTGCTTTCTCGTCCAATAAGACATCTCGACTAGTGATTACTTTGTTGTTTTTCAAGTTGTACAGCCTATAGCCCTTTGACATTGAGCTATAGCCAACAAATATGCACTTCTCACTTGTCTCATCCAGCTTGGATCTCTTCTTCTTTGGAATTTGAGCATTGCAAATACAACCAAACACTTTGAGATGCTTGATTGATTTCTTTCTTCCACTCCAAGCTTCAAATGGAGTTTTATCCCACACGGCCTTGGTTGGACATCTATTCATTGAAAGAATAGTTTTGTATACAGCTTCAACTCAAACGACTTTTAGTAATCCTTTTTCATCCAACATAGACTTTGCCATCTCCATGACTGTTTGATTCTTTATCTCGGATACCCCATTTTTTTGTGGAGTATAAGAGATTGTCGATTGCCTCTCCACGCCTTAATCTTCACAGAATTTATGGAATTGATTTGAGGTACATTCCTTCCTTCTATCACTTCTCAAGACTTTAATAAAACAACCACTTTGCCTCTCAATAAGACATTTAAACTTTTTGAAAATATTAAAGACTTCATATTTTTGTTTCATAAAGTAAACCCAAGTCATGCAACTATAATCGTCAATAAAGCGAATGAAGTACCTGTTCTGAGAATGAGAAGGAGTTTGCATAGGCCCATAAATGTCAGTATGCACCAACTCTAGAATCTTTTAGCCCTCCATGCTACTCCTTTGGAAAATGATTGTCAATGATGCTTGCCAAGGGCACAACACACAAACTTCATTCTTTTCACTAATAATAGGAAGCCCCTGCACCATATTTTTCTAATTTTGTAGCTTGAGACTCTGAAAATTCAAATGACCAAATCTTTTATGCCACAACCATGATTTATCAAGTACACCAGCTTTTAAATCCTTGTATTTTGCATATTTGAAAGTAAGTGAAAAGCTTCTATTTGGAGCCATTTTAACTTCAGCCACAACCAACTTTTTCTCTTCCTTCATCATAAACTGTACAAGTACGGATCGTATGGCCTTCAAAATGAAGAACATAATCATGCTCGATAAGCTATCCAATGCTAAGCAAGCTTTGATCAAGCTCCGAAACAAATAAAACATCACGAATTTTCTTCAGCCATTTCTTGGTTTCAACTCCAACACTGCATTTTCCTTTAACATCCACCACAGCACCATTTCCCATCTTCACTTTAGAGTGGAATGAAGTGTCAAGGAAAATTTCCTTCTCTAGTGTCATGTGATTGCTACAACCGTTGTCTAAGACCCATGTATCATTTTTCTTCTCGGAAACATGTTGACATGCATATAACAAGTTTCCTTCACCATCTTTTTCCTCGGTGAAATTATCTTGTTGATTGTTCTTCAATAATCTACAATTCTTTTACAAGTGGCCAAACTTCTCGCAATGGAAACATTGAGGCTTTCCTTTGAACCAACAATCTTTCTCATCATGACTACTTTTCTTGCAAATATTAAATCTTTGTGGAGAGCCTTCAACACTTGGTTTTCTTACATAGTTGTCTCTACCTCTTCCTCTTGGATAGGGGTAGGCAAAAACCTGCCCAACCCGCGTAGTTTTAAGTATTATTTTGCAGGTACGGGTTGGAAAATATCCAACCCGCGCAAGGCAGGGCCGGTTACGGGTTTAGTGATTTTTTTTTTTTTTTTTTTTTTGCGGATACCCGCCCCGCCCCGCTTCGTGTATATATATATATACACTTAAAAATTAAAAAACCCTAGAATCTTTCATTCTCATTCTCATCAGCTGCACGGTCGCACCTCCATCCCCTTCCTCTCCATCCTATTCCTCTCTCCGTCTCTCGACTTTCACTCTTGCTCTTGCTGGTGTTGCCACTCCTCTCTCTACTCTCACTCTTGCCACTCATCTCTCACTGTCGCCGCTCCTCTCTCTCTCGCCTCTCCCAAAGCACTGACTGTCGCAGTCTGCTCCCAGGTTTCTCTCTCTCTCTCTCTCTCTCTCTCTCTTGGCTCTCATAGTGACCTTTGTGACCGAATCACCTCTTGGTCTGATTTGTATTATTTGGTTATATTGTAATGTTAGGATTTTTTGTTTTTAAGGATTTTTTTGTTCTAGATTCTTGTTAAGGATTGCATTTAAATTTAGGTTTTTGTTGAAGTAATGATTTTAATGTTGAAGTAGTGATTTTTTGTTAAGGTATGATTTTTTGATCTGTATTGTTTGATTTTCATGTCCTTGCAACCATGCTCATGTATCTACAATCCGTTGGGTCCTTCTGATGGTGTGAGAAATGTCTTCATTATTTTTTGCCATTTGAAACCTCCTAGCTGTTAGTGGGAATGAGCTTGGATATTACTGATGCTAAGATTTTTTTTACCATATAAGATCCGCTTTCCCTTGTTTAATTCATAACTCCGTGATCTCATTAGGTCGTTAGTTGAGTCGACAGAGCGACCATCAGAACTCAATCTCTTCGTGAACCTTCTCTGTGAAAGGTAATTGTCTAAGCTAAAAGGCTCTTGTTGCTCATGGAGATGTTTTTACTATTTTTTGTTATGCAATTTCATGTTGAAAAGTGTGATAATGATGTAGTACTGATTTCATGTTGAAAAATGAGATGATTATGCAGTATTGATTTTTTTTTTTTTTTTTTTACCACTTATTGTAGACTCATGGATGGTCATTCAACTAGTGATATTGGTTCTAGTTCTGCTTTATCTACTCATAGTCATAATGTTAGCACTCAAAACCCTAGTTCAGGTCTCCCACCAAAACCTAAAAAATCTGAGCAAATATCATTGGTTTTGGAACATTTTACCAGGGGGGGGTGATCCTGAGGATCCTAAATCACAATGCAAGTATTGTAATAAATTGTTTAGTTGTCACACTAGAAGGCTAGGTACTTCATCCATGCTTGTGCATTTGAGGAATTCTTGCAAAAAATATCCTGATAGGTTTGATAAAGATGATAAGTCACAATCAAAGTTAAGTTTTGAGGTTAAAAGGGAATGACAAATGGCAGTGGGAGAAGGATCTATTGGTAATTTGGTGATTACGAAATACAATGCTATGAAAATAAGGGTAGCAATTGCTAAGATGATAATTAAGGATGAGTTGCCATTTAGGTTTGTGGAAGTTGAAGGGTTTTAGGATTTGATGAAGATAGTTGAGCCTAGGTTTGGAATTCCTTCTCGTTATACTGTGATGAAGGATTGTGTTGAGCTCTTCATGTCTGAGAAGGAAAAGTTGAGGACAATGTTCATCTCAAATGGTGATCGGGCTTGTCTTACCACTGATACGTGGACTTCGGTGCAGAACCTTAATTACATGGTAATCACCTCCCATTTTATTGATAGTGTTTGGAACTTACACAAAAATTTTAAACTTTTGTTTAATTCCTACTCATAAAGGCGATACCATTGGGGAGAAGATTTTGTCATGTATGCTTGAGTGGGGTGTTCGTAACATTTTCACTATCACAGTTGACAATGCTACTGCCAATGATGTTGCTTTAGAATAAGTGAAGAGGAGAACTTGTAGTAAGGAGGGCGTCATATTAGAAAGTCAGTTTATGCATATGAGGTATTGTGCACACATACTAAATCTTATTGTGACTGATGGTTTGAAAGAGGTTGATGACTCCATTGCGAGGGTTAGAAGTGTGGTGAAGTATGTGAAGTCTTCACCTGCAAGATTTGAGAAGTTTAAGGTTTGTATTGAAAGAGAACAACTTTCTTTCAAGGGTTTGTTGTATCTTGATGTTCCAACTAGATGGAATTCTACACTTTTGATGTTGGAAGGTGCTGAAAAATGTCGAGCTGCTTTCCAACTTATGGAAGAGTTTGATAAAAACTTTAAGCCTACATTGATTGAGGAAAAGAATGAGAAAAAAGGTTTGGGGCCTTCTACTTATACTGATTGGAATCGTATTAGGACTTTTCTCAAGTTTCTCAAACGTTTTTATGATGCCACAATGTGAATTTCGGGGTCTTTGTATTGTACATCTAATATGTACTTTCAAGAAATTTATGGCATTCACATGCATTTACAAGAGTATATTGATAATGGTGATTATGTATTGAGTGCTATGGCGGAGAAGATGATGACGAAGTACAACAAAAATATTGGAGGGATCTTCATAACAATGATAAAGTTAACTTGATGATGTTTGTTGCGGTTATACTTGATCCACGAACCAAATTTTGGGGGCATTAGAATATTGGTTTAAAGATGTTCTTGGTGTCGATAGATGTATTGAAATGATGAAAAAATTGAGGTGCATCCTTAACAAATTATATGATCACTACAGCTTTGGAGATAGGGCATCTCAAGTTCAACATGGTAGTGAATTGTCTCAAGGTTCCTCAATAACAATAGAAGAAAATGAGAATGCTAACCTTTACTTCATGAATACGTTTCAGAAGTACCTAACTTCTAAAAGTGATATTGAAGGCAAATTGGAAATAGATCGATATTTGATGGAGGATGTTGAGAAAGCGAATGCGAATTTTGATATTTTAAATTAGTGGAAGGTGAACTCAACCAAATTCCCAATAATTGCCAAAATAGCATGAGATGTGTTGGCCATTCCCATTACAACAGTTGCTTCAGAGTCGGCTTTTAGCACCAAAGGACATGTGTTGGATCCTTTTCGAAGTTCACTAGCCCCAAAAACAGTTGAAGTATTGATATGTTCACAAAACTGGTTAAGATCAGCACCCCTAAGTTATGACTTAGATATGGTTGATGATGCTGAAAGTTATAAGATCGATTTATGTTAGCGTTTTGATCATTTTAGTTTACTTAATATATTTTTCTATTTACAAATTTCATTTATTGGTTTCAATTGATATTGTAATGTTTTTTTTTTGTTTCATTCATTGTAGAAGTAATTTTGAAGAACAACAACATTTTACTTGAGGATGATTAGTGTCTTAGCAACTTGAAGTTGCATTCTGCTTGGACCTTAGACCTTGGTGGCTGCTACGGTTGAAGTATTTTTTTGTTGGCTACTAGCCTTAATTTTATTTGTTGGTTGCTGAACTTTTATTTTCGATGTCTCTTAAATTTTATGTGTTTATGGCTTTTAAATTGTTTTTGTAGTTGGGTTTATTTTTTGTAATTGTAGCATCCTAGAACTAGTAGTTGGATTTTTGCATTTTGATTATTTTTGTTTTGCATATTTGATTCACACAACAAGAAAACTCTTTATTTTTATGAAAATTTTAACAAATACAAAACAAAGAAAAAAAGCCCATTATTTATATGACAAATGAAAAAAAATAACAAAAAAAAAGCCTTTCAGACTCAACGCAATCAACTAATTAGAAAAAAAGAAAAGAAAAGCCAATCTACCATTAAAAGCCCATTAATTAAAAGCCCAATCAACTAATTAAAAAAACCCCAAAAAAAGCCCATTAACATAATACCCGAACCAGCCCCGCAAACCCGCCCCGTGCGGATAATGGCTCTTGTATGCGGGTGGCGGGTTCAAATATTCAAACCTGCATAGTGCGGGGCGGGTGCTAGAAATGGGCAATACCCACCCCGCCCTGCCCCGTGGCCAACCATACTCTTGGACTTCTTCCTCTTTCCCTTGCTCTAAAACTTCTACCTCCCCTAGTTGAGTCATCTTCACCTTATTCATGACTTAATGTTCTCTTTTCATAATTTTTAACATTAACAGTGAGCTTAGATTGAAATGCACTCTCTATTGACTTTTCAAAGTGTTGTTCCAACTTTTGTTCATGAGATTTCAATGAACGCAACAACTCTTGGACACCTAAACTAAAGAGGTCTTTAGTTTCTTCAATTACAACCACCATAGGATCAAATTTTTCATGCAAACTTATCAATATTTTTTCAACAATTCTACAATCAATCATATCTTCACCATAAGCTATCATTTGATTTACCAATTCCAAAAATCTAGTGGAATAATCTTTCACACTTTCATGTTCCTTCATTCTCATATTTTCAAAATCTCTTCTAAGAGTTTGGAGTTTGATTGCTCTTACCTTTTTATCTCCTAAAAATTCAACTTGAAGAATATCCCAAGCCTCCTTAGCTCTTGTTGCTCTCATAATTTTCCAAAATATAGTTTTTGAAACTCCCCTTTGAATCATCCCAAGAGCTCTAGCATCCTTGCTTTTGTTCTCCTTCAATTCCCTCTTTTAAGCTTCTATGAAGGTTGGTGTAGATTCAGGTATTTCATATGCTGATTCTACCATGTCCCATGATTCTATAGAGACAAATAAGGTCTTCATCTTTATAGACAAAAAATCATAATTTTCACCAGAAAAAATCGGTACCTAGACATTGCTCCAATTCACGTTGCTACTTATGCTGGCCATGGCTTCTCCTTCAGCTTATCCTACGTTTTCTCTTCAAATTTCTGCCCAAAAATCTTCTTTGAACTAAGCTCTGATACCAAATTCTGTTGATTAGATACTTGGTTTTATCCATTATATGCTAAATCTGAAGCCTTTGAGAGTTTTGTCAAATTTAAGCCACTAGCTGAAAATCAATTTTCATCTACCAAGACTACCATTAAACTACTTCATTCAATCTGATTGAGGAGGTGAATATACCTCACTCCAATTACAATATTTTCTTGCCAAACATGGGATCATACACCAAAAATCTTGTCCCCACACTTCACAGCAAAACAGTCTTGCTTAGCAAAATTTGAGGAATATACTCTAAGGTAGGATCAACTCTCTTAGCTCACTCACATTTATCAAACAAATACTGGGTTGATGCCTTTGTCATGGCTTTTTTCATTAGCAACGAACTTCCCGCTCCTGTCCTTCAACATGAGTCACCGTCCTGTAAATTATATAAGAAAGAACCTGACTATAAACATTTGCGTGTCTTTGGTTGTCATGCTATCCTCTCTTTTGTCCTTTTAGTTTACACAAATTGTAATTTTGATCCAAACCTTGCATTTTTCTAAGTTACAATAATGTAGGGTATAAATGTCTTGATCTAGTCACCAATAAAGTCTATTTGTCAAGGAATGTCATCTTTGATGAAAATACCTTTCCTGCAATGATGCTTTGAAAGTACCACGATATTTTAGAGATGCAATGATGCTTTATGCTGTGATTACAAATGTCATGAAGGTAATTTCCATCATGATTTTTTGCACATACTACAATTATGAATGAACTGAGTGCTTAACGATTACTTTATGTTATGAGACTTTCGCATGTGCACTGTGTATATAAGTTTAAGTGTTTAACCAACGAAGCCATAATGACATGTGTATGGCCCGTACTGAATCATTTAACACTTATGATTTACAGATGGCAAAAAAACCGCACCCAATGACAAACACGCGAAGGTGTGGCCGGTGTGGGCTATCAGCCTGGTGGCCTTCTCTTGGTTATACACCTATGACGATAGTCTTTTGCTCAGTCATGGTCCTCCAGTCAGAAAAGATTCCCCACCACAGGCTGCTCTCCTGCAGCCATAGGATGAGTCTGTAGTGGTCTTTCCGGGATAAGCTAACATGCAAAAATGGTTGGCTTTATTATTATGCCTTATGCTTTAATTTCTACTAATATGAATTCTTTTCTCTCGCAAAGGTTATATATTGTTGCACTCAAAGGTAATTATGGTATGAGATTTTATTTTATTTTATTATTTTATTTTAACAGGAATCTTTCATAATTCATTGATAAAAGATCAAGAGCATAATATCTCTTACATCACAGAGCATAAAACTCTGATAAAACATAGCCAAATGCTATGAAATTATAAAGTCATAGATACAATTAGAAAATTCTTACAATAAAATCACATCTATGAGATTATGACATTAGCCTCCGCTAACCCATGTACAACTTCAGTTAAGAAACAGATCTGTTCTGAGCATACTAGATCTAAAATATGGGTAGTCCAAATTTTCAAAACTTATTTTCCGACTGTGAGAGATAATCCCCCACACTGATCTAATCATCTTTGGCCCAAAGGTCAAAAGTCAACTCACGTCCTTGACCCAAAACCCAGGACAAAAAGAACAAAAAATAAATCAAAGCAGCAAACTAAAAACAACAAAACCGCACTAGAAGCAGCAGCAGAGGAGCACGGCATCGTAAACATCTCTAGGAAGACACAACTTGACACGAGATCCAAGTGTCAGTGCGTGAGAAATACGCTCCGGAACACGAGACTCCGTTGATTGATCGACGCAGAAGCATTGGAAAGCGGATAAGTCGGCCGGAATAAGTAGATATGAGTATGAAGAACTAGATCTAGATACTGCTACCAGGGAGAGGAAGATGGAGAGGAATAGGGATAGGGAAGGGGGGAATTTTTTTTATTTATTTTATTTTATAAGTCGGATGGGGAGTTATGTATTACTTATAACTCGAAGCTTCATTTAGTCTAATGCTTTTATCACGAAATAAATTTTATGAAAGAGAGATTTTTCCAATATTACCAATAAACTTTACATGCTCAATAACTTCTAAAATAAGTTATGTTCAAGAGTTTAATAAAAGCTCACATGTACACACTGTTTAATCTTACATTACTTTACTTACTAAGTCATAAATACAATATTATTTACAAATTGCATTTAAAGAAAGTGCAGTGATTGTGATACAACTTTAAGAGATATTAAGATAAAGTTAGGAGGTTTACATGGTGTAACAAGGAAGGTGGGATAAATCTTTTCCAGGATTTGAGCTTTGGAGTTTATTGTATGTTTTAGCATGTAGTATAATTTAGAGAGGTTGAACTCTCCAACATAAAGCATTTACTCGTTGGATTTATGGCTTCTATGTTGTCAACAACAGATAATCTGGTGTGTATTATTATATTTCAAGGATTGAGACCTTGTGGCTTTTGTGTTGTATGGCAAGAGAAGAAGATTCAGTTGAATTCTAATTGATTCAGAAGAAGAATCGTAACAAGTAAACTTTCCATCTCCCTTCCACATTTACAACTAGTAATAAGCTGTACATTGAAATTGCTTCAGATTCTGACCACAATTTATTCCACAAAAATCTTGTAAGTCTCAGGAAAAATGTGGCTCAACATAGTTCTGATCAACTCATATGAGATTCAAACCATTTAAAGATCTGCTCAGAATGCAAGCTGGTCATTTCATGATAAGCGAATGCAAGATTCAATTCCTCCTGAATGTGTTCTGCTAAATGCTTATCTGGAATATAACTCCTACTCTCCCTGAGAGCTGCTTGCCATCGTGTTGCACGCCCATCATTCTTCATATATCCATTTTCATCGATGAAGCCCTTGTCCCGGAAAAGCTCAAATAACTTGGCAGAAAAACTTTGTTCAATACCTGGGATTCTGTCGGATAAAAGATGTGGAGACAAGGGGAACTCCATGCATTCAATCTCTGCCACATCAACACCTTTATTTCTCAAAAGTTGCAAATTTTCATCAATCTTCTGCTGCCTAGATACATCTTTGGGCATGTGCACAAACAGTGTAGGCGGATAATCCTCACTGATATCAATCCTATCGAATACGCCTTCAGCAATCATAAGTGTAATACTACTGAATTTCAACTCAGTGGCCAGTACAGACACAAAATACCCACCAGAGGAGGCTCCCAAAGCCACAATAGGAAGTTGTTGAAGATTGTTTTTCTCTACCCACCCCTTCATAATATCCTTAACAATGAATCTTTCCTTCCCAAGTGTCCAGCATCTTCCCGTGCTTGATATGGTAAGAACGGCAAACTTTCGAGCAAGAGCGTGAAGGGTGATAAGTCTTTCTTCAGGTAACCCTATGCAATTAGGGCAGGTAGAAGATCTGTCCCAAAAGTTAACAGCTCTGCCGTTGCAACCATGAGCCAGAAAGATAACAGCCTTAGGTGTATCAGGTATTTGCCATATAAGTTCTGTTCCATTCTGGACCTCGGCAGTTGGATGAAATTGCACCAAAGACTCTAAGCTATTCCATTTTTGCTTCAGAAGTCCAGATGATAATCTGGTATTTTGACCATTGTCACGATATATTGAGATTAAAACTACAAGAATAAGAATGAGAGACGTGATCAAAATTGAGACCCTACACTTTTGAGGCCCATTCCAAGCTTTCGATCTGTTTCCATGCTTCCACATTACTGCAGAGAGAGAGAAAGAGAAAGAGTGAGTGAGTTATTCTGAATGAATTCTCTAAAATTACAAATATGACATAAATGAAAATAAAGTCGATAAATTTTTATGTAGATTTGCCGTAAATGATTAAGGTTTATAACCATTACAGTAGCCAACATGATCAATATTTAAAATAAATTTAGGTGGTGTTTGGCAAAAGCCCCACGCAGCCTAGACACTGTTCAGTCAAAATTGTGGCTCCTTTCCCTGACGTGCATTTACCATATTACCCTTCAATTGTTTCTCCAAAAAAATCTCAGCGCACGACTCGTAAAAGTGAGCGCTCTTGTGTCTGAGCGAGTGCATTTTCCAAAGTAAAAAACCAACCGTTGAACACACAACCTAGCGATCATATCAGAAGTTCCCCTGGAGGGAAAAGTCAGACCAAATAAAATAAAATAAAAACCTCTCCCAACCGTCAGAGAGATCTCTGTACACTCGGAATTGCGACGGCGACAGAAAAAGCGGCAATGTCGAGCCCAAGAGGAGCACTGGCAGCAGCCGGAGCAGCAGGCCTAGACTCGTGGGACTGCACGCTCCCGGGGCCGCCGAGCTGCAACAACTTTGGATCGGCGGACTTGAGCCCCTTGGGCTTCCTGGCCTTCACCGCGAGCAGCTCCATATCCGTCGTCGACTCCCGCTCTCTCCAACTCATTTCCACTATCCCCCTCCCCTCTCCCAGCCCCTCCAACTCCAATTCCCTCTCGCCATTCGTCACTTCTGTTCGCTGGACTCCTCTCCCCCTCCGCCGCGACCTCCTCTCCATGGAGGCCTCATCGTCCCATCTCCTCCTCGCCGCCGCCTACGGCCAGGTACGCATCTGCATCCTCGATTTCCGCGACCGATCCTCGCTTCTCTGGTTCGAGACCAACTCCGCATCGAACCCCGGCATCCAGGACCTCTACTGGGTCCAGGCCCGGCCCGACTCCTGTCTCCTCGCAGCCATCAACGGTCCCTCCACTCTCTCCCTCTACAGCGCCTCCTCCGCCCGCTGCGTCTTCCAATACGACGCCGCACCCGAGTTCCTCTCCTGCCTCCGCCGCGACCCCTTCGACTCCAACCACTTCTGCGCCCTCGGCTTCAAGGGCTTCCTCTTATCCGTCAAGGTGTTGGGAGAGACTGAAGACGATATCGTCCTCAAGGAGCTACAAATCCCCACCGACTGCGCCGAATTGCAGAGACTGGAGAGAGATGCCACTGCCTCCGCCGCTGGCTCCAATTCCGCGTCCCCCACCTCGGCAGTTTTCCCACTTTACATGGCGAGGGTCGCGTTCTCGCCGCTGTGGAAGCACATTGTGTATGTGACATTCCCGAGGGAATTAGTGGTATTTGATTTGAAGTACGAGACGGTGCTCTTCACCACGGCGCTGCCTCGTGGCTGCGGCAAGTTTCTCAACGTGTTGCCGTATCCGAATAAGGAGTTGCTCTATTGTGTTCACCTCGATGGGAAGCTCAGCACTTGGCGACGGAAAGAGTAAGTGTTAATTGGACCTTTGTTTCTCTGAAACTATGATTGTATTCTTCCGTTTTCTGATCTGCCATGCTTGAATTTTTGACATACCAATTTGGGCCATTATACATTGTTTGAGAACTGTCACGATGGAGAGTGTTGTTGAAGTCTGTAAGCGCGGGGTGGGGGAAGAAATCTGGGTTTTGAGAGGCTTTCGGACGCGTGTTAGGGGGGCGGGGGGTGTTGGGGAGACGCTGCCCATAAACACAAAGCGTGGGAATTAGGGGGAAAACCGGTCTGTGGAAAAATTTCAGAGAGAGGGGCAAAATTGGAAAAAATATGCCAAATGTTGAGTCTGAATGGCCTAGACACTAAACAGTGTCTGGGCCATGGCTTTTGCCAAACGAACCCTATTGATCTTCAATATTTCAATTCAAAACCAATGGAACAAACCTCCAGTTGCATAACCCAGACACAACTCTTTGGCTATGTTCGGATGAATTTCTCATTTTAACAACTAAAAGAAAAATATATAGATTACCTACTTCAAGCATGAGCATGAAACTCTTACCACATGGAAATATCATATATTAATCACATCAGATGAGTTTAAAACTGCTAAATCTGAAGTGTTCTTTCATCAAGTAACCAAAAATATCTGTAAGATACAGCCAAGAAAAGACTTAAGAAAGAGCAAGCGTAGAGTCCAAAGAAATGTTAAACATATGATTTAGGTACAAGTGGATCTTTAAGTTTTCTTGATGTTAGAAGTCACCAAGTTTGCTCATGCTAAGTTTTCACAAGTCATTTAATGTTGGTAATTTAATAATTTTTTCTACATGGGCTGTAGTAGTGCTTCAGCTCTATTTGTTAGCCTGAGCAAACAAAATGTCCTTACCCAAAACGCAGTGTTGGTCCTGCCAAGATAGGCCTTTGGGGGTTCTTTTGGCAAAGTCATTAACTTGGGGCCTGTTTGGGATTACATTTAGGATCTTAAAAGTTCTTTAACATTTAAAAAGCTTGTTAAGGGAAAAAAAATGTTGGTTTGGTAAAAACTTAAAAAGGAAAAAAAAAAAAAAAAACATTTTTTTCCTCTAAAAAAGCCCAAAACTACTTTGTGGGGTAAGGTTGAAAATGAGGCTTTTTCTATATATATAAACCTATTTCCCAATGCAATCCCAAACAAGTTCTTCACATTTAAGCAAGAAGTGGCCGCTCTCAAGAATAGAACCTGTACACTTGCCCTTGACAGCATGAGACTTTTACAGTTCTGTTCTTGATTGAGTTCAATAAATCACCCTTGGTGCATCTCTTTATTGTGTAAATTTTGAAATTTTAAAGTCCTAGTCCTGGCGGATATAAGAGATACCTTTTTTTTCTTCTTCTTCTTCTTCTTCTTCTCTTATTTCTCTTTGATGCCATCTTAATACCACATAAGACCACAATCAACTATTGAATCACAAAAATCCAGAACGTAAAAAAGATTTTATTTTATTTATTAATATTATTATTTGCATAGCATGTCGTTAAATCCTTAACTTTTACACCCCTAACCCTAAAAATCCACCATCCCACAAATTTCTTTCTCATAAACCCTAAAATCAGAGTATTTCCTAAACAATAGCCCAACATAAATTGGGGGCCATAAGACTTCTATACCTTCAACTTCTTCACTCTAAAATCAGAGTCTTTCCTAAGCCCTAGCCCAACCAATGTCTCTTGACGAAATTCACACATTACAATCTGCAAGCTCTACCCATTCTATCTACTTAAATTGCCCGACTTCCTCGAAATATTACATCAAAGTTCAGAAAACATCAAAATTAGAATCTGCTACAATAATTATGAGAATTCCAATGCTGAATCTTAAGCTTCTATTTGGTAGCAGAGAGAGAGAGAACAAAGTTCTGAGACCCAAATTCAGAAGATAAACAAAGAAAACATACCTGGAAAAGTTTGATCGGAGAGAGACAGAAAGCCAAGATCTGAGTTTTGGAAATGAGCATTCAATGTTATGTTAATTTCCGGTGGGTTTTAGCGCGGAGACGAGAGTGGTAGATCCGGCCATCTGTAACACCCTCTATCATGTTTGAATAGCATTTCGAAAAACGGACAACAACTATTTTATGACCAAAATTTAATTATGGATATCTTATTTAAAGTTTATGTATATCGTAAATCACGGAAATTTTCTCCAAATTAGTTAGAAGAAATACAACCTATTTAAAATAGTGTAAAGTGTTTATAAATATTTAAAAAACACATTAAATTCAATCTAAGTTAATAAATTGTTCTTAGTTACGTTAAGAATTTAATGTGCATTTTAAATATTTATAGACACTATTTTAAATGGGTTTGAAAATATTTTCTTTACACTGAATTGGAAGAAATTTATGTCCCATCGTAAATAAAGCAAAATTAAATTTTGACTAAAAAATAAATAAATAAAGAGAACCCTATTTCTAATGGATCAATTTGATAAAGAATTCAGGTTTACTTAATTTAAAGAATTACATGATTTTGTATTGAAGTTAATTAATCATATGTTAATTAATTAATTGATCAAGTAGTATTAGGAATCATTTAGGTTTACCATTCCATGATTAAAAATTAGCTCAATTTAAATAATTTAATTTAAAGAAAGTACTTAGAATCTTAAAAACTCTACAATAAACCATAAGAAATAGAAGAAAACAAAAATGATAGTTTTACAATTTTTTTTACAAGTGTTAATATGTGATTTAAATGTAATTACTATTAATGGTACAGTTTCGCGATTGACAATCCCGGGAAGCGCTTGTCCCGGCAATTGCTCTTGAAATACTCGATGGGCCTTTCCTAAACAAGTGGATCCCAAGGCTCTTTTTTCCTAGGCCTGGCGCCCATTGCTGGTTTGGACTCCCAATGTCAATTGGACTGGTTGGTCCACTCAAATTAAACATTCGCATGTTAATTTGAGTGGATCAATGTTTAACTTTAGACAAGGGATAAAGCCATATTAATTAATACAAAATATTTTGAAGTCCCTTATCCACTTAAAAATTGGGTTGTCTTTTTTGTCTTTATTTTCGAAAGTACGTTCTTAACGAAGGTAGATGTTATACTTTAATCCTAAGATGTTGCGTGTCTAAAAATCTGATTGCACCGAGTTAAATACTCCGAGAGGCACGAATCAACCTTTAAGAACAAAGTTTTTGCATGATTCTAAAGCATTGTGAGATTTTTCCTAACTTTAATTTTAATCTCTTATATTTTACTTATTTATTATTAATTTTTGGATTAATATTAGGGGTAATTACCTTTTCCCCACATCAACTACAACTTATTTTCATTTGCCCCCATGAACTGACAACCCTTACTGCCCGATCCCATCAAACTACCATTTTGTGCCCAAAACTCTTTTTCGTTAGTCAATGGCGTTAACTCAGACGGTCACAGTAACAATGTGTTGTAGTTTATGGGGGTAAAGTGACAATGCGTTGTAGTTTATGGGGGCAAAGTGATAATGCATTGTAATTCATAGGGGCCAAGTGATGGTTGACCGTCTGAGTTAACGCTTTTGACTGACGGAATGAGGGTTTTGGCCACAAAATTGTAGTTTGATGGGGTCGGGCAATAGGGTTCAACACATTCTTCAACCAATCCAACTCTATCCTAAAAAATTTTTTTAAAAAAAAACCTCGATCATATTAAAAAAATATCAATACTTGTGATCAAATTCAAGTTCTTGAAGAATGTGAAGAACACAAAGAACACGATGAAAGTGAGATGAGTATGGACTCATACTTGAAGTATTCAAGCATGTTGGAACTTTAACTACTTAGTCCAACACCATCGGAAAAACGGATACACACTTCTATGCCCCAATGCCTAACAGACCGAATCTACATGTAAGTAATTTGTTAGGAAATTAATCCTATTTCCCAAGACCTGTGAGATGCGAAAAATAAGAAGAATGCGGAATAACAAAGTTAAGCAATTACACACGACACAAAGACTTAAGTGGTTCGGCTTAACAAGCCTACATCCACTGGTGGAGACGACTCGAAAAAAATCCACTATCAAAGATGAGTACAAGAGAGTAACAGGGTGAGAAAAACCATTCAAAGCCGAAGCCCCAACACACCATTCTCACTTTCACCCAAAGGAGAATAATAACAAAAAAAAAAACCTCTCTTTTCTACATAGGGAGCTCTCTCTTTTTGCACTCAAGTGATGCTCTCAATTTTTGCATACAAAAACCCAAAGACATGCCTTTATATAATAGGCAAAGTCGGTTGGGAGCCTTGGGACATTGGAATCCAAAACCGTGTGGGACAAGCACTCCAACTCAAACTAGTAATAGGAATTCCAAAGACCAACACGTGAAGGAATACTATTATGACTTGGAGAAAGAAAACACCAAAAGTTAGTTGGGCCCCACTAAGACTTGTCAATTCAAGTCACACATTAACAATCTCCCACTTGACTTGAATCCCACCAAGTCGCAACACAGTGAATCTCCTCTGGATGTCTCCTCCACCTATCTTCAAGCACGAAGACCAACTGAAACTGCGCACAACTTCAGTTCTCAATAGTCACACCTTTTGTCAACATGTCTGCTGGATTCTTAGTTCCATGAATCTTTTCAAGTAACAATTGTCCACTTCCAAGAAAAGACCGAATAAAGTAATACCTCAACTGTATATGCTTTGTTCTTGAATGATACGCCGGGTTCTTCGCAAGAAGGATGACACTTTGACTATCACTGTGTAGAATGCCCTTCTCATTCTTCTTTCCCAACTCATTCAGAAAACCTTGTAGCCAAACCATCTCCTTTCTAGCTTCTGTCACAGCCACATACTCTGCCTCTATAGTGGAAAGTGCTACAATTTTCTTTAACCTTGAGGTTCAACACACAGTAGTACCTCCTAGAGTATATACAAACCCTGTAGTACTTTTCTTGCTATCAACATCACCCACTAGACCAGCATCCACGTAGCCCTGCAGCTTCAAATCTGCACCTGTGAAGCAAAGGAACATATCTGAAGTTCCTCTCAGATATCGCAAAATCTACTTGACTACCTCCCAATGCTGCTTCCCTGGATTACTCATATACCTGCTCACAACTCCCACTGCATGTGCAATAGCCAGTCTAGTACACACCATTGCATACATCAGACTTCCGATAGCGAAGGCGTAAGGTACCTTGCTCATGTATGCTTTCTCTTGACCCGTCTTCGGTGATTGATCCTTGGTTAGTCTGAAGTGACTCCCCAAGGGTGTGCTCACTGACTTAGCTTCATCCATGCTAAATCTGTTGAGAATCTTCTTCACATACTCTATCTGTGAAATCTTCAGTGTATTATAGGCCCTGTCCCTGATGATTCTCATCCCAAGGATTTGTTTATCAGCACCCAAATCCTTCATTGCAAACTACTTTGACAGCTGGTTCTTCAATTTGTTGATGTCTTCCTTACTAGCCCTTGTAATGAGCATATCATCTACGTACAGGAGTAGAATAATGCAAGAGTTCTTTAAACTCTTAACATAACAACAATGATCTGCATTGCACATCGTGAACCCAGTACTACACATGAAGTTGTCAAACTTCTTGTACCATTGTCTTGGAGCTTGTTTCAGGCCATACAAGCTTTTTCTTAATTTGGCACTAAACTCTCCTTCCCCTGCACTACGAATCCCTGTGGCTGTTGCATATAAATTTCTTCCTCCAACTCACCATGAAGGAACATTGTCTTTACATCTAACTGCTCTAGATGTAAGTCCTCTATCGCCACAATGCTCAGCACAATTCTGATGGTTGTCATCTTCAGCACCAGAGAGAATATGTCTGTGTAGTCAATTCCTTCTTTCTGTTGGAATCCCTTGACTACCAATCTTGCCTTGTAGCGTTTGCTACGATCATGGTCACCCTTTATTCTGAACACCCATTTGTTGTGCAAAGCCTTTTTACCTGCAGACAACTCTGTTAGCTCCCAGGTCTAGTTAGTCAATAATGAGTCCATCTCATCCTTCATGGCTAACTCTCACTTGATTGAATCTTCATCCTCCAAGGCTTCAACAAACGACTCTATCTCGCCTCCATCCATAAACAAAATATGAAACAGGGAGGGTGAAAAATGCTATGGGGGATCTAATGGTTCTGGTAGATCTACGGACAGCCACTATCGGTGTACTCTGTTCAGTCTCTTGATCTTCTGTTTCTTTAACTTCTAGACCATTTTCAGTTTCTGAATCCTTATCAACTTGTGAATTCCTTCTCTGAACTGCACCTTTAAAAATTCCATCTAGGTTGATAAATTCAGGCTTCTCAGCCTCAGACTCTGTATTTACTGGTTCTGCACTTGAATTATTCTTATACATAGCCATCTCATTAAAAGTAACATTTCTACTTCTAATGATCTTTCGATTTTGATATTCCCAAAACCTATATCTGAATGCATCATCCCCATAGCCAATGAAATAACATTTTCTAGACTTAGCATCTTGCTTGCTACGAGAATCAGATTCAATATAGACATACGAAACACAACCAAAAACATTCAAATGAGAAAGATTTACCTCCTTTCCACTCTAGACTTCTTCAGGTAGTCTATGGCCTAAAGGAACTGATGGTCCTCTGTTTATCAAGTAAGTAGCAGTACTTATTGCATCCGCCCAAAATTTTTTTTTGTAGTCCAGCATGCAACCTCATACTCCTTGCAGGCTAATTGAGGGTCCTGTTCATGCGCTCAGCCACGCCATTCTGCTGTGGCATTCCCAGAATAGTTTTCTCCATTCTAATCCCATTCATCACACAAAACTGTTTGAAACCCCCATCTTTGTATTCTCCCCCATTGTCTAATCTTAGACACTTCAATTTCAGACCAGTTTCTGTCTGTACCATGACCTTCCACTTCTTAAAAGCTTTAAATACATCAGATTTAAGCTTTAATAAGTAAACCCATACCTTTCTGCTGGAGTCATCAATAAATGTGATGTAATACCGCGAGCCTCCAAGAGATGCCATTGGTGCGGGACCCCACAAATCCGTGTGTACCAACTCCAGCTTTCCCAGCTTTGGTGTTCTGCCAACTTTCGCAAAACTTACATTTTTCCGCTTTCTTATGATACAGCCTTCACACAAATCAGACTCAACTGACTTTAACTCTAGTAGTTTCCCCTTTGAGAGAAGTACCTTCATCCCTTTCGCTCTTATGTGCCCAAGCCTTAGGTGCCATAATTTTGAGTTAGTACCCTTATCTGCAACAACAATTGTATCCATGCTATTCGTCGTCATATAGAGAGTACCCGTCTTATGACCACGAGCCAAAATCTTGGCTCCCTTGCTGACCTTGCACTTTCCACCGTGGAAATGAATTGAATGCCCTTCATCATCAAGCTGTCCTACTGAATTCAGGTTCTTTTTCAGCTTTAGGATATTCTTGACCTTTTACATCTTCCATACCGAGTCACTGTGGACTCTAATGCGAACATCGCCTATACCCACAATATCTAGAGCCGTTCCGTCAGCCAAATACACATTCCCAAAATCTCCAGCCATATAATTTTTGAGAACTTCACGGATCAGTGTGGTGTGAAAAGAAGCTCCTGAGTTCAAGACCCAAGAATCAGGAGGACTGTTAATAGATCGAAGTAGGGCATCATGCAGTTCTTCTGTTACCATGACATTTGCGTCGTCATTTTCAGTCTTCTTCATCAGTTCTCTGCAATTCTTCTTGAAGTGGCCTGTCTTGCCATAGTTCCAACACTCAAGTTGTTGTCCAAACCTGGATTTGCTCCTACCCTTCCTGGATTTAGATATGCCCCTCACGGAGTTTCTCTCTTGACCTTTGCCCCTTGCTTCAAGGTTTAGGGCTGCACTAGAACCGGAGGTTTCACCAGCATCCTTCATGCGGACCTCCTCACTAAGAACCAAATCCTTGACATCTTCATAGCTTAGTTTACTCTTTCCTGTAGAGTTACTCACAGCCATCCTCACGACTTCCCACCTATTTTGCAAAGATGCCAAGACGATCAACGTGCGAACCTCAACATCAAAATCAATTTCCACTGAGGACAATTGATTTGTGATGGTGTTGAACTTATTGAGATGATGTGCCACTGAAGCCGCTTCCACCATCTTTAGGTTGGACAATTTCTTCATCAGGTGCACTTTGTTGTTAGTTGATGGCTTCTCATACATACTTGGTAAAGCCGTCATTAGACTTGCTATGGTCTTCTCCTTTACAACATTTTGTGCGACTGATTTTGACAGTGATAACTTGATAACTGCCAAGGCCTTATGATCAAGGAGAGCTCACTCGCTATCATACAAGTTGTCGGGTTGTTCTCCCATAAGAGGTTGATGGAGGTCCTGCCCATAGAGAATATCTTCAATCTGTACCTTCCAGTATCCAAAATCTGTGCCGTCGAACTTCTCAATCCCTATCTTTCCTTCTTCTCTTGCAATCGCCCCCACTCGAACCAAAAGCTCTGATACCAGTTGTTAGGAAATTAATCCTATTTTTCAATACCCGTGAGATGTGAAAAATAAAAAGAATGCGGAATAACAAAGATAAGTAATCACACACGACATAAAGATTTAAGTGGTTTGGCTTAACAAGCCTATATCCACTAGTGGAGATGACCTAGAGAAAATTCACTATCAAAGATGAGTACAAGAGAGTAACAGGGTGAGAAAAACCACTCAAACCCAAAGTCCCAATACACCCAATTCTCACTTTCACTCAAAGGAGAATAATAACAAAGAAAAAAAACCTCTCTTTTTTCTACATAGGGAGCTCTCCCTTTTTGCACTCAAGCGATGCTCTCAATTTTTGCATTTCAAAAACCCAAAGGGCTCATGCCTTTATATAATAGGCAAAGTTGGTTGGGAGCCTTGGGACATTGGAATTCAAAACTGTGTGGGACAAGCACTCCAACTCCAACTAGTAATAGGAATTCTAAAGACCAACACGTGAAGGAATACTATTATGACTTGGAGAAAGAAAACACCAAAAGTTGGTTGGGCCCCAATAAGACTTGTCAATTCAAGTCACACGTTAACAATTGTTGGGAAATTAATCCTATTTCCCAAGACACGTGAGTTGCGAAAAAATAAGAAGAACGAGGAATAACAAAGATAAGCAATCACATATGACACAAAGATTTAAGTGGTTCAGCTTAATAAGCCTACATCCATTAAGCCGAAGAAAATTCACTATCAAAAGATAGAGTACAAAATAGTAGAGAGAAAATTACTCAGATCCCAAAGCCCCAATACACTCAAATCTCACTATCACACAAGAGAGATTATTCTCAAAATAGAATACAAAAGACAGATATACAAATTCTTCTTTTGCTGGAACAGATGGTGGCTGATCTATATTTTCTTCTCTCACTCTGCAGCACCTTTTTCTTCTAATCACTTGTTTTCGGATCCTCCAGAAATCACCAAGAAGAAAACCCCATGGCTGCCCTTGTACCTCCTATCTCATATTCTCTCTTTTTCTCAACCCTTGGGTGCTCACATATATTCACGTTTTTGGCACACACTAAAACACAAGGCTTCACGCCTTTATATATTGCACCATAATCAATTGTAGCCTCTTAATACAAGTCAAATATCAAATCCAATTCCTACTTAGACTAGGAGTTCACGTGAGGAGAGAAAAGGAATTCCAACATCAACTTGGAGAAAAATGTTGAGAAAAAAGTGTTTCTACTTTCATTGTTGTCAGGGCCCACCAAGACTTTTAATTCAAGTCATACTTAACAAACTCCACCTTGACTTGAATCTCGTCAAGTCTAACAAATTGTGTCTCCTCCGGATGTCTCCGCCTCAGCCCCTAAGGGCAATCACACTCCATAAGTGTCACTCAAGTCCAAGAGCTTCTTGAATTTGAGCATAGGACCTGGTTTAGACATAACACCATGCTTTCCTTCCAGTCCTGTTGACCATACATCTTTCTCTGATGACTCTTTCTTTCTGTAAACCCATCTGCACCCTTTTAGCCTTCTTTCCCTTGGGTAATTTTGCCGATTCTGAAAGTTTACCTCTTCGTAGTAACTCCAACTCTTACAGTGTACCATTCTGAACATACAATGGATCTCCACTACTAGTTGCCAGAGCAAAAGAAACCATATCCTCAAAGCTATACCTCTTTGTTGCTTTTCGATCACGTTTCTCTTTGCCTCTTGCTAAAGAATAAGACTATTCCCGGTGTTGTAAGTCTCTTGAAGATTCTCCGTCATCACATTTATCCGTGAGTAAACACTGTTCATCAAGCTCCACCTCCACAAATTTTTTCTCTTTCTATATTGTATTTTTAGAAAGATCATCTAAGTTAACAAACTTAGACTTCTTTGGTTCCTGCTCTATAACTTCAGGTTCTGCACTTGACCCATCCATGTACATAGCACACTCATTAAAAGTCACATTCTGACTTCTAATGATCTTCCAATTTTGATCATCCCAAAATCGATATCCGAAAGCCTCATCTCCATATCCAATGAAGAAACACTTACTAGATTTACCATCTAGTTTACTCTGAGCATCAGACTCAACATGGACATATGAAGCACAACAAAAAACTTTCAAATGTGAACAAATCACGTAGCGAATTCCAAATTTATTTACTAAAAAAAGGGGGTTTTAATTAAGTTAGGTTCTATTTACATTTGCTAATAGAACCTAATAAATATGCTCTTTTAAGCATTTTTGGTTTTAATTTGTTTTTTTCAGACAGCTTTGTTTAACCGTTTCATTTGGCATTATGTAAAAACAACACTAGTTTAGGTACGTAATGCCGTTCAAGTTTACTTAGGTCAAATTGTTCTAGTTATAGCTCTAGTATATTATATGGTCCGAGAAGGTGAGTGTTATGGTTATTGGTTCCACAAAGAAAAAATGTCTTATTTCAAGGCCGAAGGGATATATACACCCCCATTTGGCCAAAACGGATCACTCGACCTCCACAATTTTTTTTCTTCTAAATTTAAAAATTTTATTTTTTGCCATTTGAGTTGGTCGAACCACCCTCAATGGCCATAAGAGTGGTTCAACCACCCTCAAATATGCTCAAATGGCCATGAGTGATTTCGGCCACCCTATCTTATATTTTTATATTTAGTGTTTTGATATATTTTTAAATTTTATTTTTATTTTCTATTGTAATTTAAACGTGTCACAATATTATTTGTGTTTATGTGGCTCACTAACAAATAATGTCAGCTTTTCTTGGGGAAGAGACTTTTTTTTTTTTTTTTTTTCTTTTTTTTGGTGCCTATGAGAAGGAGTGTTTAGTCACTTTTGAAACCCCACTGAACTATTTGTCACGACCTCAAACCATATGTACCAATTCAGAATTTTTTACTTAAATCTAATCGAAGGATTCAAAGTAAGCCATAAAGTGTGCATATTTTACCAATGGGAAAAATATCAAAATACCCCATCAAATACGTGGTGTGTTTAATAAAACCCCATAAAGTTACAAGTGTGACTGTTTGATACGTCAAACTTCCAAAATGTGGCAAAAAGGCCATGTCGTTAGGCAATCTCGTCAATTTTGATGGAAAAGTGGTAAGGTGCCTTGCAAGTGACCACTTTGACTCATAAGTTGCCATAATGCCCTTCTTTTTACTTGTGATCTTCTTGTGTGGTAATTGTTGTGTTCTACAAAAACACTAGGTTAGTGCTTGCTACCACCTCCAACCAGATCTAGGGCCACCCCCATCCTTGGGGAGGCTCACGAGCTACCCCAAGGGTGGCAGCCACACTTTTTTTTAAAAAATAAATAAATAAAATTGGCATTTTTAACACACTTTGGTAGTTTGATGTATCACTTTAGCACACTTTAAACTTATTGGGGTTATTTCAAAAACGATTGTTAGTTTAGATGGCTTTTTTATATTTTTTTTTCTTAAATTTAATTGAAGGATTCAAAGTAACCCATAAAGTGTTCATATTTTATTGATGGGAAAAATATTAAAAAAAAAAAAAAACAAAAACAAAACAAAACAAAAAAGGCCTCCTCAACTGCCAGGCATTTTCAATAAAGCGCCATAAAGTTACAAGTGTGACAATTTGATACATCAAACTACCAAAATGTGGCAAAAATGCCATGCCATTAGATAATCCTTGAGTTTGGATGGAAAAGTGGTCGCATGAGAACTTTGACTCAAAACTTGTCATAATGCCCTTCTTTCACATGTGATCTTGCGTGGTAATTGTCATAGTGTACATAAACACTAGGTTTACTCAGCATTGTCAATGTTCCCGCTAGCTACCAATGGTATCAATGTCCCCCTCTCCCCTAAAATACCAAAACAAATGGCGATGTCTCCAAAATGCTGGCAAAAGGACAAAAATTACCTTAAAAATTTTAGTTAGACAAAAATATCCTTATAATTTTTTTTTAAAAAAAATCTAAAACAAAAAATACTTTTTTTTTTTTAGTTTTTCTTATAATTTCAAGATTTTTTTTTATAAAAAAATTAAAGGATATTTTTGTCATTAGGGGAGGAGGAGTGGGGAGGGGATATTGACTTTGTTTTGTTTGTTTATGAGAGAGATTGACATGATTAGTAGTTTGAGGGACATTGACAATGAAGTAGTAATTTGAGAGGGAAAATGTATATTTTCCCCTTACTTTTATTGGTCTACAAATGAACATGGCATATGCATGTTAAAGTATTGATTAAGTGATTAAATTTACTTCTTCCTATTCGCTTAAGCTTTTGTGATTATTGATAATTTAACATGGTATCAGAGCCAAAGGTCCTAGGATCGAACATTGACTCCGTCAATTCACCCCATTTAAATTTAACATTCCACGTGTTGGACAACCAACTTATGACAAATAAACAATCAATAAAAAGTTATCAAGTATAAACACTTCTCTATCGAATAACTAGCAAAAATATTCATGTTGCAAAATCTGTTAGTCAACCAACTTAAAGGGCAAATATGCCCAATGAAGATTCAACAAATACATATCATTGTAATGCCTTCAATAATTAGAGCTAACAACAACTTCAGGGGCTGAAAAACAAAGCCACCAACAACACCAAAGCACTTCACAAACAGCATCAACAACATGTCACCAACAACCACCAAGAATTTAATGCTGCTTGTTTATTCATTCATGAGATCCCTGCAAGAATTTAAGACTTTTTTACTCCTAGAAATATATAAATCTCCAAAAAGCCTGGAAAGCTATTCTTGGTAGTTTCATATTTCTTATTTTTTGTTTGTGTTGTGTGATATAGGGAAACTAGTGAAGACCAAATGATGATATTGGCATCTTACAATGTAAGGAATTATGATACAATTAGGAAAAGAGATAGATGGGCTCTCCTCCAATAAAAAAATTAATTTAATATCATGTGATCTAATGGACCACGTATAAGATATTTGTTAAACTAATGATTAAGTGATTAAATTCACACCTTCTTATTAGCTTAAGCTTTTAGGACAAATAGTAATTTAACATGGTATCAAAGCCAAAGGTCTTGGAATCGAACATTGACTCCATTAAGTCACCCTCATTTAAATTAAATATTCCACGTGTTGAGCTTTACCTATTAAAATGGGGGTGTTAAACTAATGATTAAGTAATTAAATTTACCTCATCCTATCAGCTTAAGTTGTTGGAACAAGTGGTGATTTACCAATCTTAAACTAATAAGAACAAATACTACACTTTATCTTAGCCAAAAGACTGAGAAAGGTACACAAATAGGGCTCTAGTTATTATGGCCAATATTTCTATTCGAAAAAAGTATTTTTATATACAATAACCACATTGTTACATGTATAGTTTAGTAGTAAATGGGTAATTCCTTCTCTTAATCTTTTAATAGTTCAGGGTCCCTTCGGTTTGTTTGATTCACATTACGATCAAAAAAAAAAAAAAAAAAAACTTTATTTCTTAGAAGGATATAATCCTTTACCTATAATGAAAGATTTCGGGAAGAATAGACACAGTACTCATTATTAATATGCAAAAAAGTCATCTTGAAATTTAGAAAGGAAAAAAAAAAAAAAAAGTAGACTATAATTTTATTTTTATTTTGAATTAGATCAATACTTCAAAGATCTATGGATCAAGAGTACACGGATTTATGTCATTGCATGCAAAACACTACCTCAATTTTGTTGGCGTAGCCACTACGAACATCAAGCCAACAAGAAGTATCACCACTGTGATGCATTCTATCGATAGTTTGAAACAATTGGATCAAATAATAATAATAGTCATGCACGATCAGGTGAATTTTGATCAGTCCACTGATTGCATAAATCATACTCGTTTCTCTTGGGGTCTAGAAAACATGCACCAGTAGTTCTAATGTTGAAAGTGCAATTCACGCATACATCACTGTCTCTAGCGTAGTCGTAGATAATAAACCAATGGCTTTGATTTTTTCACGTAAATCTACAAAAGAATAGTGTAGTCCCCCAAAAGTTTGGTGTAAAGTTGATCTCGAAGAAGCCATTTGGTTTCAGTGTGTGGACACCATGATCGTTGTTCTTCGATTTACAGCCAAGGGTAAGAGGCAAGCCATTGCCTAAATCATTAATGATTTTGACAGTTTTTGGGTGATGCTCCCCAATTCCTGCAACAATAGTAAACTCATTCAAAAACAACATAAGCCACATTACTAGCAACACTACAAGTCTGCTGAATGAGATCATGTTTTTTTTTTTTTTTAATCTATGCCGGGTGGCTTTATTAAAAAAATATGAGCGACTTTCAAATGGTCTCCAGGAACTGTTTATATAGTTGTGAGAAATAGTGGCTAAAGACCATTAAGTTTTTTTCTAGATGCCATGGATCATGAAGAAAGCACAATGACTGTCAAGCAAATAAATTGTAGAAAAGGAAAGCTTGGCTAAACTTGTAATGAAATTGTGGCAGCATATAGAGAAGGAAAACAAGTAGAAAAGGAAGTCAAAGACAGACAATAAAGGAGATGTGATTTCATATTCTGTATTCATTATTCCTTAAAAATCTCTTCTACAAAAGAAAATGATTCAAGAAAATCTTCTTTTGTTACACAAATCACTTAGAGCACTAGCAGCAATTTCTCTTTGGTTTTTTCTAAATTTAAGGCACAAAATTACCTTTTACTTTTCTATCACAATAGCTTCCATTAACTGTCCCAATACCATTAAAATATTATTTATTTACAAAATACAAGTTTCCTACCTACCCTCTCTTTTTTCACAAAATTCCAACACAATCTCTATTAAAGACAAAAATATGAAAGATGAGAGGGGAAAGAGGAATGTTTATATTAAAATAATGTATTGGGAACCATTTTTGGTTCCTTACACATTGGAAAATGTTGTAGCAACCCTTGAGAGTTGGTTTAAATGTAGGAAATTTGATGTGAGTAGGTTTTTGTGTTTTCTTCAAATTTTTTCTAAACATAATGAAGGGAATGACATATAATGATATATGGCATCTGCTACTACTGCACTAGCAGCAGTTTCCCAACCGTTTCCCTCAATTTAGGGAATAAAACTACTTTTTTATTCTTTATAAAAAAAATACTTCACAATAGATTCCCTTATTTTTCCCTATATGAATTAAATACTAATTATTTTTATCATTGCAACCAATGAGAGAGGAGAGAGGTAGGAGAATTGTTGGGACATGTGAAGAAAAGATGAGAGAAAATGATTTGTTTATAATTTAATAAAGCATTGGTATCTATAGTGTTTCCCAATGCATTGGTGTAGATACCCTTTAGTGTAGGTTAAATATAAGGCTTTTGATGTGGGTGTGTTTTTGTAGTTTTTTCTAAATATTCCTTAAGCATAGGGAAGGGAATGGCATATAGGGCATCTGTTGCTTGTGCTCTTAGTGAATACCTATTGTTTACTTACGAAAGAAAAGGGGTATTAAGTTAGATTCTATTTACATTTGCTAATTTAATACGTATTCCAAACAAATATGCTCTTTTCAGCGTTTTTGTTTTAATTCATTTCTTCAGACAACTTTAATTATCCGTTTCTTTTGGAATTACGTAAAAACAACAATAGTTTAGGTACAATGACATTAAAGTTTATTTATATCAAATTGTTTCAGTCAAGTCCCGAGACTTGACCTGACCTGGCCGGGACTCGCCCGGGACTTGACCAGGACTTGCCCGAGACTAGCTCAGGTCCTATCTGGGACTTGACCGGGACCCGCCCAGGACCTGCCCGAGACCCAGCAGGGACCTACTCGGGACTTGCCTAGGACTTGACTAGGACTCACCCGGGACTTTACCGGGACCCGACCGGACCTGCCTGGGAGCCCGTCGGGACCCGTCTGGGACTTGACCAGGACTTGCCCATGAACCATTTGGGACCTGCTCGAAACTTGACCGAGACTCACCCAAGACCCACCTAGGACTTGTCAAAAAATATTTTTAGCGGAAAACATTTTCCTTTAAAATGATTTCTTGGAAAACATTTTTCGGTATTTGGGAATGAACGAAAAATCAGGCAAGTCCTTGACGTCGAAAAATGTTTTCAGCAGAAAACATTTTCCTAAAAAATATTTTCCGGTATTTTGTGTGTACGCAAAATCATATTAAACACTAAATTATCGTTAGTTAATTTGTATATTTTAATTAAACATAATTTTTAGTTTTATTTTTAAATTATTTTATAGGTCAATATGATTGAATGAAAATATAAAAAATATTTGTAATTTTCCGTGCATGCGTCAAATGCCGAAAAATGTTTTCATCGTAAAACATTTTCCTGTAAAATGACTTCCCTAAAAATATTTTACGACATAAAGTATTTTATGCCGAAATAAACAAAGCCTAAGTTAGATTCTATTTACATTTGCTAATTTAATGCGTATTCCAAACAAATATGTGCTTTTAAGCGTTTTTGTTTTAATTCATTTCTTTAGACAACTTTAATTATTTGTTTCTTTTGACGTTACGCAAAAACATCAGTTTAGGAATATAATGACATTAAAGTTCATTTATATCAAATTGTTTTAGTTATAGCTCTAGTATGTCTATATGGTCTGAGAATGTGTGTTTTGTACGTGGTTGCACAAGGAAATATGGCATAATTAAAAGCCGGATCAATACACCCCATTTGGCCAAAACGGATGACTCGACCACCCCTCTCTCTCACTCTCTCTCTCTCTCTATATATATATATATATATTTGCCATTTGAGTTGCCCGAACCACCCTCAACGGCCATAGGGGTGGTTTCGGCCACCTCCATTTGGGCATTTGGTGGTGGTTTGGCCAATCCCCATTTTATTTTTTTATATCTAGTTTTTTGATATATTTTTAATTTTCTATTGTAAGTCAAACGTGGCACAATATGAATAATGGTTAGTGTTTATGCGGCTCATTAGGATTTTATGTGCTATTCGTTTGAAAGTTATTCAATGTTCTAACTAGATAATTTTATTTATCCATTGAATCTTTTTTTTTTTTTTTGACATGTCCGCATAAGAGTGGGGAGGGGGATTCGAACTAGGGACCTCTACTTCATTATGCGTGGTTTCAGCCGATTGAGTTACCTCTTGGGGACATTTATCCACTAACTTAAGCAAATGTGAAACGGATCAATTTAATTATATCTAGATAGGATATGAGTATAATTAAAACCTAATCATTCATTTAAATACCGTATATATGACATATAATTAGCTTAACTTAATCACTATGATACAATTAAATCTACAGCCACATTTGTGATTCAAAATTAAGGAAAAAATGCAAATTAGTTCTTTTGGTTTACCTAATTTACAATTAGTTCTATGTAAGATAAAAATGAACTCAAATGTCCTTGAGTTATTCCAAAAAAAAAAAAAGATTAGTCCTTATAGTCAAATTTTGTCTACTAATTTAATAGATTTCGTTAGTGCGACACTAACTTAAATCGAACAAGTATCACAGTTTTATTAGGTCTAACATTTCACGCTCAAAATTTGTTAAGTCAGTGAACGAAATTTGACTGCAAGGACTAAATTGTTTTTTTGACATACCTGAAGGAATTTTAAGTGTATTTTAAAACCACGGGGAATTAATAGCAAATCAGGTAAACTCTAAAGATTAATTTTGCATTTTTACCCAAAATTAATTAGAATAAACTACAAATAAAAAAGAAGAGTAAGATACAAATATAATTATTAAAAGCTTATTTTGGATTTTATTTTTGTTTAAGAGTCATCAAACCCTAGAAAAAGAGCAGCGGTGAGAAAGTGTAGCAGAATGGGAAGGGGGTGGGAATTACGACTCCCTCGTCCGCGGCCCCTTTCTCCTTCCCCCTCATTTTTTCTTTCTCTAGCATAGATCGATTAAGGTGCATGTGCCAATGGTCCTCGGGGTGCTTTCTAGCCGCGCGTAGCTGGCCAGCGGTGGTGCGTGGAACGCGTGAGTGTGTGTTCGGTTTTTATTATTGTATTTTTGTTGTTTTTAAATAAGAATGCATTCTCTCTAGATCTGCTTTTAGTAGTGATCTATGGGGTGAGGTTTTATTCGTTTTCTTAGGTTTTGTTTTCACGAATCCTTTAGAATAACGAAATTGGTTTCTAGTCGATCTTTTGTTTTTTTATGATTCTATTTCTAAAAGCAAGACATAGACCAATGACGGAGGAGTTATCAGGCATAAAGAAGAATTGTCACTATAGTGGAGGTAGCGAAGGGGATTGAGATTGATAAAGCACTAGTAACGGAGATATAAACGTGATTCCATCGAAACTTTGAAACAATTGGATCAAATAATAATAATTTTCTATAATAATGACTTTCAGTTGCTCTTTATTTCACAATTCACTTGATAAACTCTTCTTTTTGAATGTCGTTGGCTTGTAATCATGCACGATCAGGTGAGTTTTGATGAGTCCACAAATAGCATAAATCGTACTCGTTTCTCTTGGGGTCTAGAAAACATGCACCAGTAGTTCTAATCTTCCAAGTGCAATTCACGCATTCATCACCTCTAGTGTAGTCGTAGATATTAAACCAATGGCTTTGATTTTTCCACGTAAATCTACAAAAGAATAGTGTAGTCCCCCAGAAGTTTGGTGTAAAGTTGAACTCAAAGAAGCCATTTGGTTTCAATGTGTGGACACCAAGATCGTCGTTCTTTGATTTACAGGCAAGGGTAAGAGGCAATCCATGGCCTAAATCATTAATGATTTTTACAGTTTTTGGGTGATGTTTCCCAATTCCAGCAACATTATTAAACTCAATCACAGACAACGTAAGCCACACTAATAGAAACACTGCAAGTCTACTGAATGAGATCATGGTGTTTTTGTTTTTGGTAAACTTTGCAGGCTAGCTTTATTAAAAAAAAAAAAAAATCTGAGTGACTTTCAAATGGTGTCTAGGAACTATATGTATAGTGGTGAAAATTATTTGCAAAAGACCATTGAAAAAAAAAAAAAAAAAAAAAAAAAAAAAAAAAAAAAAAAAAAAAAAAAAAAAAAAAAAAAAAAAAAAAAAAAAAAAAAAAAAAAAAAAAACACTTTAACATTAACTATTTGAAGGAAATATGAACAAATCACGTAGTGAATACCTAATTTATTTACTAAAAAAAGGGGGTGTTAATTAAGTTAGGTTCTGTTTACATTTGCTAATAGAACCTAACAAATATGCTCTTTGAAGCATTTTTTGTTTTAATTTGTTTTTCAGACAGCTTTAATTAATCGTTTCATTTGGCATTATGTAAAAACAACACTTGTTTAAGTACGTAATGCCGTTCAAGTATACTTATGTCAAATTGTTTCAGTTATAGCTCTTGTACATTATATGGTCCGAGAAGGTGAGTGTTATGGTTATTGGTTCCACAAAGAAAATATGTCTTATTTAAAAGCCAAAGGGATATATACACCCCCATCTGGCCAAAACGGATCACTCGAACTCCTCGATTTTTTTTCTTCTAAATTTAGAAATTTTATTTTTTTGCCATTTGAGTTGGCCGAACCACCCTCAATGGTCGTAAGGGTGGTTCAGCCACCCTCAAATATGCTCAAATGGCCATGAGTGGTTTCGGCCACCCCATCTTATATTTTTATATTTAGTGTTTTGATATATTTTTAAATTTTTATTTTTATTTTCTATTGTAATTTAAAGGGTAAAGTCCACATACTCATCTCAAACTATCACCCAATTGACAATGTCCCCACCAAGACTAACAATAAGACAAAAATGCCCTTATAGATTTCTCAATAAGACAAAAATACCCCTATAAATTCAAAAAAAAATTGATTTTTCAAAAAAAAAACGAAATATTTTAATTTAAAAAATAAACAATTTTTTTTTAATGAAAATTTTTTTATTTTTTTTAGAACAGAAATTTTTATTTAAAAAAAAAAAACTATTTTTTTATTTAGTTTTAAAAAACAAAAAATTTCATTTTATTAAACGAAAATTTTATTTTTTTTAAACGTAAATTTTTATTTAAATAAAATTCTAAAACAAAAATAAAAATAAAAAACGAAAATTTTCAATTTTTATAAATAAAAAAATCGAAATTTTTTTCTTATAAAATTGATTTAAAAAAAAAAATGGCCAACGTTTGGATTTTTTTTTTTTTTGTTAGTTTTAGGATTTTTCTAGAAGTTTTAGTTTTTTTTATTTTTTTATTTTTTAAATTTTACTTAGGGTAATTTCGTCATTGGGGGGAACATTAACAATTTTTTGTAATTTGGAGGGGACATTGTCACAATTGAAAGTTTGGGGGGAACATTGTCAATTGAGTGGTAGTTTGTGAGGGTTATATGGAATTTTCCCTAATTTAAACATGTTATAATATTTTTTGTGTTTATGTGGCCCACTAACAAATTATGTCAACTTTTCTTGGGGAAGTGACTTTTTTTTTTCTTTCTTTTTTTTGGTGCCTACGAGAGGGAGTGTTTAGTCACTTTTGAAACCCCACTGAACTATTTGTCAGGACCTCAAACCATATGTACCAATTCATAATTTTTTTCTTAAATCTAATCGAAGGATTCAAAGTAAGCCATAAAGTGTGCATATTTTACTAATGGGAAAAATGTCAAAAATCCCCATCAAATACGAGGTGTGTTTTATAAAATCCCATAAAATTACAAGTGTGACTGTTTGATACGTCAAATTACCAAAATGTGGCAAAAAGGCCATGTCGTTAGGCAATCTTGTCAGTTTTGATGGAAAAGTGGTAAGGTGCCTTGCAAGTGACCACTTTGACTCATAAGTTGCCACAATGCCCTTCTTTTTACTTGTGATCTTCTTGCGTGGTAATTGTTGTGTTCTACATAAACACTAGGTTTAGTGCTTGCTACTACGTCCAACCAGATCGTGGGCCACCCTAATCTTTGGGGAGGCTCACCAACTACCCTAGGGCTGGCAGCCACCCCTTTTTTTCTTCCTTTTTTTTTTTTTTTTTTTATTAAAAAAAAAAACAGACATTTTTGACACAGTTTGGTAGTTTGATGTATCACTTTCGCACACTTTAAACTTATTGGGGCTATTTCAAAAACAATTGTTAGTTCAAAAAGCCTGGAAAGCTATTCTTGGTAATTTCATATTTCTTATTTTTTGTTTGTGTCGTGTGACATAGGGAAACCAGTGAAGACCACATGATGATATTGGCATCTTACAATGTAAGGAATTCTGATACAATTAGGAAAAGTGATAGATGCGTTCTCCTCCAATAAAATGATTAATTTAATATCATGTGATCTAATGGAACATGTATCAGATATTTGTTAAACTAATAATTAAGTGATTAAATTTACATCTTCCTATTAGTTTAACCTTGTAGGACAAATGGTAAATTAACATGGTATCAGAGCCAAAGGTCTTGGAATCGAACATTGACTCCATTAATTCACCCCCATTTAAATTAAATATTCCACATGTTGAGCCTCACCTATTAAAAAGGGAGTGTTAAACTAATAATTAATTAATTAAATTTACCTCTTCCTATCAGCTTAAGTTGTTGGGACAAGTGGTGATTTAACAATATTAAACTGATAAGAATAAATACTACACTTGATCTTAGCCAAAAGACTGAGAAAGTTACACAAACAGAGCTCTAGTTATTATGGCCAATATGTCTATTCGAAAAAGTATTTTTATATACAATAACCACATTGTTACATGTATAGTTTAGTAGTAAATGTGTGATTCTTTTTCTTAATCTTTTAATAGTTCAGGGTCCCTTCGGTTTGTTTGATTCACATTCAGATAAAAAAAAAAAAAAAAACAAACTTTATTTCTTAGAAGGATTTAATCCTTTACCTATAATGAAAGATTTCAGGAAGAATAGACATGGTACTCATTATTTATATGCAAAAGAGTCAACTTGAAATTTAGAAAGGAAAAAAAAAAAAGACTATAATTTTGTTTTTATTTTGAATTCGATGAATACTTCAAGGATCTATGGATCAAGAGTACACGGATTTATGTCATTGCACGCAAAACACTACCTCAATTTTGTTGGCGTAGCCACTATGAACATCAAGCCCACAATAAGTATCACCACTGTGATGCATTCTATCAAAAGTTTGAAACAATTGGATCAAATAATAATAATAATAGTCATGCACGATCAAGTGAATTTTGATCAGTCCAACGATAGCATAAATCATACTCATTTCTCTTGGGGTCTAGAAAACATGCACCGATTGTTCTAATCTTCGAATTTCAATTCATGCATACATCACTTTCTCTAGCGTAGTCGTAGATATTAAACCAATGACTTTCATTATTCCACGCAAATCTACAAAAGAATAGTGTTATCCCCCAAAAGTTTGGTGTAAAGTTGATCTTGAAGAAGCCATTTGGTTTCAGTGTGTGGACACCAAGATCGTTGTTCTTCGATTTACAGCCAAGGGTAAGAGGCAAGCCATTGCCTAAATCATCAATGATTTTGACAGTTTTTGGGTGATGCTCCCCAATTCCGGCAACAATAGTAAACTCTTTCAAAGACAACATAAGCCACATTACTAGCAACACTACAAGTCTACTGAATGAGATCATGTTTTTCTTTTTTTTTGCAATCTACGCTGGGTGGCTTTATTAAAAAAATATGAGCGACTTTCAAATGGTCTCCAGGAACTGTATATATAGTGGTGAAAAATATTGGCTAAAGACCTTAAAGTTTTTTTCTAGATGCCGTGGATCATGAAGAAAGCGCAATGACAATCAAGGAAATAAATTGTAGAAAAGGAAAGCTTGGCTAAACTTGTAATGAAATATTCTGGTAGCATATACAGAAGGAAAACAAGTAGAAAAGGAAGTCAAAGATAGACAATAAAGGAGACGTGATTTCATATTATGTATTCCTTCTTCCTTAAAAATCTCTTCTACAAAAGAAAAGGATTCAAGAAAATCTTCTTTTGTTACACAAATCACTTAGAGCACTTGCAGTAATTTCTCTTTGATTTTTCCTAAATTTAAGGCATAAAATTACATTTTACTTCTCTATCACAATAGCTTCCATTACCTTTCCCTATACCATTAAAATATTATTTCTTTACAAAATACAAGTTTCCTACCTACCCTCTCTTTTTTCACAAAATTCCAACACAATCTCAATTAAAAACAAAAATATGAAAGAGGAGAGGGGAAAGAGAAATGTTTATATTAAAATAATGTATTTTTGGTTCCCTACACATTGGAAAATACTATAGCAACCCTTGAGAGTTGGTTTAAATGTATGGAATTTGATGTGAGTAGGTTTTTGTGGTTTTCTTCAAATTTTTCCTAAACATAATGAAGGGAATGACATATAATGACATATGGCCTCTGCTACTAGTGCACTAGCAGCAGTTTCCCAACCATTTTCCCTCAATTTAAGGAATAAAACTACTTTTTGATTGTCTATAAAAAAATACTTCACAATAGATTCCCTTATTTTTCCCTATATGAATTAAATACTAATTATTTTGTATCATTGCAACCAATTAGAGAGGAGAGAGGTAGGAGAATTGTTGGGACACGTGAAGGAGAGATGAGAGAAAATGATTTGTTTATAATTTAATAAAGCATTGGTATCTACAGTGTTTCCCAATGCATTGGGAAATACGGTAGAGATCCTTTGGTGTAGGTTAAATATAGGGCTTTTGATGTGGGTGTGTTTTTGTGGTTTTTTTAAAATTTTTCCTAGGCATAGGGAAGGGAATGGCATATAGAGCATCTGTTGCTAGTGCTCTTAGTGAATGCCAGTTGTTTACTTACGAAAGAAAAGGGGTATGAAGTTAGATTTTATTTACATTTGCTACTTTAATACGTATTCCAAACAAATATGCTCTTTTAAGCGTTTTTGTTTTAATTCATTTCTTTAGACAGCGTTAATTATCGGTTTCTTTTGGAGTTATGTGAAAACAACAATAGTTTAGGTATAATGACATTAAAGTATTTTTATATCAAATTGTTTCAGTCAAGTCCCGAGACCTGACCTGGCCGGTACTCGCCTGGGATTTGACTGGGACTTTTCCGAGACTTGCTCGGGACCTAGTTGGGACTTGACCGGGACCTGCCCGGGACCTAGCCGGGACCAGCTCAGGACCTGCCTAGGACATGACCAGGACTCACCCGAGACTTGACCGAAACCCGACAAGACCTGCTTGGGATCCCGTCGGGACCCGTCTGGGACTTGACCAGGACTCGTCCAAGACCCATCCGGGACTTGCCCGAAACTTAACCGAGACTCACCCAAAACCCACCTAGGACTTGTCAAAAAATATTTTCAGTAGAAATTTAAAATGATTTTTTGGAAAACATTTTTCGGTATTTGGGCATGAACGAAAAATCAGGCGGGTCCCCAACGTCAAAAAATGTTTTCAACAGAAAACATTTTCCTGAAAAATATTTTTCGGTATTTTGTGTGTACACAAAATCATATTAAACACTAAATTATTGTTAGTTAATTTGTATATTTTAATTAAACATAATTTTTAGTTTAATTTTTCAAAATTATATTATAGGCTAATATGGTTGAAAGAAAATATAAAAAAAAAAATTAGTGATTTTCCGTGCGTGCGTCAAATGCCGAAAAATGTTTTCATTGTAAAACATTTTGCTATAAAATGACTTCCCTGAAAATATTTTCCGTGCGCACGCCAAACGCCAGAATTTGTTTTCTTTAATTTCCTGTAAAATGACTTTCCTAAAAATATTTTACAACGGAAAATATTTTATGCCGAAACAAACAAAGCCTAAGTTAGATTCTATTTACATTTGCTAATTTAATACGTATTCCAAACAAATATGCTCTTTTATGCGTTTTTGTTTTAATTCATTTCTTTAGACTACTTTAATTATCTGTTTCTTTTGACGTTACGCAAAAACAACATTAGTTTAGGTATATAATGACATTAAAGTTTATTTATATCAAAGTGTTTTAGTTATAGCTCTAATATGTTTATATGGTCTAAGAATGTGAGTTTTGTACGTGGTTCCACAAAGAAATATGGCTTATTTAAAAGCTGGAGCGATACACCCCTTTTGGCCAAAACGGATGACTCGACCTCTCTCTCTCTCTCTCCCTCTCTCTCTCTCTCTCTATATATATATATATATTCGCCATTTGACTTGGCTGAAACACCCTCAATGGCCATAGGGGTGGTTTGGCCGCCCCCAAATATGCTCGGATGGCTAGCCATCGTTTCGGCCACCTCCATTTGGTGGGGGTTTGGCCAATCCCCATTTTATATATTTTTTATCTAGTTTTTTGATATATTTTTAATTTTCTATTGTAAGTCAAACGTGTCACAATATGAATCATGATTGGTGTTTATGTGGCTCATTAGGATTTTTTGTTTTATTCGTTTGAAAGTTATTCAATGTTCTAACTATATAATTTTATTTATCCATTGAATCTTTTTTTTTTTGTTTTGTTTTTTTTTTGGTTTTTGACATGTTCGCATAAGAATGAGGAGAGGGATTCGAACTGGTGACCTCCGCTTCATTATGCGTGGTCTCAGCCAATTGCGTTACCTCTTGATGACATTTATCCACTAGGTTAAGCAAATGTGAAACGGATCTATTTAATTATATCTAGATGCGATATGAGTATAATTAAAACCAAATCATTCATTTAAATACCATATATATGACGTATAATTAGCTCAACTTAATCATTATGATACAATTAAATCAATAGCCACATTTGTGATTCAAAATTAAGGAAAAAAATGCAAAATTAGTTCTTGTGGTTTACCTAATTTACAATTAGTTCTATGTAATATAAAAATGAACTCAAATGTCCTTGAGTTATTCCAAAAAATAAAAAAAAGAAAAACAAATTAGTCCTTATAGTAAAATTTTGTCTACTAATTTAATAGATTCAGTTAGTGTGACACTAACTTAAATCGAACAAGTATCACAACTTTATTAGCTCTGACGTTTCACGCTATCAAAATCTGTTAAGTTAGTGAACGCAATTTGACTATAAGGACTAAATTATTTTTTTTACATACCTGAAGGAACTTTGAGTTCATTTTAATACCGTCGGGAGTTAATAGCAAATCCGGTAAATCACAAAGATTAATTTTGCATTTTTACCCAAAATTATTTAGAATAAACTACAAACAAAAAAGAAGAGTAAGATACAAATATAATTATTAAAAGAATATTTTGGATTTTATTTTTATTTAAGAGCAGTCAAACCCTAGAAAAAGAGCAGCGATGAGAAAGCATAGCAGAGCTGGGTGGGTGAGCGAATTACGACTCCCTCCTCCGCGCCCCCTTTCTCCTTCCCCCTCATTTTTCCATCCTCTACCATAGATCGATCAAGCTGTGTGTGTCAATGGTCCTTGGGGTGCTTTCTAGTTGCGCGTAGCTGGTTGGCGGTGGTGCGAGGAACGCGTGAGTATGTGTTGGGTTTTGATTATTGTATTTTTGTTGTTTTTAAATAAGAATGTATTCTCTCTAGATCTGCTTTTAGTAGTGATGTATGGGGTGAGGTTTTATTCGTTTTTTTCAGTTTTGTTTTCACGAATCCTTTAGAATAACGAAATTGGTTTCCAGTCGGTCTTTTGTTTTCTTATGGTTCTATTTCTAAGAGCATGACATAGACCAATGACGGAGGAGTTATCAAGCATAAAGAAGAATTGTCACTATAGTGGAGGTAGAGAAGGGGATTGAGATTGATAAAGCACTAGTAGCGGAGATATAAATGTGATTCCATCGAAACTTTGAAACAATTGGATCAAATAATAATAATAATGACTTTCAGTTGCTCTTTATTTCACAATTCACTTGATAAACTCTTCATTTTGAATGTCGTTGGCTTGTAATCATGCACGATCAGGTGAGTTTTGATCAGTCCACAAATAGCATAAATCGTACTCGTTTCTCTTGGGGTCTAGAAAACATGCACCAGTAGTTCTAATCTTCCAAGTGCAGTTCACGCATTCATCACCTCTAGCGTAGTCGTAGATATTAAACCAATGGCTTTGATTTTTCCACGTAAATCTACAAAAGAATAGTGTAGTCCCCCAGAAGTTTGGTGTAAAGTTGAACTCAAAGAAGCCATTTGGTTTCAATGTGTGGACACCAAGATCGTCGTTCTTTGATTTACAGGCAAGGGTAAGAGGCAATCCATGGCCTAAATCATTAATGATTTTTACAGTTTTTGGGTGATGTTTTCCTATTCCAGCAACATTATTAAACTCAATCACAAACAACGTAAGCCACATTAGTAGAAACACTGCAAGTCTACTGAATGAGATCATGGTGTTTTTGTTTTTGGTAAACTTTGTAGGCTAGCTTTATTAAAAAAAAAAAAATCTGAGTGACTTTCAAATGGTGTCTAGGAACTATATATATATAGTGGTGAAAATTATTGGCGAAAGACCATAGAAAAAAAAAAAAAACACTTTAACAAATACTATTTGAAGGAAATATGAACAAATCACGTAGTGAATACCTAATTTATTTACTAAAAAAAAAGGGTGTTAATTAAGTTAGGTTCTATTTACATTTGCTAATAGAACCTAACAAATATGCTCTTTTAAGCATTTTTTGTTTTAATTTGTTTTTTCAGACAGCTTTAATTAACCGTTTCTTTTGGCATTATGTAAAAACAACCCTTGTTTAGGTACGTAATGCCGTTCAAGTTTACTTATGTCAAATTGTTTCAGTTATAGCTCTAGTATATTATATGGTCCGAGAAGGTGAGTTTTATGGTTATTGGTTTCACAAAGAAAATATGTCTTATTTTAAAGCCAAAGGGATATATACACCCCCATTTGGCCAAAACGGATCACTCGAACTCCTCAATTTTTTTTTCTTCTAAATTTAAAAATTTTATATTTTTGGCATTTGAGTTGGCCGAACCACCCTCAATGGTCGTAAGGGTGGTTCAGCCACCCTCAAATATGCTCAAATGGCCATGAGTGGTTTCGGCCACCCCATCTTATATTTTTATATTTAGTGTTTTGATATTTTTTTTAATTTTTATTTTTATTTTCGATTGTAATTTAAACATGTCATAATATATTTTGTGTTTGTGTGGCCCACTAACAAATTATGTCAACTTTTCTTGGGGAAGTGACCTTTTTTTTTTCTTTTTTTCTTTTTGGTGCCTACGAGAGGGAGTGTTTTGTAACTTTTGAAACCCCACTGAACTATTTGTCAAGACCTCAAACCATATGTACCAATTCAGAATTTTTTTCTTAAATCTAATCGAAGGATGCAAAGTAAGCCATAATGTGTGCATATTTTACTAATGGGAAAAATATCGAGAATCCCCATCCAATCTGAGGTGTGTTTTATAAAATCCCATAAAATTACAAGTGTGAACGTTTGATACGTCAAATTACCAAAATGTGGCAAAAAGGCCATGTCGTTAGGCAATCTTGTCAGTTTTGATGGAAAAGTGGTAAGGTGCCTTGCAAGTGACCACTTTGACTCATAAGTTGCCATAATGCCCTTCCTTTTACTTATGATCTTCTTGCGTGGTAATTGTTGTGTTCTACATAAACACTAGGTTTAGTGCTTGCTACCACGTCCAACCAGATCTAGGGCCACCCCAATCTTTGGAGAGCCTCACCAACTACCCCAGGGGTGGCGGCCACCCCTTTTTTCGTTCTTTTTTTAAAAAATAAAAAATAAAATAAGACAAACATTTTTGACACACTTTGGTAGTTTGATGTATCACTTCCGCACACTTTAAACTTATTGGGGCTATTTCTGAAAATTCTAAAAACGACTCCGGATGACACCTATTCAAATGTCTAGGTGTTTCACAAAAATTACGCAGAATAAGATCTAACCTAACAGTTAAAATTCAACCAAATACAGATATGAAATAAACAATCAAGAACACAGATATTTGATTACGAAGAGGAAACCATTTAGAGAACACTCTAAATGTAAAACTTCTTCGGGGCAGCCAATCCCAGGAAATCAATCCACTATAAGAAAAATAAGGAATACAAGAAGAATTACAAAACCTTTGACTCTTCCTTGTACACGACAAGCGACCCACTTGACTTCTACCTCAGTAGCCCTTTCCAGAACATCTGGCACAATTCTTCTAAACGATTTCCTTTCACCGGAACTCTGATTGACTTCACGTATTTTCAATTCTCAAGTAAACTAGAATAATATCTCTCTCTAAGCTCTCTAATTTTTCTCTCCAAAATACGTACCTATATTAGGCAAAACCTTTTGTTTAAATAGAGAAAAAACAATAATTCAGCAACCATGTCCGGACATAGATAATTAGGTGTCCGCACATGGCTAGGGTTACCTACACGTAACCACGTGGAGTCCGAACACCCAAATCATGTGTCTGAACATGCCATGCACAACGGGCTTGCTGGAAATTGGGTCCGGACCCAGCTTCTGATGGTCCGGACCTCACTCATAATTGCACCTTATTGGAACTTGAGTCTGGACCCAGCTTCTGGCGGTCCGGACCCATCTCTCAATATATAGCTTGCTGGAAATGGGGTCCGGACCCCGCTTTTGGCGGTCCGGACATGCACATAAAAATCAACTATGTGGATTTTGTGTCCGGACCCGGCTTCTGACGGTCCGGATAGGCCCTTCAACATGTATTCTCTTGAAATTGGGTCCGGACAGGGCCTTCTAGAATCTGCTTCCTGGACATGCTGAGGTGCTCATTTTCAACAACTTACATGCAAACCGAATGTACCAAAACCTAAACTAAGAAACTCCCCCTTTGGCCATTCGGTGAGAAAAATAATTGTAGTACATGAAAATGACACTTAAAATCAACTCCCCCTTGTTGTCTCGGAAGGACAAAGGAAGCACCAAAAAAAAAAAAAAAAGAAATTCTAGAGTTTAATCAAAACAACCCATTAAATCTTAAATAAGTAGCCATAAGAAACCAAAAAAAATATTCTTGCCAAAAGGAATGCAAAGCAAAAACAGGAGGAAAGATTATTCTTGCCAAAAGCTGTCCTTGATAGACTTCACATCTTTCTCCAAAGTCGTCAGATGAGTGTTGATAGCGTCAATGCTTTGGCCTTGAGCTTGAAGTAAGTCAATTATTGTATTTAATTGACTTGAAAAATCTGATGATCCCGAGGAGGACGCAGCTGGAGGATCTTGAACGATCGGTGGAGCATGGGCAACTGGAGCATGAAGCCTAAGTTGGGCATTTGACTTCATCACTGTTGCTTCGCCAAAATAACCTTCAGGAGATTCCACATGTTCATTTGCAGCAATTTTTGGCAAAGTGGCGTGGAAGATCTTTGTGATGAGGCCGCCATAAGGTAAGGCAATAGAATGATCTTCATGGAGCTCAATCATTGTCAACACTATCTGAGTGCATAAACAAAACTCAACACGGTTAATGATGCCATAAATCATCATTGCTCGTTCGATAGTCACATGACTATTTCGAGATATTGGCCAAATATTCTGTAGCACAATCCGTGTTAATAGCCTCTCTGGAGCCCGTACATGACCAATCGGAATTTTGTTCTTGTCTTCGTCCCATACAAGCTCCCGACTTGGATTAAGAATTGCCATGATTTCCGCTTTAGTTGGTTATGGCTCGGTCTCCAAAAATGGAGGCGGCTTCTCATTTGTCAAAGGAATCCCAGTAACTTCACTTATCAACTCAGGAGTGACATTGAGAATTTTCCCGGAGACCTTGGTCTTGAATGACGGAGGACCAACCAAGTCAATGTCTTCGATGTTGTAGTAGAATTCCCGAACTAATCGAGTGTATGCATTAACAGGAACGAACAAAGAGGTCCATTGATTGGCCTGGAATATTTCATGAATGAATCGAAACGGTTCCACTCGAAGATCAGTTTGCTCCACTCCACGCTCGATCACAATGTTGCGTGTCAAAATCTTGTCTTGTAAGATTGATTTTTCTTCTCGAGTGCGATTCCTCCTTGGCATGGATTCCAAAATTGGATACACCATTTTCTGCATTCACATCCCAAAGAAGGAAGTAAATGATAAAATAATAGCACAAATCACTGGAAGAAATTAGATTGAAAAAAAAATTTGATAGGAAACATGTGATTCCAAAAATGAGATAGATGCACCAGAAACAAATAATAAATGTTGAACACAACAAAAATAATTTATTTCACAAGGAAAAGTGAAGATAGAGGCAAACATATGTCATGTAGACATTCTATCGAACATGTGATAAGCATTAAGGTATTGAATATAACATGAAGAAAAAGAATGCACGAAAACTGAAAATACCTTGTCTAGGAACATCCCAACCAATATCTAAAGACCAATAACAGTGAAATATAGCAATGTAATTGAAGAATTCAAAGTTGAAAACCGGAATCTTTGAGACATTTTATCAAACACATTGTATGCAAAAAAAATGTAGGCATGGAAAACACATGTCAAGATTAAGAACCATTCCTAAATACATCAAAGTGCATGTAGTTTGCAACAATCATATGAGATAGAAAGAATAATCAATGTGAATCAAGTACTCAATCAATTCGGAATTGCAAAATGAAACCCAAACATTCAAATGCTAGAATTTGATTTGAAATCAAATCTGAAAAGAATGAAGGAAGAAAACATACCTTGGAAGATTGAAGTATTGAGCCTTTAAGTGGAAGAGATGGAAGCACAGAGAAGGAAAAAGAAAGAAGAAAAAAAATGAAACACAAAAAAATTTTTGAGGGAGAAATGCTTTGGGCCGAGAGAGAGGATGCAGGAAATGACGAAAGGAAAAAAAAAATTCAGGTGTTTTTAAAAACAATGCGATGGCCGTGTCTGGATAGGTAAGTGCCGTGTCCGGACCGCATCCCCTCAACAAAAATAAAAGAAAAAAACTTAATTCATCATTTTTTTTTTAAAGGAAGAAAAAGAAAAACAAAACTTGTTTAGATATCCAATAAATCATGTGTGTCCTTATGAATATCTTAACAATTTGGAGTGATCAACAAATTACACTCACACCATAAATGTATCATATGCATGACACATTCTTGTTCTGTGAATTCAGTCAAATAGGCAATAATCTGAAATCTCATGTGAGGGTGTAGTGTGTGAAAACTCCCATTAAATAAGCTTTCATTAGTGGAAGGTAAATCTGGGCAGACATTTTGTAAATGAAAGACAAACAGTCTGATTCAAGCCACAGTAAAACCTTATAATGTTAGGACCTAGATTCCCTCATCCGATACACTCCCCCTGCGACTAATGATTCGCTTTTACCATGTCCTTTAGTAATCATTTATTTCCGCAATGATTTGATCATTGATTCTTTCTTTAGGGACACATAGAAGCAAAACTAAGTCATCTGAGCTTATTTTATGCCTTTTTTTTTTTTTTTTATGGAAGAAAATGTTGGAATTTTTAGGAGCTAGGTTCAACTAACGAGTTGGTCAAGTGGATAGAACTGACACTACCTATCTTCCAAAAAAAATGTTTGATCCGAATTCCCAAACACATGAAAAATCTAAACCTAATGGGGGCAAATAGTGCACAACCTCGAACATGAGAAAAACTGACTCTTACTTCTTTAACAGTTTTCAGAAGAACAAGGTAGATCATAAACATATGGAGCATTAGATGTAAATCGCAGAAATATTGACCCCACTTAGATGTAAAATATTCATTTGAAAACAAGACATGAGAAACTGACTATCAAACAAATAAAATAAAAAGAATCCCAAAAATAAAAAATTCAAAGAAAATAAAGACAAAACAAACAAAAACAAACAAAAATGCCCTAGAACAGCTATAGAAAAATATCAATATGCTTAATTTCTAGGCATGTTCTATGTATACAATCTTGAGAGATCGCATACACCAATAGCATTCCTGAGATACTCAAACCTAGATCCATCTAGGGGTTTTGTAAACAGGTCAGGTAATTGGTGTTCAGTAGGCATAAATTCAAGGGATACCACCTGGGTCTCCACCAAGTCACGGATGAAATGATGACGAATGTCAATGTGTTTCGTGCATGAATGTTGAACCGGATTCTTTGAGATGTTGATGGCACTAGTATTGTCACAGTAGACAATCATTTTTCCTTGAGCAAATCCATAGTCTGCAAGAAGTTGCTTCATCCAGATGAGCTATGTGCAGTAGCTCCCAGAAGCTATATATTCGGCCTCAGCAGTAGAAAGAGAGATGGAGTTTTGTTTCTTACTCATCTAGGCGACCAAATTTGTTCCCACATAAAAACATCCATCTGATGTACTCTTTCGATCATCAGCATTACCATCCCAGTCAGCATCAGAATATCCTGCAAGTTCAAGATTTGTATTAGTAGAAAAATAAATCCTAAAATTGATAGTGCCATTTACATACCTGAGGATTCGTTTAACTGTTGTTAGATGAGATTCCTTTGGATTAGCTTGGAATCGAGCACATACACCAACACTGAAAGATATATCTAGTCGACTAGCTGTAAGGTAAAGTAGACAACCTATCATGCTTCTGTATAAGGTTTGGTCAACGGATTTCCTAGCCACATCTGCACTCAGCTTAATACTCGTACTCATGGGTGTGTGAGCATGACTTTTTCCATCCAACCTGAATCTCTTCACAAGATCTTTGGCATACTTTGGTTGAGACACAAAGATACCTTTGTTGTTGAACTTGAAAACCTAGAAAATAGGTCAATTCACCAATCATACTCATTTCGAACTTTGCTTCATTTCTGTAGAAAATTGATGAGCCTGTGAGTCGATCGTAGAGCCAAAAAAAATGTCATCTACATAAATTTGGACAATGAGTAGTTGACTGCCTTTACTACGGATGAACAAGGTACGGTCAGCCTGTCCTCGGATGAACCCATGTTTAAGAAGATATGTTGTCAGACGTTCATACCAAGCTCTCGGAGTTTGTTTCAATCCATAAAGTGCCTTTTTCAGCTTGTAAACATGATCTGGATAAGTTGGATCTTGAAACCCTTTTGGCTGAGCTACATATACTTCTTCTTGAAGAATGCCATTAAGAAAAGCACTCTTGACGTCGATCTGATACAATTTGATCTGGAGATGACATGAGATGCTCAACAAAATTCTGATAGATTCCAATCTGGCTACCGGTGCGAACGTCTCATCAAAATCCACTCCTTCAACTTGAGTTGATCCTTGAGCAACCGATCGAGCTTTGTTTCTTACCACTGTACCATGCTCGTCGGATTTATTCTTGAATATCCATTTAGTGCCAATGATATTCTGATCTTTTGGTCTTGGAACCAAATTCCAAACATCATTCCGAACAAATTGAGTGAGTTCATCATTCATGAGATCCCTGCAAGAATTTAAGACTTTTTTACTCCTAGAAATATATAAATCTCCAAAAAGCCTGGAAAGCTATTCTTGGGAATTTCATATTTCTTATTTTTTGTTTGTGTCGTGTGACATAGGGAAACCAATGAAGACCAAATGATGATATTGGCATCTTACAACGTAAGGAATTATGATACAATTAGGAAAAGAGATAGATGGGTTCTCCTCCAATAAAATGATTAATTTAATATCATGTGATCTAATGGAACACGTATCAGATATTTGTTAAACTAATGATTAAGTGATTAAATTTACATCTTCCTATTAGCTTAACCATGTAGGACAAAAGGTAATTTAACATGGTATCAAAGCCAAAGATTTTGGAATCGAACATTGACTCCATTAATTTACCCCCATTTAAATTAAATATTCCACATGTTGAGCCTCACCTATTAAAAGAGGGGTGTTAAACTAATGATTAAGTAATTAAATTTACCTCTTCCTATCAGCTTAAGTTGTTGAGACAAATGGTGATTTAACAATATTTAAACTGATAAGAACAAATACTACACTTGATCTTAGCCAAAAGACTGAGAACGGTACACAAACAGAGCTCTAGTTATTATGGCCAATATTTCTATTCGAAAAAAGTATTTTTATATACAAGAAGCACATTGCTATAATGATTTCTTAGAAGGATTTAATCCTTTACCTATAATGAAAGATTTCAAGGAGAATAGACATGGTACTCATTATTTATATGAAAAAGAGTCAACTTGAAATTTAGAAAGGGAAAAAAAAAAAAAAGACTATAATTTTATTTTTATTTTGAATTTGATCAATACTTCAAGGATCTATGGGTCAAGAGTACACGGATTTATGTCATTGCACGCAAAACACTACCTCAATTTTGTTGGCGTAGCCACTATGAACATCAAGCCCACAAGAAGTATCACCACTGTGATGCATTCTATCGAAAGTTTGAAACAATTGGATCAAATAATAATAATAATAATAGTCATGCACAATCAGGTGAATTTTGATCAGTCCACCAATAGCATAAATCATACTCGTTTCTTTTGGGGTCTAGAAAACATGCACCAGTAGTTCTAATCTTCCAAATGCAATTCACGCATACATCACTGTCTCTATCGTAGTCGTAGATATTAAACCAATGGCTTTGGTTTTTCCACGTAAATCTACAAAAGAATAGTGTAATCCTCCAAAAGTTTCGTGTAAAGTTGATCTTGAATGTTAGTTCTTGTGTTGGCTTAATTCAATTCCAAAATGCAGATGTTACTGTTCACGACTCAAACACTGATATAGAATACTCAGAATCCAATCTTCACCGTTCATAATGTAGATTCATGTGTTATGAACGTCCCTGCAAAATTTCAGCTCAATCGGACGACAAACGCCCATCGATCGGAGCTGTTGATGAAGACTGGACAGGTCGGGTCCGGACCGCAATTCCCAGGGTCCGGACCTCATTTCCAGAAACTAAAATCTTGCTCCGCGAAGCCGTGTCCGGACCGCCCATTAACATGTCTGGACACCCCGTAAGTTTCAGGCCCAAAAACATGATTTTAAGTGGGTTAGGTCTAGGGTTTTGTCGGGGGTATATATACATCATTATAGAAGAGAGAAGCACGAATTTTCACCCCCAGAGAGTTCGTCGGAGGCTGTGCTAAGAGAGATCATATGTGGTGAGCGTTAAATTGAATCTCTTAGAATTTTAGTTATTCCTTTGATAAATCTACGGTTGAGAAGTGTATCGGAAGGGTCCGGTAAAGGAGAATCACGTTGAAGAAGATTGTGAGCAAGGAGACGAGTTGTAGGCTTGTCGATCTTACAGAGCCAAGGTCTTGCAAAGGGTTGTAAGTGTTCCTAGTGTCTGTAATCTCTGGATAATCTTTTGATAGTGATTTCCTGGGTTTGGCTGCCCCGGAGAGGTTTTACTTTTAGATCGCTTTCTAAAAGGTTTCCTCTTCGTCACCAAAATATCTATGTCTGCCTCTTTATTGCTTTATATATTTTGGGTGATTGAATTGTTTATTGCTTCATTATATTAATTCCGCATAAATTGTGATAAACATGTTTTTGGAGTCGGCATAGCGTTTTTCATTGAAGAAGCCATTTGATTTCATTGTGTGGACACCAAGATCGTTGTTCTTCGATTTACAGCCAAGGGTAAGAGGGAAGCCGTTGCCTAAATGATTAATGATTTTGACAGTTTTTGGGTGATGCTCCCCAATTCCGGCAACAATAGTAAACTCATTCAAAGACAACATAAGCCACATTACTAGCAACACTACAAGTCTACTGAATGAGATCATGTTTTTTTTTTTTTTTGTTTTTTGCAGTCTACGCCAGGTGGCTTTATTAAAATAATATGAGGGACTTTCAAATGGTCTCCAGGAACAGTATATATTGTGGTGAAAAATATCTGCTAAAGACCTTAAAGTTTTTTTCTAGATGCCGTGGATAATGAAGAAAGCACAATGACAGTCAAGGAAATAAATTGTAGAAAAGAAAAGCTTGGATAAACTTGTAATGAAATATTCTGGTAGCATATAGAAAAAGAAAACAAGTAGAAAAGAAAGTCAAAGACAGACAATAAAGGAGACGTGATTTCATATTATGTATTCCTTATTCCTTAAAAATCTCTTCTACAAAAGAAAAGGATTCAAGAAAATCTTCTTTTGTTACACAAATCACTTAGAGCACTTGCAGTAATTTCTCTTTGATTTTTTCTAAATTTAAGGCACAAAATTGCATTTTACTTCTCTATCACAATAGCTTCCATTACCTTTCCGTATACCATTAAAATATTATTTCTTTATAAAATACAAGTTTCCTACATACCCTCTCTTTTTTCACAAAAATCCAATACAATCTCAATTAAAGACAAAAATATGAAAGAGGAGAGGGAAAAGAGAAATGTTTATATTAAAATAATGTATTTTTGGTTCCCTACACATTGGAAAATACTGTAGCAACCTTTAAGAGTTGGTTTAAATGTAGGGAATTTGATGTGAGTAGGTTTTTGTGGTTTTCTTCAAATTATTCCTAAACATAATGAAGGGAATGACATATAATGACATATGGCCTTTGCTACTAGTGCACTAGCAGCAGTTTCCCAACCACTTTCCCTCAATTTAGGTAATAAAACTACTTTTTGATTCTCTATAAAAAAATACTTCACAATAGATTCCCTTATTTTTCCCTATTTCAATTAAATATTAATTATTTTGTATCATTGCAACAAATGAGAGAGGAGAGAGGTAGGAGAATTGTTGGGACACGTGAAGGAGACATGAGTTTGTTTACAATTTAATAAAGCATTGGTATCTATAGTGTTTCCCAGTGCATTGAAAAATACGGTGGATAACCTTTGGTGTAGATTAAATATAGGGCTTTTGATGTGGGTGTTTTTGTGGTTTTTTTTTAATTTTTCCTAAGCATAGGGAAGGGAATGGCATATAGGGCATCTGTTGCTAGTGCTCTTAGTGAATGCCAATTGTTTACTTACAAAAGAAAAGGGGTATTAAGTTAGATTTTATTTACATTTGCTAATTTAATACGTATTCCAAACAAATATGCTCTTTTAAACGTTTTTGTTTTAATTCATCTCTTCAGACAACTTTAATTATCGGTTTCTTTTGGATTTATGTGAAAACAACAAGAGTTTAGGTATAATGACATTAAATTTTATTTATATCAAATTGTTTCAGTCAAGTCTCGAGACCCGACCTGGCCGGGACCCGCCCGGGACTTGACCGGGACTGGCCCGAGACTTGCTCGGGACCGAGCTAAGACTCGACTGAGACTCGCCCGGGACCTGCCCGGTACCCAGCCGGGACCTGATTGGGACCCGCCCAGGACTTGACCGAAACCCGACAAGACCTACCTGGGACCTCGTCGAGACCCGTCTTGGACTTGACCAGGACTCGCCCAAGACCCGTCCAGGACCTGCCCGAAACTTAACTGAGACTCACCCAAGACTCACCTAGGACTTGTCAAAAAATATTTTCAGCAAAAAACATTTTCCTTTAAAATGATTTTTTGAAAAACATTTGACGGTATTTGGGCATTTACGAAAAATCAGACGGGTCCCCGACGGCAGAAAATGTTTTCAACAGAAAACATTTTCCTGAAAAATATTTCCTGTATTTTGTGTGTACGCAAAATCATATTAAACACTAAATTGTTGTTAGTTAATTTGTATATTTTAATTAAACATAATTTTTAGTTTTATTTTTCAAAATTATTTTATAGGTTAATATGAGTGAATGAAAATATAAAAAAAAAAAAAAATTAGTGATTTTCCGTGCGTGCGTCAAATGCCAAAAAATGTTTTCATCGTAAAACATTTACGATAAAATAACTTCCCTGAAAATATTTTCCGTGCGCACGCCAAACGCCGGAATTTGTTTTCTTCGTAATTTCCTGTAAAATGACTTCCCTAAAAATATTTTACGACAGAAAATATTTTATGCCGAAACAAACAAAGCCTAAGTTAGATTCTATTTACATTTGCTAATTTATTACGTATTCCAAAGAAATATGCTCTTTTAAGCGTTTTTGTTTTAATTCGTTTCTTCAGACAACTTTAATTATCTGTTTCTTTTCACGTTACGCAAAAACAACATTAGTTTAGGTATATAATGACATTAAAGCTTATTTATATCAAATTGTTTCAGTTATTGCTCTAATATGTTTATATGGTCTGAGAATGTGAGTTTTGTACGTGGTTCCACAAAGAAATATGGCTTATTTAAAAGCTGGAGCGATACACCCCATTTGGCCAAAACGGATGACTCGACCACCCCTCTCTCTCTCTCTCTCTCTCTCTCTTTATATATATATATATATATATATTTGCCATTTGAGTTGGCCGAAACACCCTCAATGGCCATAGGGGTGGTTCGGTTCGGCCACCCCCAAATATGCTTAGATGGCTAGGGATGGTTTCGGCCACCTCCATTTGGGCATTTGGTGGGGGTTCGGCCAATCCCCATTTTATATTTTTTTATCTAGTTTTTTGATATATTTTTAATTTTCTATTGTAAGTCAAACGTGTCACAATATGAATCATGATTGGTGTTTATGTGGCTCATTAGGATTTTTTTGTGTTATTCGTTTGAAAGTTATTCAATGTTCTAACTATATAATTTTATTTATCCATTGAATCTTTTTTTTTTTGTTTTTTTTTTTTGAAATGTCCACATAAGAGTGGGGAGAGAGATTCGAACTAGTGACCTCCTCTTCATTATGCGTGGTGTCAGCCGATTGAGTTACCTCTTGGTGACATTTATCCAAAAAGTTAAGCAAATGTGAAACGGGTTTATTTAATTATATCTAGATACGATATGAGTATAATTAAAACCAAATCAATCATTTAAATACCATATATATGACACATAATTAGCTCAACTTAATCATTATGATACAATTAAATCTATAGCCACATTTGTGTTTCCAATTTAAGGAAAAAATGCAAAATTAGCTCTTGTGGTTTTCCTAATTTACAATTAGTTCTATGTAATATAAAAATGAACTCAAATGTCCTTCAGTTATTCCAAAAATAAAAAAAATAAAATAAAAAAATTAGTCCTTAAAGTAAAATTTTGTCTACTAATTTAACAGATTCCGTTAGTGTGACACTAACTGAAATCGAACAAGTATCACAACTTTATTAGCTATGACGTTTCACGCAATCAAAATCTGTTAAGGTAGTGAACGCAATTTGACTGTGAGGACTAAATTGTTTTTATAACATACCTCAAGCAACTTTGAGTTCATTTTAATACCGCAGGGAGTTAATAGCAAATCAGGTAAACCACAAAGATTAATTTTGCATTTTTACCCAAAATTAATTAGAATAAACTACAAACAAAAAAGAAGAGTCAAATACAAATATAATTATTAAAAGAATATTTTGGATTTTATTTTTGTTTAAGAGCAGTCAACCTTAGAAAAAGAGCAGCGATGAGAAAGCATAGTAGAGCCGGGAGGGTGAGCAAACTACGACTCCCTCCTCCACGGCCCATTTCTCCTTCCCCCTCATTTTTCCTGCCCACCACCATAGATCAATCAAGGTGCATGTGTCAATGGTCCTCGGGGTGCTTTCTAGCTGCTTCAGCGGTGCTGCGTGGAACGCGTGAGGGTGTGTTGGGTTTTTATTATTGTATTTTTGTTGTTTTTAAATAAGAATGTATTCTCTCTAGATCTGCTTTTAGTAGTGATCTATGGGGTGAGGTTTTACTCGTTTTCCTAGGTTTTGTTTTCATGAATCCTTTAGAATAACGCAATTGGTTTCCAGTCTGTCTTTTGTTTTCTTATGGTTCTAGTTCTTAGAGCAAGACATAGACCAATGACGGAGGAGTTATCAAGCAAAAAGAAGAATTGTCACTATACTGGAAGCAGCGAAGGGGATTGAGATTTATAAAGCACTTGTAGCGGATATATAAACGTGATTCCATCGAAACTTTGAAACAATTGGATCAAATAATAATAATTTTCTATAATAATAATAATAATAATGACTTTCAATTGCTATTTATTTCACAATTCACTTGATAAACTCTTCATTTTGAATGTTGTTGGCTTGTAATCATGCACGATCAGGTGAGTTTTGATCAGTCCACAAATAGCATAAATCGTACTCGTTTCTCTTGGGGTCTAGAAAACATGCACCAGTTGTTCTAATCTTCCAAGTGCAATTCACGCATTCATCACCTCTAGCGTAGTCGTAGATATTAAACCAATGGCTTTGATTTTTCCACGTAAATCTACAAAAGAATAGTGTAGTCCCCCAGAAGTTTGGTGTAAAGTTGAACTCAAAGAAGCCATTTGGTTTCAGTGTGTGGACACCAAGATCGTCGTTCTTTGATTTACAGGCAAGGGTAAGAGGCAATCCATGGCCTAAATCATTAATGATTTTTACAGTTTTTGGGTGATGTTTCCCAATTCCTGCAACATTATTAAACTCAATCACAGACAATGTAAGCCACATTAGTAGAAACACTGCAAGTCTACTAAATGAGATCATGGTGTTTTTGTTTTTGGTAAACTATGTTGGCTTTATAAAAATAAAAAAAATTGGAGTGACTTTCAAATGGTGTCTAGGAACTGTATATATAGTGGTGAAAATTATTGGCGAAAGACCATAAAAAAAAATAATAATAATAAAAAAAAATTAAAAAAAAAACCCAAAAACTCTTTAACATATACTATTTGAAGGAAATATGAACAAATCACGTAGTGAATACCTAATTATTTACTAAAAAAAGGGGGTGTTAATTAAGTTAGGTTCTATTTACATTTGCTAATAGAACCTAACAAATATGCTCTTTTAAGCATTTTTTGTTTTAATTTGTTTTTTCAGACAGCTTTAATTAACCGTTTCATTTGGCATTAGGTAAAAACAACACTAGTTTAGGTACGTAATGCCGTTCAAGTTCACTTATGTCAAATTGTTTCAGTTTTAGCTCTAGTATATTATATGGTCCGAGAAGGTGAGTGTTATGGTTATTTGTTCCACAAAGAAAATATGTCTTATTTAAAAGCCAAAGGGATATATACACCCCCATTTGGCCAAAACAGATCACTCGAACTCCTCGATTTTTTTTCTTCTAAATTTAAATTTTTTTTTTTTTTTGCCATTTGAGTTGGCCGAACCACCCTCAATGGTGGTAAGGGTGGTTTAGCCACCCTCAAATATGCTCAAAATCGCCATGAGTGGTTTCGGCCACCCCATCTTATATTTTTATATTTAGTGTTTTGATATATTTTTAAATTTTTATTGTTATTTTCTATTGTAATTTAGACATGTCATAATATTTTTTGTGTTTATGTGGCCCACTATCAAATTATGTCAACTTTTCTTGGGGAAGAGACCTTTTTTTTTCTTTCCTTTTTTTGGTGCCTACGAGAGGGAGTGTTTAGTCACTTTTGAAACCCCATTGAACTATTTGTCAGGACCTCAAACCATATGTACCAATTCAGAATTTTTTTCTTAAATCCAATCGAAGGATTCAAAGTAAGCCATAAAGTGTGCATATTCTACTAATTGGAAAAATATCAAAAAGCCCAATCAATTGCGAGGTGTGTTTTATAAAATCCCATAAAATTACAAGTGTGACCGTTCGATACGTCAAATTACCAAAATGTGGCAAAAAGGCCATGTCGTTAGGCAATCTTGTCAGTTTTGATGGAAAAGTGGTAAGGTGCCTTGCAAGTGACCACTTTGACTCATAAGTTGCCACAATGCCCTTCTTTTTACTTGTGATCTTCTTGCGTGGTAATTGTTGTGTTCTACATAAACACTAGGTTTAGTGCTTGCTACCACCTCCAACCAGATCTAGGGCCACCCCAATCTTCAGGGAGGCTCACCAGCTACCCCAGGGGTGGCAGCCACCCCTTTTTTCCTTCTTTTTTTTTTAAAAAAATAAATAGATAAAACAGACATTTTTGACACTTTGGTAGTTTGATGTATCACTTTCGCACACTTTAAACTTGTTGGGGCTATTTCAAAAACGATTGTTAGTTCAAATGGCTTTTTCATATTTTTTTCCTAAATTTAAATGAAGGATTCAAAGTAAGCCATAAAGTGTTCATATTTTATTAATGGGAAAAATATTTAAAATAAATAAATAAAATTAAAAATAAAAGCCTCCTCAACTGCCAGGCATTTTCAATAAAGCCCCATAAAGTTACAAGTGTGACAATTTAATACATCAAACTACCAAAATGTGGCAAAAATGCCACGCCATGAGATAATCCGTGAGTTTGGATGGAAAAGTGGTCGCATGAGCACTTCGACTCAAAACTTTCCATAATGCCCTTCTTTCACATGTGATCTTGTGTGGTAATTGCCATAGTGTACATAAACACTTAGTTTACTCAGCATCATCAATGTTCCAGCTAGCTACCAATGGTATCAATGTCCCCCTTTCCCCTAAAATACCAAAACAATGACAATGTCTCCAAAATGCTGGCAAAAAGACAAAAACTACCTTAAAATTTTTATTTAGACAAAAATATCCTTATAATTTCAAAAAAAAAAAAATCTAAAAAAGAAAATACCTTTTTTTTTTTCTTTTTTTTTTTTTTTAGTTTTTGTTATAATTTTAAGATTTTAAAAAAAAGAAGGATATTTTTGTCATTAGGGGAGGAGTCGGGAGGGGATATTGACATTGTTTTGTTAGTTTATGAGAGAGGTTGACATAATTAGAAGTTTGAGGGACATTAACAATGGAGTAATAATTTGAGAGGGAAAATGTATATTTTCCCTTTACTTTTATTGGTCTACAAATGAATATGGCCTATGCCTGTTAAAGTATTGATTAAGTGATTAAACTTACCTCTTCCTATTCGCTTATGCTTTTGTGATTATTGGTAATTTAACATGGTATCAGAGCCAAAGGTTCTTGAATCGAACCTTGACTCCGTCAATTCACCCCATTTAAATTTAATATTCCATGTGTTGGACAACCAACTTATGACAAATAAACAATCAATAAAAATTTTATCAAGTATAAACACTTCTCTATCGAATAACTAACAAAAATATTCATGTTGCAGAATCTGTTAGTCAACCAACTTAAAAGGCAAATATGCCCATTGAAGATTCAACAAATACATATCATTGTAATGCCTTCAAAAATTAGAGCTAACAACAACTTCATGGGCTGAAAAACAAAGCCACCAACAACACCAAAGCACTTCACAAACAGCATCAGCAACATGTCACCAACCACCTCCAAGAATTTAAGGCTGCATGTTCATTCATTCATGAGATCCCTACAAGAATTTAAGACCTTTTGACTCTTAGAAATATATAAATCTCCAAAAAGCCTGGAAAGCTATTCTTGGTAATTTCATATTTCTTATTTTTTGTTTGTGTCATGTGATATAGGGAAACTAGTGAAGACCAAATGATGATATTGGCATCTTACAATGTAAGGAATTCTGATACAATTAGCAAAAGAGATAGATGGGTTCTCCTCCAATAAAATGATTAATTTAATATCATGTGATCTAATGGAACACGTATCAGATATTTGTTAAACTAATGATTAAGTGATTAAATTTACATCTTCCTATTAGCTTAACCTTTCAGGACAAATGGTAATTTAACATGGTATCAGAGCCAAAAGTCTTGGAATCGAACATTGACTCCATTAATTCACCCCAATTTAAATTAAATATTCCACATGTTGAGCCACACCTATTAAAAGGGAGATGTTAAACTAATGATTAAGTAATTAAATTTACCTCTTCCTATTAACTTAAGTTGTTGGGACAAGGTGTGATTTAACAATATTAAACTGAGAAGAACAAATACTACACTTGATCTTAGCCAAAAGACTGAGAAAGGTACACAAACAGAGCTCTAGTTATTATGGCCAATATTCCTTTTCAAAAAAAGTATTTTTATATACAATAACCACATTGCTACATGTATAGTTTAGTAGTAAATGTATGAATCCTTCTCTTAATCTTTTAATAGTTCAGGGTCCCTTCGGTTTGTTTGATTCACATTCCGATAAAAAAAAACAAAAAAAAAAAAACTTTATTTCTTAGAAGGATTTAATACTTTACCTATAATGAAAGATTTCAGGAAGAATAGACATGGTACTCACTATTTATATGTAAAAGATTCAACTTGAAATTTAGAAAGGAAAAAAAAAAAAAAATTGACTATAATTTTCTTTTTATTTTGAATTCGATCAATACTTCAAGGATCTATGGATCAAGAGTACAAGGATTTATGTCATTGCACGCAAAACACTACCTCAATTTTGTTGGCGTAGCCACTATGAACATGAAGCCCACAAGAAGTATCCCCACTATGTTGCACTCTATCGAAAGTTCAAAACAGTTGGATTAAATAATTATAATAATAGTCATGCACGATCAGGTGAATTTTGATCAGTCCACTGATAGCATAAATCATACTTGTTTCTCTTGGGGTCTAGAAAACATGCACTAGTAGTTCTAATCTTCCAAATGCAATTCACGCATACATTACTGTCTCTAGCGTAGTCGTAGATATTAAACCAATGGCTTTGATTTTTCCACATAAATCTACAAAAGAATAGTGTAATCTCCCAAAAGTTTGGTGTAAAGTTGATCTTGAAGAAGCCATTTGATTTCAATGTGTGGACACCAAGATCGTTGTTCTTCGATTTACAGCCAAGGGTAAGAGGGAAGCCATTGCCTAAATCATTAATGATTTTGACAGTTTTTGGGTGATGCTCCCCAATTCCGGCAACAATAGTAAACTCATTCAAAGACAACATAAGCCACATTACTAGCAACACTACAAGTCTACTGAATGAGATCATGTTTTTTTTTTTTTTTTGCAATCTACGCCGGGGGGCTTTATTAAAAAAAAAAAATGAGCGACTTTCAAATGGTCTCCAGGAGCTGTATATATAGTGGTGAATAATATTGGCTAAAGACCATAAAGTTTTTTTCTAGATGCCGTAGATCATGAAGAAAGCGCAATGACCGTTCAGGAAATAAATTATAGAAAAGGAAAGCTTGGATAAACTTGTAATGAAATATTCTGGTAGCATATAGAAAAAGAAAACAAGTAGAAAAGGAAGTCAAAGACAAACAATAAAGGAGACGTGATTTCATATTATGTATTCCTTATTCCTTAAAAATCTCTTCTACAAAAGAAAAGGATTCAAGAAAATCTTCTTTTGTCACACAAAGCACTTAGAGCACTTGCAGTAATTTCTTTTTGATTTTTTCTAAGTTTAAGGCACAAAATTGCATTTTACTTCTCTATCACAATAGCTTCCATCACCTTTCCCTATACCATTAAAATATTATTTCTTTACAAAATACAAGTTTCCTACCAACCCTCTCTTTTTTCACAAAATTCCAATACAATCTCAATTAAAGACAAAAATATGAAAGAGGAGAGGGGAAAGAGAAATGTTTATAATAAAATAATGTATTTTTGGTTCTCTACACATTGGAAAATACTGTAGCAACCCTTAAGAGTTGGTTTAAATGTAGGGAATTTGATGTGAGTAGTTTTTTGTGGTTTTCTTCAAATTTTTCCTAAACATAATGAAGGGAAGGACATATAATGACATATGGCCTCTGCTACAAGTGCACTAGCAGCAGTTTCCCAACCATTTTCCCTCAATTTAGGGAATAAAACTACTTTTTAATTCTCTATAAAAAAAAAAATACTTGACAATAGATTCCCTTATTTTTTCCTATCTAAATTAAATACTAATTATTTTGGATCATTGCAACCAAGGAGAGAGGAGAGAGGTAGGAGAATTGTTGGGACACGTGAAGGAGAGATGAGAGAAAATGATTTGTTTATAATTTAATAAAGCATTGGTATCTACGGTGTTTCCCAATGCGTTGGGAAATACGGTATGAAAAAACCTAATACGACACCAAACGACACCTATTTTGAATGTATAGGTGTTTCACACAATTTATGCGGAAATAGATCTGACCTAACAATTAATAAACAACCAAAAATATATGTAACAATAAACAATAAACAACACAGATATTTTGATTACGAAGAGGAAACCAATTAGAGAACTCTCTAATTGTAAAACCTCTACGGGGCAGCCAAACCCAGGAAATCAACTAACTCAGTAAAAGAATAAAGGATTACAAGATGTTCACACTTACAAAACCTTTGCAATTGACACGATCTTGTATAAGACAAGCGACCCACTTGCCTTCTACCGCAGTAGCCCTTTCCAGAGACAACTGGCACAATCCTTCTACGTGATCTCCCTTCACCGGAACTCCGATTGACTTCGCTTCAACAATCAACAAGTAAACACAAACGATCACTCTAAGAGAGAGAACAGACTCTACCCTCTTAGCACACAAAAGCGAATTCTAGATGCAGAAATTCGTCCTCTCTCTTTCTATAGAGGTGTATTTATAATAGCCCCATCATCCTAGACCTAGGAAAGAGTTTATATTCATTTAAAACTGTTACAGGTACGCAGCGTCCGGACGGGAACATGTGCCGTCCGGACGGGACAACAAAACACAGCCAGAAAGTGTTTTTAACACATGGCCGTCTGCAATCTCGTCCGGACGAGATTGCACACGAGCCATTCCGCCCAGCTTCGTAGTCTTCTCTTTATCGCCCGTTTTGACCCAGTAAACATTGGAATTAGCTAAACCTTGTGAAACATGACTTTGTAGATCCTTGAGTTAGCTTTCCAACGCCCAAAGATTGCTCCAATCAGAGGCTTGAAACTCAAGATATGACCTTTTTAGTAAAAGTCGTCCGGACAGGATTCAGACGAGACTGCAGACGAGGCTCTCGGGAATTCTTGTTTATCGAACTCGTCTGGACGGGGTTCAGACGAGACTGCAGACGAGGCTCTCGGGAATTCCTATTTATCGAGCTCGTCCGGACGGGATTGCAAACGAGATTGCAGACGAGGCTCTCGAGGAAAATAGAATTCTTCGAGCATCCGAACGGCACTTCTTCTCGTCCGAACAGTAATTGAATGGATGATGAATCTTGGCACTTTTGGTCACCATTTTGCTTACCGAATTAAGCCAACAAGAACTTACACGGTAGATATCCTTTGGTGTAGTCTAAATATAGGGTTTTTGATGTGGGTGTGTTTTTGTGGTTTTTTTTTAATTTTCCCTAAGCATAGGGAAGGGAATGGCATATAGGGCATCTGTTGCTAGTGTTCTTAGTGAATGCCAATTGTTTACTTACAAAAGAAAAGGGGTATTAAGTTAGATTCTATTAACATTTGCTAATTTAATACGTATTCCAAACAAATATGCTCTTTTTGGCGTTTTTGTTTTAATTCATTTCTTCAGACAACTTTAATTATCGATTTCTTTTGGAGTTATGTGAAAACAACAAGAGTTTACATATAATGACATTGAAGTTTATTTATATCAAATTGTTTCCGTCAAGTCCTGAGACCCGACCTGGCCTGGACCCGCCTGGGACTTCACCGGGACTTGCCCGAGACTTGCTCGGGACCTAGCTGGGACTCGACTGGGACCTGCCCGGGACCCAACCGAGACCTGCTCGGGACCCGCCCTAGACTTGACCACGACTTGCCCGGGACTTGACCGAAACCCGACAAGACCTGCTTGGGACCCCGTCGGGACCCATCTGTGACTTGACCAGGACTCACCCAAGACCCATCCGGGACCTGCCCAAAACTTAACCGAGACTTACCCAAGACCCACCTAGGACTTGTCAAAAAATATTTTCAGCAGAAAGCATTTTCCTTTCAAATGATTTTTTGGAAAACATTTTTCGGTATTCGGTATTTCGGTATTTATATCAAGTTGTTTCAGTTATAGCTCTAATATGTTTATATGGTCTGAGAATGTGAGTTTTGTACGTGGTTGCACAAAGAAATATGGCTTATTTAAAAGCCAGAGCGATACACCCCTTTTGGCCAGAACGGATGACTCGACCACCCCTCTCTCTCTCTCTCTCTATATATATATATATATATATATATATATATTCGCCATTTGAGTTCGTCGAAACACCCTCAATGGGCATAGGGGTGGTTCGGCCGCCCCCAAATATGCTCAGATGACTAGGGATGGTTTCGGCCACCTCCATTTGGGCATTTGGTGGGGGTTTGACCAATCCCCATTTTATATTTTTTTATCTAGTTTTTTGATATATTTTTAATTTTCTATTGTAAGTCACACGTGTCACAATATGAATCATGATTAGTGTTTATGTGGCTTATTAGGATCTTTTGTGTTATTTGTTTGAAAGTTATTCAATGTTCTAACTATATAATTTTATTTATCCATTGAATCTTTTTTTTTTTTTTTTTGACATGTCCGCATAAGAGTGGGGAGAGGGATTCAACTAGTGACCTCCGCTTCATTATGCGTGGTCTCAGCCGATTGAGTTACCTCTTAGTGACATTTATCCACTAAGTTCAGTAAATGTGAAACGGGTTTATTTAATTATATGTAGATATGATATGAGTATAATTAAAACCAAATCATTCATTTAAATACCATATATATGGCGTATAATTAGCTCAACTTAATCATTATGATACAATTAAATCTACAGCCACATTTGTGATTCAAAATTAAGGAAAAAATGCAAAATTAGTTCTTGTGGTTTACCTAATTTACAACTAGTTCTATGTAATATAAAAATGAACTCAAATGTCCTTGAGTTATTCCAAAAATAAAAAATTAGTTCTTATAGTAAAATTTTGTCTACTAATTTAACAGATTCCGTTAGTCTGACACTAACTTAAATCGAACAAGTATCACAACTTTATTAGCTCTGACGTTTCACGCTATCAAAATCAGTTAAGTCAGTGAATGCAATTTGACTGTAAGGACTAAATTGTTTTTATAACATACCTGAAGGAATTTTGAGTTCATTTTAATACCGCGGGGAGTTAATAGCAAATCAGGTAAACAACGAAGATTAATTTTGCATTTTTACCCAAAATTAATTAGAATAAACTACAAACAAAAAAGAAGAGTAAGATACAAATATAATTATTAAAAGAATATTTTGGATTTTATTTTTGTTTAAGAGCAGTCAAACCGTAGAAAAAGAGCAGCGATGAGAAAGAATAGTACAGCCGGGAGGGTGAACAAATTACAACTCCCTCCTCCACTCCCCATTTCTCCTTCCCCCTCATTTTTCGTGCCTCCACCATAGATCAATCAAGGTGCACGTGTCAATGGTCCTTGGGGTGCTTTCTAGCTGCGCATAGGTGGTCAGCGGTGGTGCATGGAACGCGTGAGGGTGTGTTGGGTTATTATTATTGCATTTTTGTTGTTTTTAAATAAGAATGTATTATTTCCAGATTTGCTTTTAGTAGTGATCTATGGGGTGAGGTTTTATTCGTTTTCTTAGGTTTTGTTTTCACGAATGCTTTAGCATAACGAAATTGGTTTCCAGTCGGTCTTTTGTTTTCTTATGGTTCTATTTCTAAGTGCAAGACATAGACTAATGACGGAGGAGTTATCAGGCATAAAGAAGAATTGTCACTATAGTGGAAGCAGCGAAGGGGATTGAGATTGATAAAGCACTAGTAGCGGAGATATAAACGTGATTCCATCGAAACTTTGAAACAATTGGATCAAATAATCATAATTTTCTACAATAATAATAATAATAATAATAATAATAATAATAATAATAATAATAATAATGACTTTCAATTGCTCTTTATTTCACAATTCACTTGATAAACTCTTCATTTTGAATGTCGTTGGCTTGTAATCATGCACGATCAGGTGAGTTTTGATCAGTCCACAAATAGCATAAATCGTACTCGTTTCTCTTGGGGTCTAGGAAACATGCACCAGTTGTTCTAATCTTCCAAGTGCAATTCACGCATTCATCACCTCTAGCGTAGTCGTAGATATTAAACCAATGGCTTTGATTTTTCCACGTAAATCTACAAAAGAATAGTGTAGTCCCCCAGAAGTTTGGTGTAAAGTTGAACTCAAAGATGCCATTTGGTTTCAGTGTGTGGACACCAAGATCGTCGTTCTTTGATTTACAGGCAAGGGTAAGAGGCAATCCATGGCCTAAATCATTAATGATTTTTACAGTTTTTGGGTGATGTTTCCCAATTCCTGCAACATTATTAAACTCAATCACAGACAATGTAAGCCACATTAGTAGAAACAATGCAAGTCTACTAAATGAGATCATGGTGTTTTTGTTTTTGGTAAACTACGCTGGCTTTATATATATATAAAAAAAAATCGGTGTGACTTTCAAATGGTATCTAGGAACTGTATATATAGTGGTGAAAATTATTGGCGAAAGACCATAAAAGAAAAAAAAAAGCAAAAAACCAAAAAACTCTTTAACATATACTGTTTGAAGGAAATATGAACAAATCACGTAGTGAATACCTAATTATTTACTACAAAAAGGGGATGTTAATTAAGTTAGGTTCTATTTACATTTGCTAATAGAACCTAACAAATATGCTCTTTTAAGCATTTTTTGTTTTAATTTGTTTTTTCAGACAGCTTTAATTAACTGTTTCATTTGGCATTATGTAAAAACAACACTAGTTTAGGTACGTAATGTCGTTCAAGTTTACTTATGTCAAATTGTTTCTGTTATAGCTCTAGTATATTATATGATCCGAGAAGGTGAGTGTTATGGTTATTGGTTCCACAAAGAAAATATGTCTTAGTTAAAAGCCAAAGGGATATACACCCCCATTTGGCCAAAACGGATCACTCGAACTCCTCGATTTTTTTTCTTCTCAATTTACAAATTTTATTTTTTTACCATTTGATTTGGCCGAACCACCCTCAATGGTCGTAAGGGTGGTTTAGTCGCCCTCTAATATGCTCAAATGGCCATGAGTGGTTTCGGCCACCCCATCTTATATTTTTATATTTAGTGTTTTGATATATTTTTAAAATTTTATTGTTATTTTCTATTGTAATTTAGACATGGCATAATATTTTTTGTGTTTATGTGGCCCACTAACAAATTAACCGAGACTCACCCAAGACCCACCTAGGACTTGTCAAAAAATATGTTCAGCAGAAAGCATTTTCCTGTAAATGATTTTTTGGAAAACATTTTTCGGTATTTGGGCATCAACGAAAAATCAGGCGGGTCCCCGACATCAGAAAATGTTTTCAGCAGAAAACATTTTCCTGAAAAATATTTTTCGGTATTTTGTGTGTACGCAGAATGATATTAAACACTAAATTATTGTTAGTTAATTTCTATATTTTAATTAAACATAATTTTTAGTTTTATTTTTCAAAATTATTTTATAGGTTAATATGATTGAATGAAAATATAAAAAAAATTAGTGATTTTCCGTGCGTGCGTCAAATGCCGAAAAATGTTTTAATCGTAAAACATTTTCCTATAAAATGACTTCCCTGAAAATGTTTTCCGTGCGCATGCCAAACGCCGTAATTTGTTTTCTTCGTAATTTCCTGTAAAGTGACATTCCTAAAACTATTTTACGATGGAAAATATTTTATGCTGAAACAAACAAAGCCTAAGTTAGATTCTATTTACATTTGCTAATTTAATACGTATTCCAAGCAAATATGCTCTTTTAAGCGTTTTTGTTTTAATTCGTTTTTTCAGACAACTTTAATTATCTGTTTCTTTTGATGTTACGCAAAAACAACATTAGTTTTGGTATATAATGACATTAAAGTTTATTTATATCAAATGGTTTCAGTTATAGCTATAATATGTTTATATGGTCTGAGAATGTGAGTTTTGTACGTGGTTGCACAAAGAAATGTGGCTTATTTAAAAGCCGGAGCGATACACAACTTTTGGCCAAAACGGATGACTCGACCACCCCTATCTCTCTCTCTCTCTCTCTCTCTCTATATATATATTCGCCATTTGAGTTGGCCGAAACACCCTCAATGGGCATAGGGGTGGTTCGGCCGCCCCCAAATATGCTCAGATGGCTAGGGATGGTTTCGGCCATCTCCATTTGGGCATTTGGTGGGGGTTTGGCCAATCCCCATTTTATATTTTTTTATCTAGTTTTTTTATATATTTTTAATTTTCTATTGTAAGTCAAACGTGTCACAATATGAATCATGATTGATGTTTATGTGGCTAATTAGGATTTTTTGTTTTATTTGTTTGAAAGTTATTCAATGTTCTAACAATATAATTTTATTTATCCATTGAATCTTTTTTTTTTTTTTTGTTTTTTGACATGTCCGCATAAGAGTGGGGAGAGGGATTCGAACTAGTGACCTCTGCTCCATTATGCGTGGTCTCAGCCGATTGAGTTACCTCTTAGTGACATTTATCAACTAAGTTAAGCAAATGTGAAACGGGTTTTGAAAAACTAATAAGACTCCAAATTAAACAATCATATGCGGAAATAAATCAACAATCAAGAAACACAAAGATTTGTTTACGAAGAGGAAACCATTTAGACAACGTTCTAAATGTAAAACCTCTCCGGGGCAGCCAAACCTAGGAAATCAACTAAATCAGTAGAATAACAAGAAATATATTAATGTCGAAGACTTACATAACCTATGCACTTGACATTCAAGTATACCAAACAAGCGACCCACTTATCTGCTACCGCAGTAGTTCTTCCAAAACATCTGGATTGTTCCTTCTATTTGATCTCTCTTCACCGGAACTCCGGTTGACTTCGATTTCTCCAGCTCCTTTCTTAGCCCAAAATATCATAAAACCTAATTAGAAATCGTAACTATACTTCTATGCATAGTTTCAAATATATAGACCATGGACTCCTAGTCCAGCTAAAATACAAATTCAAATACTAACAACCTTATTTGCTACAAGGCGTCCGGACGGTTAGTAAGGACGAGAACTAGTTTCTACGTAGAAATTTCATGCAATGCACTAAACGTCCGAACGACATGAATGACCGTTCGGACGACACTAGGTTAAAATCGCTAACTCTAGTTCTCTGGAGAGGCGCGTCTGGAAGGTGATGCAGACGAGACTTCAGACGTAGCTCTCGGGTTTCTTGCATAGCAATCTCGTCCGGACGGTGGTGCAGATGAAACTTCAAACGAAGCTCTCGGGTTTTCTTGCATATCAATCTCGTCCGGGCGATGGTGCAGACGAGACTTCAGACGAAGCTCTCGGGTTTCTTGCATAGCGATCTCGTCCGAACGTTGTTGCAGACGGGGCTTCAGACGAAACTTTCTGAAAAGATTTCATTCTTCTCGTTCGGACGTAGTGCAAACGAGCCTTCAGACGAGACCCTGTGTGATTCACCTATTTAGCTTATTTTTTTGCTATGTTGCACACTGCACATTCAAACAAGCTAATTAAAAATAAATATTTTGTTCACACGAATCCAGCCAATTCAACAACTCTTGAACTAACAAACTCCCCCTTTGGCTATTCGTTGACAAAATATTAAATCAATTTGCTAGACAAACTTTAATTAAGATTTGTAACATAGTTTATCATGTATGTGAAAATTGAAACCGTAAGAGCTGTAAAATAAGTTGAAGTTCTAAAACACAAACAAAAACTTCACTTCACTCCCCCTTTTTGTCACGAAAAACAAAGGGACTAATCTTTAGCAGGTGGATCACTCGGAAATTGCTCCTCAACAAGATCACCTGCAACTGTGTTGGCGGCTGCAGAGGCTCCTATGAACTTGTTCTTCAAATCATGAACATATGTCTGCAATTGAGAGAAGATGGAAGAAAATCCTGCCATTTGAGATGCCATTGCATTTAGCTTTGTCATTACATCGTCGAGAGACACAGGGACAGACGGAGTAGCGGATGCCAAGGGTCCAGCAGTGGCTACAGGAACAGCAGTGTCGTCATCAAAATCCACAGTACCTCGCAATCGCATCTGACCTTTGGATCGACTGACGGTGGCTTTGCAAAAAGGACCAAGATGCTTGATGGTTGGTTCAGAGTCAGGGATTTGAATAAATTTAGCAATGATGCGCGATATCAGACTTCCAAATGGCAATGAAACTGAACTCTCAATGAACATAGCCTTCATGAGTCGAATAGCATGGGATGCGAAATCAATCTTGACATCCGTGAGAAGTGCAAAGAGGAAGCTCCCTCGTGCCACACCAAGATCCGAATGATGATCGATTGGAAACACGTTGTTCATGACAATTCTAGCTAATAATTTCACATGATGAGACAGATGTCCAAGAGGAATCACATTCATATTGTCGCGCGAAAAATTGTATGAGTCTGGTGGAATGAATAGTTTTGACATGGCAGATTTGGAAGGAAAATCATCTTGCGAAAATGGAAAACTAGAATCTTCAATGAGTGGAATGCCTGTGACTTCTGCTATTACTTCACGGGTGACGACAATGTGTACACCCCGAAGAAATGTGACAATCTGGAGAGATTCTTCGGTGGCTGGCTGAATTTCCATGTTGGCATAGAATTCCCGAACCAGATTTATAAATGGATGAACAGGGGTTGATATGAAGTAGTGCCATTGCCGCTGAGTGAAAATCTAAGAGATGATATTGAATGGCTCCTCCTGAAGATTAGATAGATTTACCGGTCTTTTTGAAATAATAGTGCGGTCATGAAATCGATCCTGAAAAGCTTTCTTGGCTAACTTGTTCCGAAAGCGAAAGCCAATATCAGGTCTTGAAATATGGATGGGAGCAGCATCCTCCATTGTCTTTCTCTTTTGGGCCTTGTTCTTTGTGCGGATGGGTAATTTTCGTGGAGATGGAGATCCACTCGCCATAGCCTATACACATGAACCCATATTGCATAATACCAACACAAATAATCGAACATGGAGTGTATGAACTTTCAACATGCATAAACATATCAAATGTTGGGAAATGAATAAGCAAGACATGTTTTGAACCAAAATCAATGCCATTCAGACAATTTGTCAAACACTCGGTGGGCAAGGAAAAATTTTGATGTACAAATGTGGCTCCCAAGTGAATACCCATCCTAAATACATTTGACTGGAACTCAATTTCCAGTGCTGCCAATCTTAGGACACTACTTAACATAGAAATAAGCACACAATGTAAACCCTAATTTCGGAAGTTTGATGAAAGAAAAGAAAGAAACAAATGACTGGAATTACCTATGCCAAGTAATGCAAACAGGAGCAGATGAAACTATATTTGGGAGTTTTGGGGTGGAGAGAGATCCACACAAATGCAATGGAGAAGCGTAGAGAAGAGAGAAAATGGTGAAAGCAAACACCAAATATTCAAAGTGAGATAGACAGACCAGTTCGCGGGGTTTTAAAAAAATGTGTCTGTCACGATCTCGACCGGACGAGCTCATTTATCGTCCGGATGAGGCTTATGAACTTGCAGTTTCAATACCGACCAAATTACACTCTTTCTCCCCCTAAATGCCAAACCTGGGACACAGTGCATAGAGCATTTGTGACAAAATAGCATGTAATGTACATGATTTCATTTTAAAAAAATGGAATCACTTGTGCATTGAGACACCATTTGAGCAGACACATACACGATTCAAGACTTTATGAACATTAGCTAGCCAATGGGACAAATATACTCATGCTGAAAAGTGAAGTGTGTGAGAGTCCAGTCAAATTTTAAAATAGATGAAAAAACTTTAAAAAAAAAACTTTGCATGTAATGACGGAAACAAAAACTCGGTTAAAGGCAAACCTTATAATGCTAGGGCCTAGAATCCCTAATCCAATACATCATTTTATAGAGCACGCATTAGGTTATTACAAATCCTTTAGCAACCGTATTTTTCCGTAATGATTTGGTCACTGACTTTTTCTATAGGGATTCTTTTAACAGAAATGACATAGAACCTTGAAGTTCAAAATTGCTCTTTTAGAGTTATGCCATATAGCTTTGTGCACAACAATGCAGGAGTTTTTAGGATATAGGTTCAACTAGTGAATTGGTCAATTTTAACCGAGTCTTTGAACCATACATCGCCTATAATGTGACCTTTAACCCTTTTTCATAGTCTTTAAAATGTAGACAGACTCTAAATTGTGCATGATCAGCATAAACCAAATCCTACATGAAAAGCTACACAATCATTCATCAAGTTCATGCAATAAATAAAAGCTCAAAGAGTGCCTTATGCCAAATAGACCCATTTGCAAATGACTGGACATGACTTCACATGAGATTTTGAAATGTTATGGTCATAAACACATAGAACCAGTACAAAGCATTCAAGGAAAAAAATGAGGAAAAAGGAAAAAAAAAAAAAAAACTGAAAAAAAATGGACAGAATTTTCTATTTCCTTTTTTTTTTTCATTAAATTGACAAATAAAGCAGCAAATTAAAACAAAACGAAGAAGGGGAGAAAAAAAATTAACAGAAGTAACTTTGGCACCAGGAAAAAAATTTTCAACATAAAAACTATCCTAGATATGCAAAGTTATAGATTACGCCATACTACATATACCAATTGCATTCCTGAGATACTCAAACCTAGATGCATCTAAAGGTTTGGTAAATAGATTAGCCAATTAGTTTTCAGTAGACACATAAGCAAGAGATACCACCTGATTTTCTACCAAGTCACGGACAAAATGATGACGAATGTCTATGTGCTTGGTCCGAGAGTGTTGAACTGGATTCTTCGATATGTTGATGGCACTTGTATTGTCACAGCAGATACTCATCATTGCTTGAGTAAATCCATAATCGGCTAGGAGTTGTTTCATCTAGATCAACTGTGTGCAGCAGCTCCCTGCAGCTATGTATTCTGCCTCGGCAGTGGATAAAGCAATTGAATTTTGTTTTTTGCTCATCCATGACACCATATTCGAGCCGACATAAAAGCATCTACCAAAGGTGCTTTTTCGATCATTCGCATTTCCAGCCCAGTTTGCGTCGTAGTAACCTGCAAGTTCTAGATTTGTATCTCTAGAAAAACAAACACCAGAGTTAGCAGTTGCATTTACATATCGGAGTATACGTTTGACTGCTGTCATGTGAGATTCCTTTGGGTTGGCTTGAAATCTTGCACATACCCCTACACTGAACGATAGATCGGGTCTGCTGGCTGTGAGATAGAGAAGGCTTCCAATCATGCTTCGATACATTGTTTGATCAACGGATTTTCCAGACAAGTCAGTACTTAGCTTTACACTTGTACTCATAGGAGTGCGAGCATGACTTTTGCCGTCCATGCCAAATCTTTTGACCAGATCTCTAGCAAACTTGGTTTGTGAGACATAAATACCTTTGCTGGATTGCTTAATCTAAAACCCCAAAAAGTAAGTCAACTCCCCAATCAAACTCATTCCAAACTCTATCTTCACTTCCTCAGACAAAGTGTGTGCCTGAGCGTCAATCGTGGCACCGAAAATGATGTCGTCAACATAGATCTACGCAATTAGCTTGTGCTCACCTTTTCTCCGGATGAATAAGGTCCGATCAACCTGTCCTCAGATGAAACCTTGATTGAGAAGATATGTAGTGAGCCGTTCATACCATGCTCGCAGGGCTTGCTTGAGTTTATAGACATGATGAGGAAATTGATGATCTTGAAAGCCTTTAGGTTGCTTTACATATACTTCTTCCTGGAGAATTCCGTTCAAAAATGCACTTTTCACATCCATCTGATACAATTTAATCTTGAGAAGATATGAAATACTTAGCAGAATTCTAATGGATTCCAACCTTGCGACAGGAGCAAAGGTTTCATCAAAATCAACTCCTTCAACTTGAGTATATCCCTGAGCTACTAGTCGAGCCTTATTGCGCACCACAGTACCATGCTCATCAGATTTATTCTTGAAAATCCATTTTTGTGCCAATGACATTGTGATCTGTTGGCCTTGGTACCAGAATCCATACATCATTTCAGGTGAATTGGTTCAGCTCGTCATGCATGGCAGTTACCCAGCTTTCATCTTCAAGTGCTTCAGTAACTTTCTTGGGTTCCAGTTGAGATAAATAGCGGGAATATGACATTTGATTAACTACCCTATTTCTCAGTCGTCTACCTTCATTAACAGTGCCCAACAAATTTTCTGGAGGATGATTGAGCTTAACCCGAGAGGAAGGTTCTTTGGTTATGATATCCGGATGTGGGGACTGAGGTGTTTCTCTGACTTCTTCAGCTTGAGATGTTTCTTTGACTTCTTCAACTTGAGGTGAGTGCCCAATATCTTCAGAGGTATATGATCCAGTGGTGTCATTAATATCAGGAATGTCTTTAGAGATGCCATTTCCTTGATTATTAACTTCAGCTTGTTCCCCCTCAGTTTGATCAATGATCGATTCATCATCAATTACAACATTAATCGATTCCATAACCACTTTTGTCCTGGTATTGTATACTCGACTAGCTCGACTAGTGGTGGAGTATCCAAGAAAAATCCCTACATCACTCTTGGCTTCAAACTTCCCCAGGCTTTCTCTATCACGGAGAATATAGCACTTGCTCCCAAACACTCGGAAGTACTTCACTGTTGGCTTCTTCCCTCTCCAAAGTTCATATGGAGTTTTGTCTGTTGTGGGGCGGAGAAACACACGATTTATGATATGACATGCTGTGTGAACTGCTTCTCCCCATAAATGTTGAGCTAATTGTTTAGAGTGGATCATGACCAGAGCCATTTCTTGAATCACTCTATTTTTTCGCTCAACGACCCCATTCTGTTGTGGAGTAATAGAAGAAGAAAACTCCTGTTTAATTCCAAAATTTTTGTAGAATTCTTCAAAACTGGAATTTTTAAACTCTCTGCCATGATAGCTTCTAATTCTCTGTATAGAGCAGTCTTGTTCAACTTGTATCCTTTTAAACAACATAGTGGCTTGATCAAATGCTTCTGATTTCTCTCTAAGTAAACTGATCCAGGTGTGCCGTGAGTAATCATCCACAATCACTAGAATGTATTTCTTTCCTCCCAAGCTGGCTGTCCGTGTCGGACCCATAAGATCCATGTGAAGAAGCACCAAGTTTCTAGATGTACAAATACCCGAGGTTTTCTTATATGGATTTCTTGTTTGCTTACCTAGCTAACATGGTCCACATTTTCCTTTCTCCAGATAGTTGATTTTGGGTAAATGATTAATAGCTTCTTTCTTAGCTATCTTAACTAGATCATGATAATTCAAATGTCCCAACCGTTGATGCCACAATTCTCCAATGTCTAGAGAAACTTTTTGACATTTAGTCTGCATGGTTGGAGAGATACCATAGCAATTATCAGATGTCCGATCTCCTCCCATTAACCATTTTCCTTGAGCATCGAATATGCTACATTCTTTCTTTGAGAATTGTACTACAAGATCATTATCACAAAATTGACTGATACTCAGAAGATTTGCTTTGAGCCCTTCCACATATAGCACGTCTTGAGGAGAAGCTACACCAGGAACTTCCACAATCCCTTGACCTATTACCTTAGACTTACTGCCATCCCCATAGGTAATGTTTCCATTTCTGCCTTTTTTGAGCTCCTTAAAAAATATCTTGTCACCTGTCATATGTCGAGAACATGCACTATCCAAATACCACAAACATGAATTAAGCACACTTAAGGCAGTATGAACAACTAGACGTAGATTATCTTTCTTTTTAACTTAAACTTGATTTTTCTGAACTTTATCAGTTGTGAGAGGAAAATTTTTCAAATCAGAACAATTAGACAGAGTAGATAATTTTTCACTAATAAGTTTTACTTGAGCAGTTAACACCAGCAATTGTCTGCCAATCCCAGGTTCATCTTTCTTGGGAGCATTTTGTGTGGACCATGGTTGTCTTGCTCTAAGCTGAAAACAATTTGGACGAGTATGTCCAATGATTCCACAGTAATGACAGGTGGGAATGAACTTAGATTCAGACACTTTCTTTTGAGGAATTTTGAACTGAACTTTTCTCTGCCTATCCAGAGACACATCTTTAGGTAAACACCCAGACTTAGTATCTACTTCTTTCATCTTGGGTTTAACAAACATAATTTTTGAAGTAGAAGCAGCATTTGATTTCGAACGTACAAACTTCTCAAAACCTAATCCAGACCTATCATTTGAAGATTTTTGATCATGTAACATCTTATCAAGTTTAACACTTGAAAATTTGTTAAGGTGACTTTTTGACTCATTCAACTCTTTTTCTAGGAACCTAATTTTTTTCAATTAAGTTTTCATTCTCTGTCTCTTCACATTCTTTTTATTCAGCTGACACAGATTATTAAACTCCTGAAACATTTGATTATAAGCAGTTTGTAGATCATACTCATTATCAGATTCATATTCAGAAACATCTTGCACACCTGAGGTATATGACTGATTACCATATGAAGCAGTAAAGGCTAAGTAGTTAACATTTTCTTCTTCATCTTCTTCAGAGTCATCATTATCTGACTCATCACTTTGAGTCACATTAAATGCCTTACCTTTTAACTTTTTCAAATTCCCACAATCAGCACGGATATGACCAATACCTCCACACTCATGACACTTACGACCACGAGGAACTTTGTCTTTCTGATCAAAGACATTTCTGTCTTGGGAGTTTTCTCTACCTTCATGTCTAGCATTCACAGGTTTTTTATGATCCTTACCTTTAAAATTCTCAGATCTAGGTTTGACAAATTTTCGAAACTTCCAAACAATCAAGGCAATTTTTTCATCATCTCCTGAATCCTTACTGGATGAATCTCTAGATTTTTCTTTAGGAGTTTTGATCTTAAGAGCAACATTTTTTGAGGTTTTTGACTGGGTTAACAAAAGCTCAAAGGTTTGCAGTGAACCTACAAGTTCCTCTACTCTCATTTTTTCTAGATCTTTACTCTGTTGTATGGCAGCAATCTGGGGAATAAACTTAGCAGGTAGAGATCTCATAATTTTCTTGATTATTTTAGCATCAGATATTTTCTTCCCTAAATTTATAGTATTGTTTCTAATGACGCTAAGCTTAGAATAAAATTCATCAAATGTCTCATCCTCTTCCATCCTAATCTCTTCAAATTTTGAAACCAACATCTGAAGTTTTGAAGCTTTAACAACTTGAGTTCCTTCATGAGTAATTTCCAATGTTTCCCATGCTTCTTTAGCTATCACACATCGAGAAATTCTTGAGAATTCTTCCATGGAGATAGATGTGAATATGGAATTTAAAGCTTTGCCATTTGCAGAAGAGTCACTCTTTTCATTCGTAGTCCATTCAACAATTGCTTTAACCAGAGGAGTCCATCAAGTTTCAACACTATGCCAAACATCTACGGATTTGAGATATGCTCTCATACGGATTTTCCAAAAAGAATAATTTGATCTGTCAAAAACGGGAAGAGAATTTGGTGCAATAGTATGAGACATTTTATGAGGAGTCTAGGATCACACTTAGGAAATAAATTAGGAAATAAATCCAAATTAAACAATCATGTGCGGAAATAAATCAACAATCAAGAAACACAAAGATTTGTTTACCAAGAGGAAACCATTTAGACAACGTTCTAAATGTAAAACCTCTCCGGGGCAGCCAAACCCAGGAAATCAACTAAATCAGTAGAATAACAAGAAATATCTTAATGTCGAAGACTTACATAACCTATGCATTTGACATTCAAGTATACTAGACAAGTGACCCACTTATCTGCTACGGCAGTAGTTCTTCCAGAACATCTGGATTGTTCCTTCTACATGATCTCTCTTCACCGGAACTCCGGTTGACTTCGATTTCTCCAGCTCCTTTCTTAGCCCAAAATATCTTAAAACCTAATTAGAAATCATAACTATACTTCTATGCATAGTTTCAAATATATAGACCATGGACTCCTAGTCCAGCTAAAATACAAATTCAAATACTAACAACCTTATATGCTACAAGGCGTCCGAACGGTTAGTAAGCTCGTCCGAACGAGAACTAGTTTCTACATAGAAATTTCATGCAATGCACTAGACGTCCGAACGACATGAATGACCGTTCGGACGAAACTAGGTTAAAATCGCTAACTCTAGTTCTCTGGAGCGGTGCGTCCGGACGGTGATGCAGACGAGACTTCAGACGTAGCTCTCGGGTTTCTTGCATAGCAATCTCGTTCGGACGGTGGTGCAGACGAGACTTCAGACAAAGATCTCGGGTTTTCTTGCATATCAATCTCGTCCGGACGATGGTGCAGACGAAGCTCTCGGGTTTCTTGCATAGCAATCTCGTCCGGACGATGGTGCAGACGAGACTTCAGACGAAACTCTCGAGTTTCTTGCATAGCAATCTCGTCCGAACGGTGTTGCAGACGGGGCTTCAGACGAAACTTTCTGGAAAGATTTCATTCTTCTCGTTCGGACGTAGTGCAAACGAGCCTTCAGACGAGACCCTGTGTGATTCACCTATTTAGCTTATTTTTTTGCTATCTTGCACACTACACATTCGAAGAAGCTAATTAAACACAAATATTTTGTTCACACGAATCCAGCCAATTCAACAACTCTTGAACTAACAGGTTTATTTAATAATATCTAGATATGATCTTAGTGTAATTAAAACCAAATCATTCATTTAAATACCATATATATGACGTATAATTAGCTCAACTTAATCACTATGATACAATTAAATCTACAGCCACATTTGTGATTCAAAATTACGGAAAAAATGCAAAATTAGTTGTTGTAGTTTATCTAATTTACAATTAGTTCTATGTAATATAAAAATGAACTCAAATGTCCTTGAGTTATTCCAAAAATAAAAAATTAGTCCTTATAGTAAAATTTTGTCTACTAATTTAACAGATTCCGTTAGTGTGACACTAACTTAAATCAAACAAGTATCACAACTTTATTAGCTCTAACGTTTCACGCTATCAAAATCTGTTAAGTCAGTGAACGCAATTTGACTGTAAGGACTAAATTGTTTTTATAACATACCTGAAGAAACTTTGAGTTCATTTTAATACCGCGGGGAGTTAATAGCAAATCAGATAAACCACAAAGATTAATTTTGTATTTTTTCCCAAAATTAATTAGAATAAACTACAAGCAAAAAAGAAGAGTAAGATACAAATATAATTATTAAAAGAAAATTTTGGATTTTATTTTTGTTTCAGAGCAGTCAAACCCTAGAAAAAGAGCAGCGATGAGAAAGCATAGCAGAGCCGGGAGGGTGAGCGAATTACGACTCCCTCCTCCACGCCCCCTTTGTCCTTCCCCCTCAATTTTCCTGCCTCCACCATAGATCAATCAACGTGCATGTGTCAATGGTCCTCGGGGCGCTTTCTAGCTGCGGATAGCTGGTCGGCAGTGGTGCGTGGAACGCGTGAGGGTGTGTTGGGTTTTTATTATTGTATTTTTGTTGTTTTTAAATAAGAATGTATTCTTTCTACATCTGCTTTTAGTAGTGATCTATGGGTGAGGTTTTATTCGTTTTCTTAGGTTTTGTTTTCACGAATCCTTTAGAATAACGAAATTGGTTTCCAGTCGGTCTTTTGTTTTCTTATGGTTCTATTTCTAAGAGCAAGACATCGACTAATGACAGAGGAGTTATCAGGCATAAAGAAGAATTGTCACTATAGTGGAAGCAGCGAAGGGGATTGAGATTGATAAAGCACTAGTAGCGGAGATATAAACGTGATTCCATCGAAACTTTGAAACAATTGGATCAAATAATAATAATTTTCTATAATAATAATAATAATAATGACTTTCAATTGCTCTTTATTTCACAATTCACTTGATAAACTCTTCATTTTGAATGTCGTTGGCTTGTAATCATGCACGATCAGGTGAGTTTTGATCAGTCCACAAATAGCATAAATCGTACTCGTTTCTCTTGGGGTCTAGAAAACATGCACCAGTTGTTCTAATCTTCCAAGTGCAATTCACGCATTCATCACCTCTAGCGTAGTCGTAGATATTAAACCAATGGCTTTGATTTTTCCACGTAAATCTACAAAAGAATAGTGTAGTCCCCCAGAAGTTTGGTGTAAAGTTGAACTCAAAGAAGCCATTTGGTTTCAGTGTGTGGACACCAAGATCGTCGTTCTTTGATTTACAGGCAAGGGTAAGAGGCAATCCATGGCCTAAATCATTAATGATTTTTACAGTTTTTGGGTGATGTTTCCCAATTCCTGCAACATTATTAAACTCAATCACAGACAACGTAAGCCACATTAGTAGAAACACTGCAAGTCTACTGAATGAGATCATGGTGTTTTATCAAAAAAAAAGAAAAAAATCGGAGTGACTTTCAAATGGTGTCTAGGAACTGTATATATAGTGGTGGAAATTATTGGCGAAAGACCATAAGAAAAAAATAAAAAAAAAACCAAAAAACTCTTTAACATATACTATTTGAAGGAAATATGAACAAATCACGTAGTGAATACCTAATTATTTACTAAAAAAATGGGGTGTTAATTAAGTTAGGTTCTATTTACATTTGCTAATAGAACCTAACAAATATGCTCTTTTGAGCATTTTTTGTTTTAATTTGTTTTTTTCTGACAGCTTTAATTAACCGTTTCATTTGGCATTATGTAAAAACAACACTAGTTTAGGTACGTAATGCCGTTCAAGTTTACTTATGTCAAATTGTTTCAGTTATAGCTCTAGTATATTATATGGTCAGAGAAAGTGAGTGTTATGGTTATTGGTTCCCCAAAGAAAATATGTCTTATTTAAAAGCCAAAGAGATATATACACCCCCATTTGGCCAAAACGGATCATTCGAACTCCTCAATTTTTTTTCTTCTAAATTTAAAAGTTTTATTTTTTTTCCATTTGAATTGGCCAAACCACCCTCAATGGTCGTAAGAGCCACCCTCAAATATGCTCAAATGGCCATGAGTGGTTTCGGCCACCCCATCTTATATTTTTATATTTAGTGTTTTGTTATATTTTTAAATTTTTATTGTTATTTTCTATTGTAATTTAAACAGGTCATAATATTTTTTTTGTTTATGTGGCCCACTAACAAATTATGTCAACTTTTCTTGGGGAAGAGGCTTTTTTTTCTTTCTTTCGTTTTTTTGGTGTCTACGAGACGGAGTGTTTAGTCACTTTTGAAACCCCACTGAACTATTTATCAGGACCTCAAACCATATGTACCAATTCATAATTTTTTTCTTAAATCTAATCGAAGGATTCAAAGTAAGCCATAAAGTGTGCATATTTTACTAATGGGAAAAATATCAAAAAGCCCCATCAAATACGAGGTGTGTTTTATAAAATCCCATAAAATTACAAGTGTGACCGTTTGATAACCGTTTGATACGTCAAATTACCAAAATGTGGCAAAAAGGCCATGTCGTTAGGCAATCTTGTCAGTTTTGATGGAAAAGTGGTAAGGTGCCTTGCAAGTGACCACTTTGACTCATAAGTTGCCACAATGCCCTTCTTTTTACTTGTGATCTTCTTGCGTGGTAATTGTTGTGTTCTACATAAACACTAGGTTTAGTGCTTGCTACCACCTCCAACCAGATCTAGGGCCACCCCAATCTTCAGGGAGGCTCACCAGCTACCCCAGGGGTGGCAGCCACCCCTTTTTTCCTTCTTTTTTTTTAAAAAAAAATAAATAGATAAAACAGACATTTTTGACACTTTGGTAGTTTGATGTATCACTTTCGCACACTTTAAACTTATTGGGGCTATTTCAAAAACGATTGTTAGTTCAAATGGCTTTTTCATATTTTTTTCCTAAATTTAAATGAAGGATTCAAAGTAAGCCATAAAGTGTTCATATTTTATTAATGGGAAAAATATTTAAAATAAATAAATAAAAATAAAAATAAAAGCCTCCTCAACAGCCAGGCATTTTCAATAAAGCCCCATAAAGTTACAAGTGTGAAAATTTGATACATCAAACTACCAAAATGTGGCAAAAATGCCACGCCATTAGATAATCCGTGAGTTTGGATGGAAAAGTGGTCGCATGAGCACTTCGACTCAAAACTTGCCATAATGCCCTTCTTTCACATGTGATCTTGTGTGGTAATTGCCATAGTGTACACAAACACTTAGTTTACTCAGCATCTTCAATGTTCCAGCTAGCTACCAATGGTATCAATGTCCCCCTTTCCCCTAAAATACCAAAACAATGACAATGTCTCCAAAATGCTGGCAAAAAGACAAAAACTACCTTAAAATTTTTATTTAGACAAAAATATCCTTATAATTTCAAAAAAAAAAAAATCTAAAAAAGAAAATACCTTTTTTTTTTTCTTTTTTTTTTTTTTTAGTTTTTGTTATAATTTTAAGATTTTAAAAAAAAGAAGGATATTTTTGTCATTAGGGGAGGAGTCGGGAGGGGATATTGACATTGTTTTGTTAGTTTATGAGAGAGGTTGACATAATTAGAAGTTTGAGGGACATTAACAATGGAGTAATAATTTGAGAGGGAAAATGTATATTTTCCCCTTACTTTTATTGGTCTACAAATGAATATGGCCTATGCCTGTTAAAGTATTGATTAAGTGATTAAACTTACCTCTTCCTATTCGCTTATGCTTTTGTGATTATTGGTAATTTAACATGGTATCAGAGCCAAAGGTTCTTGAATCGAACCTTGACTCCGTCAATTCACCCCATTTAAATTTAATATTCCATGTGTTGGACAACCAACTTATGACAAATAAACAATCAATAAAAATTTTATCAAGTATAAACACTTCTCTATCGAATAACTAACAAAAATATTCATGTTGCAGAATCTGTTAGTCAACCAACTTAAAAGGCAAATATGCCCATTGAAGATTCAACAAATACATATCATTGTAATGCCTTCAAAAATTAGAGCTAACAACAGCTTCATGGGCCGAAAAACAAAGCCACCAACAACACCAAAGCACTTTACAAACAGCATCAACAACATGTCACCAACCACCACCAAGAATTTAAGGTTGCATGTTCATTCATTCATGAGATCCCTGCAAGAATTTAAGACTTTTCGACTCCTAGAAATATATAAATCTCCAAAAAGCCTGGAAAGCTATTCTTGGTAATTTCATATTTCTTATTTTTTGTTTGTGTAGTGTAACATAGGGAAACCAGTGAAGACCAAATGATGATATTGGCATCTTACAATGTAAGGAATTATGATACAATTAGGAAAAGAGATAGATGGGTTTTCCTCCAATAAAATGATTAATTTAATATCATGTGATCTAATGGAACACGTATCAGATATTTGTTAAACTAATGATTAAGTGATTAAATTCACATCTTCCTATTAGCTTAACCTTGTAGGACAAATGGTAATTTAACATGGTATCAAAGCCATAGATTTTGGAATCGAGCATTGACTCCACTAATTTATCCCCATTTAAATTAAATATTCCACATGTTGAGCCTCACCTATTAAAAAGGGGGTGGTAAACTAATGATTAAGTAATTAAATTTACCTCTTCCTATCAGCTTAAGTTGTTGGGACAAGTGGTGATTTAACAATCTTAAACCGATAAGAACAAATACTACACTTGATCTTAGCCAAAAGACTGAGAAAGGTACACAAACAGAGCTCTAGTTATTATGGCCAATATTTCTATTCGAAAAAAGTATTTTTATATACAATAAGCACATTGCTATAATGATTTCTTAGAAGGATTTAATCCTTTACCTATAATGAAAGATTTCAAGGAGAATAGACAATGGTACTCATTATTTATATGAAAAAGAGTCAACTTGAAATTTAGAAAGGGAAAAAAAAAATAAATAGACTATAATTTTATTTTTATTTTGAATTTGATCAATACTTCAAGGATCTATGGGTCAAGAGTACACGGATTTATGTCATTGCACGCAAAACACTACCTCAATTTTGTTGGCTTAGCCACTATGAACATCAAGCCCACAAGAAGTATCACCACTGTGATGCATTCTATCGAAAGTTTGACACAATTGGATCAAATAATAATAATAATAATAATAGTCATGCACGATCAGGTGAATTTTGATAGTCCACCAATAGCATAAATCATACTCGTTTCTTTTGGGGTCTAGAAAACATGCACCAGTAGTTCTAATCTTCCAAATGCAATTCACGCATACATCACTGTCTCTATCGTAGTCGTAGATATTAAACCAATGGCTTTGATTTTTCCACGTAAATCTACAAAAGAATAGTGTACTCCCCCAAAAGTTTGGTGTAAAGTTGATCTTGAAGAAGCCATTTGATTTCATTGTGTGGACACCAAGATCGTTGTTCTTCGATTTACAGCCAAGGGTAAGAGGGAAGCCGTTGCCTAAATCATTAATGATTTTGACAGTTTTTGGGTGATGCTCCCCAATTCCGGCAACAATAATAAACTCATTCAAAGACAACATAAGCCACATTACTAGCAACACTACAAGTCTACTGAATGAGATCATGTTTTTTTTTTTTTTTTTTTTTTTTGCAGTCTACGCCAGGTGGCTTTATTAAAAAAATATGAGGGACTTTCAAATGGTCTCCAGGAACAGTATATATTGTGGTGAAAAATATCTGCTAAAGACCTTAAAGTTTTTTTCTAGATGCCGTGGATCATGAAGAAAGTACAATGACAGTCAAGGAAATAAGTTGTAGAAAAGAAAAGCTTGGATAAACTTGTAATGAAATATTCTGGTAGCATATAGAAAAAGAAAACAAGTAGAAAAGGAAGTCAAAGACAGACAATAAAGGAGACGTGATTTCATATTATGTATTCCTTATTCCTTAAAAATCACTTCTACAAAAGAAAAGGATTCAAGAAAATCTTCTTTTGTTACACAAATCACTTAGAGCACTTGCAGTAATTTCTCTTTGATTTTTTCTAAATTTAAGGCACAAAATTGCATTTTACTTCTCTATCACAATAGCTTCCATTACCTTTCCGTATACCATTAAAATATTATTTCTTTACAAAATACAAGTTTCTTACCTACCCTCTCTTTTTTCACAAAAATCCAATACAATCTCAATTAAAGACAAAAATATGAAAGAGGAGAGGGAAAAGAGAAATGTTTATATTAAAATAATGTATTTTTGGTTCCCTACACATTGGAAAATACTGTAGCAACCTTTAAGAGTTGGTTTAAATGTAGGGAATTTGATGTGAGTAGGTTTTTGTGGTTTTCTTCAAATTATTCCTAAACATAATGAAGGGAATGACATATAATGACATATGGCCTTTGCTACTAGTGCACTAGCAGCAGTTTCCCAACCACTTTCCCTCAATTTAGGTAATAAAACTACTTTTTGATTCTCTATAAAAAAATACTTCACAATAAATTCCCTTATTTTTTCCTATTTCAATTAAATATTAATTATTTTCTATCATTGCAACAAATGAGAGAGGAGAGAGGTAGGAGAATTGTTGGGACACGTGAAGGAGACATGAGAGAAAATGATTTGTTTACAATTTAATAAAGCATTGGTATGTATAGTGTTTCCCAGTGCATTGAAAAATACGGTGGATAACCTTTGGTGTAGATTTAATATAGGGCTTTTGATGTGGGTGTTTTTGTGGTTTTTTTTTAATTTTTCCTAAGCATAGGGAAGGGAATGGCATATAGGGCATCTGTTGCTAGTGCTCTTAGTGAATGCCAATTGTTTACTTACAAAAGAAAAGGGGTATTAAGTTAGATTTTATTTACATTTGCTAATTTAATACGTATTCCAAACAAATATGCTCTTTTAAACGTTTTTGTTTTAATTCATCTCTTCAGACAACTTTAATTATCGGTTTCTTTTGGATTTATGTGAAAACAACAAGAGTTTAGGTATAATGACATTAAATTTTATTTATATCAAATTGTTTCAGTCAAGTCTCGAGACCCGACCTGGCCGGGACCCGCCCGGGACTTGACCGGGACTGGCCCGAGACTTGCTCGGGACCGAGCTAAGACTCGACTGAGACTCGCCCGGGACCTGCCCGGTACCCAGCCGGGACCTGATTGGGACCCGCCCAGGACTTGACCGAAACCCGACAAGACCTACCTGGGACCTCGTCGAGACCCGTCTTGGACTTGACCAGGACTCGCCCAAGACCCGTCCAGGACCTGCCCGAAACTTAACTGAGACTCACCCAAGACTCACCTAGGACTTGTCAAAAAATATTTTCAGCAAAAAACATTTTCCTTTAAAATGATTTTTTGAAAAACATTTGACGGTATTTGGGCATTTACGAAAAATCAGACGGGTCCCCGACGGCAGAAAATGTTTTCAACAGAAAACATTTTCCTGAAAAATATTTCCTGTATTTTGTGTGTACGCAAAATCATATTAAACACTAAATTGTTGTTAGTTAATTTGTATATTTTAATTAAACATAATTTTTAGTTTTATTTTTCAAAATTATTTTATAGGTTAATATGAGTGAATGAAAATATAAAAAAAAAAAAAAAAATTAGTGATTTTCCGTGCGTGCGTCAAATGCCGAAAAATGTTTTCTTCGTAAAACATTTACGATAAAATAACTTCCCTGAAAATATTTTCCGTGCGCACGCCAAACGCCGGAATTTGTTTTCTTCGTAATTTCCTGTAAAATGACTTCCCTAAAAATATTTTACGACAGAAAATATTTTATGCCGAAACAAACAAAGCCTAAGTTAGATTCTATTTACATTTGCTAATTTATTACGTATTCCAAAGAAATATGCTCTTTTAAGCGTTTTTGTTTTAATTCGTTTCTTCAGACAACTTTTATTATCTGTTTCTTTTCACGTTACGCAAAAACAACATTAGTTTAGGTATATAATGACATTAAAGCTTATTTATATGAAATTGTTTCAGTTATTGCTCTAATATGTTTATATGGTCTGAGAATGTGAGTTTTGTACGTGGTTCCACAAAGAAATATGGCTTATTTAAAAGCTGGAGCGATACACCCCATTTGGCCAAAACGGATGACTCGACCACCCCTCTCTCTCTCTCTCTCTCTCTCTCTTTATATATATATATATATATATATTTGCCATTTGAGTTGGCCGAAACACCCTCAATGGCCATAGGGGTGGTTCGGTTCGGCCACCCCCAAATATGCTTAGATGGCTAGGGATGGTTTCGGCCACCTCCATTTGGGCATTTGGTGGGGGTTCGGCCAATCCCCATTTTATATTTTTTTATCTAGTTTTTTGATATATTTTTAATTTTCTATTGTAAGTCAAACGTGTCACAATATGAATCATGATTGGTGTTTATGTGGCTCATTAGGATTTTTTTGTGTTATTCGTTTGAAAGTTATTCAATGTTCTAACTATATAATTTTATTTATCCATTGAATCTTTTTTTTTTTTTTTTTTGAAATGTCCACATAAGAGTGGGGAGAGAGATTCGAACTAGTGACCTCCTCTTCATTATGCGTGGTGTCAGCCGATTGAGTTACCTCTTGGTGACATTTATCCAAAAAGTTAAGCAAATGTGAAACGGGTTTATTTAATTATATCTAGATACGATATGAGTATAATTAAAACCAAATCAATCATTTAAATACCATATATATGACACATAATTAGCTCAACTTAATCATTATGATACAATTAAATCTACAGCCACATTTGTGATTCCAAATTAAGGAAAAAATGCAAAATTAGCTCTTGTGGTTTTCCTAATTTACAATTAGTTCTATGTAATATAAAAATGAACTCAATTGTCCTTCAGTTATTCCAAAAATAAAAAAATTAGTCCTTAAAGTAAAATTTTGTCTACTAGTTTAACAGATTCCGTTAGTGTGACACTAACTTAAATCGAACAAGTGTCACAACTTTATTAGCTATGACGTTTAACGCAATCAAAATCTGTTAAGTCAGTGAACGCAATTTGACTGTGAGGACTAAATTGTTTTTATAACATACTTGAAGCAACTTTGAGTTCATTTTAATACCGCGGGGAGTTAATTCACCCCCATTTAAATTAAATATTCCACATGTTGAGCCACACCTATTAAAAGGGAGATGTTAAACTAATGATTAAGTAATTAAATTTACCTCTTCCTATCAACTTAAGTTGTTGGGACAAGGTGTGATTTAACAATATTAAACTGAGAAGAACAAATACTACACTTGATCTTAGCCAAAAGACTGAGAAAGGTACACAAACAGAGCTCTAGTTATAATGGCCAATATTCCTTTTCGAAAAAAGTATTTTTATATACAATAACCACATTGCTACATGTATAGTTTAGTAGTAAATGTATGAATCCTTCTCTTAATCTTTTAATAGTTCAGGGTCCCTTCGGTTTGTTTGATTCACATTCCGATAAAAAAAAACAAAAAAAAAAACTTTATTTCTTAGAAGGATTTAATACTTTACCTATAATGAAAGATTTCAGGAAGAATAGACATGGTACTCACTATTTATATGTAAAAGATTCAACTTGAAATTTAGAAAGGAAAAAAAAAAATTGACTATAATTTTCTTTTTATTTTGAATTCGATCAATACTTCAAGGATTTATGGATCAAGAGTACAAGGATTTATGTCATTGCACGCAAAACACTACCTCAATTTTGTTGGCGTAGCCACTATGAACATCAAGCCCACAAGAAGTATCCCCACTATGTTGCACTCTATCGAAAGTTCAAAACAGTTGGATTAAATAATTATAATAATAGTCATGCACGATCAGGTGAATTTTGATCAGTCCACTGATAGCATAAATCATACTTGTTTCTCTTGGGGTCTAGAAAACATGCACCAGTAGTTCTAATCTTCCAAATGCAATTCACGCATACATTACTGTCTCTAGCGTAGTCGTAGATATTAAACCAATGGCTTTGATTTTTCCACGTAAATCTACAAAAGAATAGTGTAATCCCCCAAAAGTTTGGTGTAAAGTTAATCTTGCAGAAGCCATTTGATTTCATTGTGTGGACACCAAGATCGTTGTTCTTCGATTTACAGCCAAGGGTAAGAGGGAAGCCATTGCCTAAATCATTAATGATTTTGACAGTTTTTGGGTGATGCTCCCCAATTCCGGCAACAATAGTAAACTCATTCAAAGACAACATAAGCCACATTACCAGCAACACTACAAGTCTACTGAATAAGATCATGTTTTTTTTCTTTTTGCAATCTACGCCGGGCGGCTTTAATAAAAAAAAAATGAGCGACTTTCAAATGGTCTCCAGGAGCTGTATATATAGTGGTGAATAATATTGGCTAAAGACCATAAAGTTTTTTTCTAGATGCCGTGGATCATGAAGAAAGCGCAATGACCGTTCAGGAAATAAATTGTAGAAAAGGAAAGCTTGGATAAACTTGTAATGAAATATTCTAGTAGCATATAGAAAAAGAAAACAAGTAGAAAAGGAAGTCAAAGACAAACAATAAAGGAGACGTGATTTCATATTATGTATTCCTTATTCCTTAAAAACCTCTTCTACAAAAGAAAAGGATTCAAGAAAATCTTCTTTTGTCACACAAATCACTTAGAGCACTTGCAATAATTTCTTTTTGATTTTTTCTAAGTTTAAGGCACAAAATTGCATTTTACTTCTCTATCACAATAGCTTCCATTACCTTTCCCTATACCATTAAAATATTATTTCTTTACAAAATACAAGTTTCCTACCAACCCTCTCTTTTTTCACTAAATTCCAATACAATCTCAATTAAAGACAAAAATATGAAAGAGGAGAGGGGAAAGAGAAATGTTTATATTAAAATAATGTATTTTTGGTTCTCTACACGTTTGAAAATACTGTAGCAACCCTTAAGAGTTGGTTTAAATGTAGGGAATTTGATGTGAGTATTTTTTGTGGTTTTCTTCAAATTTTTCCTAAACATAATGAAGGGAAGGACATATAATGGCATATGGCCTCTGCTACAAGTGCACTAGCAGCAGTTTCCCAACCATTTTCCCTCAATTTAGGGAATAAAACTACTTTTTAATTCTCTATAAAAAAAAAAAAAATACTTGACAATAGATTCCCTTATTTTTTCCTATCTGAATTAAATACTAATTATTTTGGATCATTGCAACCAATGAGAGAGGAGAGAGGTAGGAGAATTGTTGGGACACGTGACGGAGAGATGAGAGAAAATGATTTGTTTATAATTTAATAAAGCATTGGTATCTACGGTGTTTCCCAATGCATTGGGAAATACGGTAGATATCCTTTGGTGTAGGCTAAATATAGGGTTTTTGATGTGGGTGTGTTTTTGTGGTTTTTTTTTTATTTTCCCTAAGCATAGGTAAGGGAATGCCATATAGGGCATCTGTTGCTAGTGTTCTTAGTGAATGCCAATTGTTTACTTACAAAAGAAAAGGGGTATTAAGTTAGATTCTATTTACATTTGCTAATTTAATACGTATTCCAAACAAATATGCTCTTTTAGGCATTTTTGTTTTAATTCATTTCTTCAGACAACTTTAATTATCGATTTCTTTTGGAGTTATGTGAAAACAACAAGAGTTTAGGTATAATGACATTGAAGTTTATTTATATCAAATTGTTTCCGTCAAGTCCTAAGACCCGACCTGGCCTGGACCCGCCTGGGACTTGACCGGGACTTGCCCGAGACTTGCTCGGGACCTAGCTGGGACTCGACTGGGACCTGCCCGGGACCCAACCGAGACCTGCTCGGGACCCGCCCAGGACTTGACCACGACTTGCCCGGGACTTCACCGAAACCTGACAAGACCTGCCTGGGACCCCGTCGGGACCCGTCTGTGACTTGACCAGGACTCGCCCAAGACCCATCCGGGACCTGCCCAAAACTTAACCGAGACTTACCCAAGACCCACCTAGGACTTGTCAAAAAATATTTTCAGCAGAAAGCATTTTCCTTCCAAATCATTTTTTGGAAAACATTTTTCGGTATTCGGTATTTCGGTATTTCGGTATTTAAATGAAGTTGTTTCAGTTATAGCTCTAATATGCTTATATGGTCTGAGAATGTGAGTTTTGTACGTGGTTGCACAAAGAAATATGGCTTATTTAAAAGCCAGAGCGATACACCCCTTTTGGCCAGAACGGATGACTCGACCACCCCTCTCTCTCTCTCTCTCTCTCTCTCTATATATATATATATATATATTCGCCATTTGAGTTCGTCGAAACACCCTCAATGGGCATAGGGGTGGTTCGGACGCCCCCAAATATGCTCAGATGGCTAGGGATGGTGTCGGCCACCTCCATTTGGGCATTTGGTGGGGGTTTTACCAATCCCCATTTTATATGTTTTTTATCTAGTTTTTTGATATATTTTTAATTTTCTATTGTAAGTCACACGTGTCACAATATGAATCATGATTAGTGTTTATGTGGCTTATTAGGATCTTTTGTGTTATTTGTTTGAAAGTTATTCAATGTTCTAACTATATAATTTTATTTATCCATTGAATCTTTTTTTTTTTTTTTTTTTTGACATGTCAGCATAAGAGTGGGGAGAGGGATTCAACTAGTGACCTCCGCTTCATTATGCGTGGTCTCAGCCGATTGAGTTACCTCTTAGTGACATTTATCCACTAAGTTCAGCAAATGTGAAACGGGTTTATTTAATTATATGTAGATATGATTGAGTATAATTAAAACCAAATCATTCATTTAAATACCATATATATGGCGTATAATTAGCTCAACTTAATCATTATGATACAATTAAATCTACAGCAACATTTGTGATTCAAAATTAAGGAAAAAATGCAAAATTAGTTCTTGTGGTTTACCTAATTTACAACTAGTTCTATGTAATATAAAAATGAACTCAAATGTCCTTGAGTTATTCCAAAAATAAAAAATTAGTCCTTATAGTAAAATTTTGTCTACTAATTTAACAGATTCCGTTAGTCTGACACTAACTTAAATCGAACAAGTATCACAACTTTATTAGCTCTGACGTTTCACGCTATCAAAATCAGTTAAGTCAGTGAATGCAATTTGACTGTAAGGACTAAATTGTTTTTATAACATACCTGAAGGAATTTTGAGTTCATTTTAATACCGCGGGGAGTTAATAGCAAATCAGGTAAACAACGAAGATTAATTTTGCATTTTTACCCAAAATTAATTAGAATAAACTACAAACAAAAAAGAAGAGTAAGATACAAATATAATTATTAAAAGAATATTTTGGATTTTATTTTTGTTTAAGAGCAGTCAAACCCTAGAAAAAGAGCAGCGATGAGAAAGCATAGTACAGCCGGGAGGGTGAACAAATTACAACTCCCTCCTCTACGCCCCATTTCTCCTTCCCCCTCATTTTTCCTGCCTCCACCATAGATCAATCAAGGTACATGTGTCAATGGTCCTCGGGGTGCTTTCTAGCTGCGCATAGCTGGTCAGCGGTGGTGCATGGAATGCGTGAGGGTGTATTGGGTTATTATTATTGTATTTTTGTTGTTTTTAAATAAGAATGTATTATTTCTAGATTTGCTTTTAGTAGTGATCTATGGGGTGAGGTTTTATTCGTTTTCTTAGGTTTTGTTTTCACGAATGCTTTAGCATAACGAAATTGGTTTCCAGTCGGTCTTTTATTTTCTTATGGTTCTATTTCTAAGTGCAAGACATAGACTAATGACGGAGGACTTATCAGGCATAAAGAAGAATTGTCACTATAGTGGAAGCAGCGAAGGGGATTGAGATTGATAAAGCACTAGTAGCGGAGATATAAACGTGATTCCATCGAAACTTTGAAACAATTGGATCAAATAATAATAATTTTCTACAATAATAATAATAATAATAATAATAATGACTTTCAATTGCTCTTTATTTCACAACTCACTTGATAAACTCTTCATTTTGAATGTCGTTGGCTTGTAATCATGCACAATCAGGTGAGTTTTGATCAGTCCACAAATAGCATAAATCGTACTCGTTTCTCTTGGGGTCTAGAAAACATGCACCAGTTGTTCTAATCTTCCAAGTGCAATTCACGCATTCATCACCTCTAGCGTAGTCGTAGATATTAAACCAATGGCTTTGATTTTTCCACGTAAATCTACAAAAGAATAGTGTAGTCCCCCAGAAGTTTGGTGTAAAGTTGAACTCAAAGAAGCCATTTGGTTTCAGTGTGTGGACACCAAGATCGTCGTTCTTTGATTTACAGGCAAGGGTAAGAGGCAATCCATGGCCTAAATCATTAATGATTTTTACAGTTTTTGGGTGATGTTTCCCAATTCCTGCAACATTATTAAACTCAATCACAGACAACGTAAGCCACATTAGTAGAAACACTGCAAGTCTACTGAATGAGATCATGGTGTTTTTGTTTTTGGTAAACTATGCTGGATTTATAAAATAAAAAAAAAAATCGGAGTGACTTTCAAATGGTGTCTAGGAACTGTATATATAGTGGTGAAAATTATTGGTGAAAGACCAAAAAAAATAAAAAAAAATAAAAAAATAAAAAAAACAAAAAACAAAACAAAAACAAAACAAAAACAAAAAACCAAAAAACTCTTTAACATATACTATTTGAAGGAAGAAATATGAACAAATCACGTAGTGAATACCTAATTATTTACTAAAAAAAGGGGGTGTTAATTAAGTTAGGTTCTATTTGCATTTGCTAATAGGACCTAACAAATACGCTCTTTTAAGCATTTTTTGTTTTAATTTGTTTTTCAAATAGCTTTAATTAACTGTTTCATTTGGCATTATGTAAAAACAACACTAGTTTAGGTACGTAATGCCGTTCAAGTTTACTTATGTCAAATTGTTTCAGTTATAGCTCTAGTATATTATATGGTTCGAGAAGGTGAGTGTTATGGTTATTGGTTCCACAAAGAAAATATGTCTTATTTAAAAGCCAAAGGGATATATACACCCCCATTTGGCCAAAACAGATCACTCGAACTCCTCGATTTTTTTTCTTCTAAATTTAAAAATTTTATTTTTTTGCTATTTGAGTTGGCCGAACAACCCTCATTGGTTGTAAGGGTGGTTTAGCCACCCTCAAATATGCTCAAATGGCCATGAGTGGTTTCAGCCACCCCATCTTATATTTTTATATTTAGTGTTTTGATATATTTTAAAATTTTTATTGTTATTTTCTATTGTAATTTAAACATGTCATAATATTTTTTGTGTTTATATGGCCTACTAACAAATTATGTCAACTTTTCTTGGGGAAGAGACTTTTTTTTTTTCTTTCTTTTTTTTGGTGCCTACGAGAGGGAGTGTTTAGTCACTTTTGAAACACCACTGAACTATTTGTCTGGACCTCAAACCATATGTACCAATTCAGAATTTTTTTCTTAAATCTAATCGAAGGATTCAAAGTAAGCCATAAAGTGTGCATATTTTACTAATGGGACAAATATCAAAAAGCCCCATCAAATACGAGGTGTGTTTTATAAAATCCCATAAAATTACTAGTGTAACCATTTGATACGTCAAATTACCAAAATGTGGCAAAAAGGCCATGTCATTAGGCAATCTTGTCAGTTTTGATGGAAAAGTGGTAAGGTGCCTTGCAAGTGACCACTTTGACTCATAAGTTGCCACAATGACCTTCTTTTTACTTGTGATCTTCTTGCGTGGTAATTGTTGTGTTCTACATAAACACTAGGTTTAGTGCTTGCTACCACCTCCAACCAGATCTAGGGCCACCCCAATCTTTTGGGAGGTTCACTAGCTACCCCAGGGGTGGCAGCCACCCTTTTTTTCCTTCTTTTTTTTTAAAAAATATATAAATAAAACAGACATTTTTTAGACACTTTGGTAGTTTGATATATCACTTTCTTACACTTTAAAATTGGGGCTATTTCAAAAACGATTGTTAGTTCAAATGGCTTTTTTATATTTTTTTTCCTAAATTTAAATGAAGGATTCAAAGTAAGCCATAAAGTGGTCATAAAGCCCCATAAAGTTACAAGTGTGACAATTTGATACATCAAACTACCAAAATGTGGCAAAATGCCACGCCATTAGATAATCCGTGATTTTAGATGGAAAAGTGGTCGCATGAGCACTTCGACTCAAAACTTGCCATAATGCCCTTCTTTCACATGTGATCTTGGGTGGTAATTGCCATAGTGTACATAAACACTTGGTTTACTCAGCATTGTCAATGTTCCCGCTAGCTACCAATGGTATCAATGTCCCCCTCTCCCCTAAAATACCAAAACAATGACAATGTCTCCAAAATGTTGGCAAAAAGACAAAAATTACCTTAAAAAATTTATTTAGACAAAAATATCCTTATAATTTAAAAAAAAAAAACAAAATCTAAAAAAGAAAATACTTTTTGATTTTTAGTTTTTGTTATAATTTTAAGATTGAAAAAATAAAAAAAATAAAATAAAATTGAAGGATATTTTTGTCATTAGGGGAGGAGTGGGGAGGGGATATTGCATTGTTTTGTTAGTTTATGAGAGAGGTTGAGATAATTAGTAGTTTGAGGGACATTGACAATGAAGTAGTAATTTGAGAGGGAAAATGTATATTTTCCCCTTACTTTTATTGGTCTACAAATGAACATGGCATATGCCTGTTAAAGTATTGATTAAGTGATTAAATTTACCTCTTCCTATCCGCTTAAGCTTTTGTGATTATTGGTAATTTAACATGGTATCAGAGCAAAAGGTTCTGAGATCGAACCTTGACTCCGTCAATTCACCCCATTTAAATTTAATATTCCACTTGTTGGACAGCTAACTTATGACAAATAAACAATCAAAAAAATTTATCAAGTATAAACACTTCTCTATCGAATAACTCGCAAAAATATTCATGTTGCAAAATATGTTAGTCAACCAACTTAAAAGGCAAATATGCCCATTGAAGATTCAACAAATACATATAATTGTAATGTCTTCAAAAATTAGAGCTGACAACAGCTTCATGGGCTGAAAAACAAAGCCACCAACAACACCAAAGCACTTCACAAACAGCATCAACAACATGTCACCAACAACCACCAAGAATTTAAGGCTGCATGTTCATTCATTCATTGGATCCCTGCAAGAATTTAAGAAATTTTTGACACCTAGAAATATATAAATCTCTAAAAAGCCTGGAAAGCTATTCTTGGTAATTTCATATTTCTTATTTTTTGTTTGTGTCGTGTGATATAGGGAAACCAGTGAAAACCCAATGATGATATTGGCATCTTACAATGTAAGGAATTCTGATACAATTAGGAAAAGAGATAGATGGGTTCTCCTCCAATAAAATGATTAATTTAATATCATGTGATCTAATGGAACACATATCAGATATTTGTAAAACTAATGATTAAGTGACTAAATTTACATCTTCCTATTAGGTTAACCTATTAGGACAAATGGTAATTTAACATGGTATTAGAGCCAAAGGTCTTGGAATCGAACATTGACTCCATTAATTCACCCTCATTTAAATTAAATATTCCACATGTTGAGCCTCACCTATTAAAAGGGGGGTGTTAAACTAATGATTAAGTAATTAAATTTACCTCTTCCTGTTAGCTTAAGTTGTTCGAACAAGTGGTAATTTAACAATATTAAACTGATAAGAACAAATACTACACTTGATCTTAGCCAAAAGACTGAGAAAGGTACACAAACAAAGCTCTTGTTATTATGGCCAATATTTCTATTCGAAAAAGGTATTTTTGTATACAATAACCACATTGCTACATGTATAGTTTAGTAGTAAATGCCTGATTCCTTCTCTTAATCTTTTAATAGTTCAAGGTCCCTTCGGTTTGTTTGATTCACATTCCGATCAAAAAATAAATAAACTTCAGTTCTTAGAAGGATTTAATCATTTACCTATAATGAAAGATTTCAGGAAGAATAGAGATGGTACTCATTATTTATATGAAAAAGAGTAAACTTGAAATTTAGAAAGGAAAAAAAAAAATAGACTATAATTTTATTTTTATTTTGAATTCGATCAATACTTCAAGGATCTACGGATCAAGAGTACACGGATTTATGTCATTGCACGCAAAACACTACCTCAATTTTGTTGGCGTAGCCACTATGAACATCAAGCCCACAAGATGTATCACCACTGTGATGCATTCTAACGAAAGTTTGAAACAATTGGATCAAATAATAATAATAATAATAGTCATGCACGATCAAGTGAATTTTGATCAGTCCACGGATAGCATAAATCATACTTGTTTCTCTTGGGGTCTAGAAAACATGCACCAGTAGTTCTAATCTTCCAAATGCAATTCATGCATACATCACTGTCTCTAGCGTAGTCGTAGATATTAAAACAATGGCTTTGATTTTTCCACGTAAATATACAAATGAATAGTGTAATCCCCTAAAAGTTTGGTGTAAAGTTGATCTTGAAGAAGCCATTTGATTTCATTGTGTGGACACCAAGATCGTTGTTCTTTGATTTACAGCCAAGGGTAAGAGGCAAGCCATTGCCTAAATCATTAGTGATTTTGACAGTTTTTGCGTGATGCTCCCCAATTCCGGCAATAATAGTAAACTCATTCAAAGACAACATATGCCACATTACTAGCAACACTACAAGTCTACTGAATGAGATCATGATATTTTTTTTTTTTTTTGCAATCTACGCTGGGTGGCTTTATTAAAAAAATATGAGCGACTTTCAAATGGTCTCCAGGAACTGTATATATAGTGGTAAAAAATATTGGCTAAAGACCATAAAGTTTTTTCTAGATGCCGTGGATCATGAAGAAAGCGCAATGACAGTCAAGGCAATAAATTGTAGAAAACGAAAGCTTGGATAAACTTGGAAAGAAATATTCTGGTAGCATATAGAAAAAGAAAACAACTAGAAAAGGTAGTCAAAGATAGACAATGAAGGAGACGTGATTTCATATTATGTATTCCTTATTCCATAAAATTCTCTTCTACAAAAGAAAAGGATTCAAGAAAATCTTCTTTTGTTACACAAATCACTTAGAGCACGTGCAGTAATTTCTCTTTGATTTTTTCTAAATTTCAGGCACAAAATTACATTTTACTTCTCTATCACAATAGTTTCCATTACCTTTCCCTATACCATTAAAATATTATTTCTTTACAAAATACAAGTTTCCTACCTACCCTCTCTTTTTTCACAAAATTCTAATACAATCTCAATTAAAGACAAAAATATGAAAGAGGAGAGAGGAAAGAGAAATGTTTATATTAAAATATAGAATAACTTATATAAGGAGGTTGCACAAAAGGTGAGTATTGTGCAACCAATTAGAAGGTGACACCTAAGTTAAATTTATCAAACTTAAATTTTTTTAAAAAAAAAGTCTAATTACACCAGATTATAAATAAAAATTAATTGTTTTTTTGTAAAAAAAAAAAAAAAAGAAAAACAAAATTGAAGGGGAGGCTGGCTAGCCACCCCACCCCCACTTGGGGTGGCCGGGCCGCCACCCCCAAGCCTTGGGGTGGCGCCGCGGCCACCCCATAGGCCATGGGGTGGCGGCCAGCCACCCCAGATCCGGATCTAGGGGGGCTGGCCACCACACCCAGCCCATAGGGGTGTCCGCGCAGCCACTCTTATGGCCTGGGGGTGGCTCGCCGGCCACCCTAT
>NC_081545.1:17828573-17837070 GCF_901000735.1 Corylus avellana | reverse complement strand
CCACTCTTTCAATTTTGTTTTTTTTTTTTTGTTTTTTTTTTTTTAAATAAAAAAATTAATTTTTTATTTTATTAGAGTATAATCTGGTGTGGTTGAGTTTTTGTTTTAAGTATAAGTTTAATGAAATTAGTTGATGTGTCAGTTTCTTATTAGTTGCACAAAAGGTGACTTTTGTGCAACCTCCCTATATAAGTTATTCTCATTAAAATAATATATTTTTGGTTATCTACACATTAGAAAACACTATAGCAACCCTTGAGAGTTGGTTTAAATGTAGGAAATTTGATGTGAGTAGGTTTTTGTGGTTTTCTTCAATTTTTTTCTAAACATAATGAAGGGAATGACATATAATGACATATGGCATCTGCTACTAGTGCACTAGTAGCAGTTTCCCAACCTTTTTCCCTCAATTTAGGGAATAAAACTACTTTTTGATTCTCTATAAAAAAAAATACTTCACAATAGAATGCCTTATTTTTCCCCGTATGAATTAAATACTAATTATTTTGTATCATTGCAACCAATGAGAGAGGAGAGATGTATGAGAATTGTTGGGACACGTGAAGGAGAGATGAGAGAAAATGATTTGTTTATAATTTAATAAAGCATTGGTATCTACAGTGTTTCCCAATGCATTGGGAAATACAGTAGATATCCTTTGGTCTAGGCTAAATATAGGGCTTTTGATGTGGGTGTGTTTTTGTGGTTTTTTTTTAATTTTCCCTAAGCATAGGGAAGGGAATGGCATATAGGGCATCTGTTGCTAGTACTCTTAGTGAATGCCAGTTGTTTACTTACAAAAGAAAAGGGGTATTAAGTTAGATTCCATTTACATTTGCTAATTTAATACATATTCCAAACAAATTTGCTCTTTTAAGCGTTTTTGTTTTAATTCATTTCTTCAGACAACTTTAATTATCGGTTTCTTTTGGAGTTATGTGAAAACAACAGTAGTTTAGGTATAATGACATTAAAGTTTATTTATATCAAATTGTTTCAGTCAAGTCCTGAGACCTAACCTGGCCGAGACCCGCCTGAGACTTGACCGGGACTTGCCCGAGACTTGCTCTGGATCTAACTGGGACTCAACCGGGACCCGCCCGGAACTTGCCTGGGACCCAACCGAGACCTGCTCGGGACTCCCCCAGAACTTGACCAAGACTTGCCCGGGACTTGACCAAAACCCGACAAGACCTGCCTGGGACCCCGTCGGGACCCGTCTGGGACTTGACTAGGACTCGCCCAAGACCCATCCGGGACCTACCCGAAACTTAACCGAGACTCACCCAAGACCCACCTAGGACTTGTCAAAAAATATTTTCAGCAGAAAACATTTTCCTTTTAAATGATTTTTTGGAAAACTTTTTTCGGTATTTGGGCATGAACGAAAAATCAAGCGGGTCCCCGACGTCAGAAAATGTTTTCAGTAGAAAACATTTTCCTGAAATATATTTTTTGGTATTTTGTGTGTACGCAAAATCATATTAAACACTAAATTATTGTTAGTTAATTTGTATATTTTAATTAAACATAATTTTCAGTTTTATTTTTCAAAATTATTTTATAGGTTAATATGATTGAATGAAAATATATATATATATATATATATATATATATATATATATAAAACTTAGAGATTTTCCGTGCATGCGTCAAATGTCGAAAAATGTTTTCATCGTAAAACATTTTCCTATAAAATGACTTCCCTAAAAATATTTTCCGTGCGCACGCCAAACGCCGAAATTTGTTTTCTTCATAATTTCCTGTAAAATGACTTTCCTAAAAATATTTTACGACGGAAAATATTTTATGCCGAAACAAACAAAACCTAAGCTAGATTCTATTTACATTTGCTAATTTACTATGTGTTCCAAACAAATTTGCTCTTTTAAGCGTTTTTGTTTTAATTCATTTCTTCAGACAACTTTAATTATCTGTTTCTTTTAACGTTACACAAAAACAACATTAGTGTAGGTATATAATGACATTAAAGTTTATTTATATCAAATTGTTTCAGTTATAGCTCTAATATGTTTATATGGTCTGAGAATGTGAGTTTTGTACGTGGTTCCACAAAGAAATATGGCTTATTTAAAAGCCGGAGCGATACACCCCTTTTGGCCAAAACGAATGACTCGACCACCCCTCTCTCTCTCTCTCTCTCTCTCTCTATATATATATATATATATATATATTCGCCATTTGAGTTGGCCGAAACACCCTCAATGGCCATAGGGGTGGTTCGGCCGCCCCCAAATATGCTCAGATGGCTAGGGATGGTTTCGGCCACCTCAATTTGGGCATTTGGTGGGGTTTGGCCAATCCCCATTTTATATTTTTTTTATCTAGTTTTTTGATATATTTTAAATTTTCTATTGTAAGTGAAACGTGTCACAATATGAATCATGATTGGTGTCTATGTGGCTCATTAGGATTTTTTGTTTTATTCGTTTGAAAGTTATTCAATGTTCTAACTATATAATTTTATTTATCCAATGAATCTTTTTTTTTTTTTTTGACATGTCCGCATAAGAATGGGGAGAGGGATTCGAACTAGTGACCTCCACTTCATTATGCGTGCTCTCAGCCGATTGAGTTACCTCTTGCCACTAATTTAAGCAAATATGAAACGGATCTATTTAATTATATCTAGATACGATATGAGTATAATTAAAACCAAATCATTCATTTAAATACCATATATATGACGTATAATTAGCTCAACTTAATCACTATGATACAATTAAATCTACAACCACATTTGTGATTCAAAATTAAGGAAAAAATGCAAAATTAGTTCTTGTGGTTTACCTAATTTATAATTAGTTCTATGTAATATAAAAATGAATGCAAATGTCCTTGAGTTATTCCAAAAATAAAATAAAAAATAAAAAATTAGTCCTTATAGTAAAATTTTGTCTACTAATTTAACAGATTCCGTTAGTGTGACACTAACTTAAATCGAACAAATATCGCAACTTTATTACCTTTGACGTTTCACGTTATCAAAATCTGTTAAGTCAGTGAACGCAATTTGACTGTAACGACTAAATTGTTTTTTTAACATATCTGAAGGAAGTTTGAGTTCATTTTAATACCGCGGGGAGTTAATAGCAAATCAGGTAAACCACAAAGATTAATTTTGCATTTTTTCCCAAAATTAATTAGAATAAACTACAAACAAAAAAGAAGAGTAAGATACAAATATAATTATTAAAAGAATATTTTGGATTTTATTTTTGTTTAAGAGCAGTCAAACCCTAGAAAAAGAGCAGCGATGAGAAAGCATAGCAGAGCCTGGAGGGTGAGCTAATTACGACTCCCTCCTCCGCGCCCCCTTTCTCCTTCCCCCTCATTTTTCCAGCCTCCACCATAGATCGATCAAGGTGCGTGTGTCAATGGTCCTCGGGGTGCTTACTAGCTGCGTGTAGCTGGTCGGCGGTGGTGCGTGGAACACGTTAGGGTGTGTTGGGTTTTTATTATTGTATTTTTGTTGCTTTTGAATAAGAATGTATTCTCTCTAGATCTGCTTTTAATAGTGATCTATGGGGTGAGGTTTTATTCATTTTCCTAGGTTTTCTTTTCACGAATCCTTTAGAATAACGAAATTGGTTTCCAGTCGATCTTTTGTTTTCTTATGGTTCTATTTCTAAGAGCAAGACATAGACCAATGACGGAGGAGTTATCAGGCATAAAGAAGAATTTTCACTATAGTGGAGGCGGCAAAGGGGATTGAGATTGATAAAGCACTAGTAGCGGAGATATAAACGTGATTCCATCGAAACTTTGAAACAATTGGATCAAATAATAATAATAATAATAATGACTTTCAATTGCTCTTTATTTCACAATTCACTTGATAAACTCTTCATTTTCAATGTCAATGGCTTGTAATCATGCACGATCAGGTGAGTTTTGATAAATCCACAAATGGCATAAATCGTACTCGTTTCTCTTGGGGTCTAGAAAACATGCACCAATAGTTCTAATCTTCCAAGTGCAATTCACGCATTCATCACCTCTAGCGTAGTCGTAGATATTATACCAATGGATTCGATTTTTCCACGTAAATCTACAAAAGAATAGTGTAGTACCCCAGAAGTTTGGTGTAAAGTTGAACTCAAAGAAGCCATTTGGTTTCAGTGTGTGGACACCAAGATCGTCGTTCTTTGATTTACAGGCAAGGGTAAGAGGCAATCCATGGCCTAAATCATTAATGATTTTTACAGTTTTTGGGTGATGTTTCCCAATTCCTGCAACATTATTAAACTCAATCACAGACAACGTAAGCCACATTAGTAGAAACACTGCAAGTCTACTGAATGAGATCATGGTGTTTTTGTTTTTGGTAAACTACGCTGGCTTTATAAAAAAATTAAAAATAAAATAAAAAAAAATAAAAAAAAAATCGGAGTGACTTTCAAAGGGTGTCTAGGAAAAGAGATAGATGAGTTCCCCTCCAATAAAATGATTAATTTAATATCATGTGATCTAATAGAACACGTATCAGATATTTGTTAAACTAATGATTAAGTGATTAAATTTACATCTTCTTATTAGCTTAACCTTGTTGAACAAATGATAATTTAACATGGTATCAGAGCCAAAGGTCTTGGAATCGAACATTGACTCCATTAATTCATCCATATTTAAATTAAATATTTCACATATTGAGCCTCACCTATTAAAAGGGGGGTGTTAAACTAAAGATTAAGTAATTAAATTTACCTCTTTCTATCAGCTTAAGTAGTTGGGACAAGTGGTGATTTAAGAATATTAAACTGATAAGAATAAATACTACACTTGATCTTAGCCAAAAGAATGAGAAAGGTACACAAACAAAGCTCTAGTTATTATGGCCAATATTTCTATTCGAAAAGAGTATTTTTATATACAATAACCACATTGCTACATGTATAGTTTAGTAGTAATTGTGTGATTCCTTCTCTTAATCTTTTAATAGTTCAGGGTCCCTTCGATTTGTTTAATTCACATTCTGATATAAAAAAATAAAAAAATTCAAAAAAATAATAATAATAAAAAAATTCAAAAAAAAAACTTTATTTCTTAGAAGGATTTAATCCTTTACCTATAATGAAATATTTCAGGAAGAATAGACATCGTACTCATTATTTATATGCAAAAGAGTCAACTTGAAATTTAGAAAGGAAAAAAAAAAAAAAATCAACTATAATTTTATTTTTATTTTGAATTCGATCAATACTTCAAGGATCTATAGATCAAGAGTACACGGATTTATGTCATTGCACGCAAAACACTACCTCAATTTTGTTGGCATAGCCACTATGAACATCAAGCCCGCAAGAAGTATCACCACTGTGATGCATTCAATCGAAAGTTTGAAACAATTGGATCAAATAATAAAAATAATAGTCATGCACGATCATGTGAATTTTGATCAATCCACCAATAGCATAAATCATACTCATTTCTCTTGGGGTCTAGAAAACATGCACCAATAGTTCTAATCTTCCAAATGCAATTCACGCATACATCACTGTCTCTAGGGTAGTCGTAGATATTAAACCAATGGCTTTAATTTTTCCACGTAAATCTACAAAAGAATAGTGTAATCCCCCAAACGTTTGGTGTAAAGTTGATCTTGAAGAAGCCATTTGGTTTCAGTGCGTGGACACCAAGATCGTTGTTCTTCGATTTACAGCCAATGGTAAGAGGCAAGCCATTGCCTAGATCATTAATGATTTTGACAGTTTTTGGGTGATGCTCCCCAATTCCGGCAACAATAGTAAACTCATTCAATGACAACATAAGCCACATTACTAGCAACACTACAAGTCTACTGAATGAGATCATTTTTTTTTTTTTTTGCAATCTACGCCGGGTGGCTTTATTAAAAAAATATGAGCGACTTTCAAATGGTCTCCAGGAACTGTATATATAGTGGTGAAAAATATTGGCTAAAGACAATAAAGTTTTTTCTAGATGCCGTGGATCATGAAGAAAGCGTAATGACAGTCAAGGAAATAAATTGTAGAAAATGAAAGCTTGGCCAAACTTGTAATGAAATATTCTGGTAACATATAGAAAAGGAAAACAAGTAGAAAAGGAAGTCAAAGACAGACAATAAAGAAGACGTGATTTCATATTATGTATTCCTTATTCCTTAAAAATCTCTTCTATAAAAGAAAAGGATTCAAGAAAATCTTCTTTTGTTACACAAATCACTTAGAGCAATTGCAGTAATTTCTCTTTGATTTTTTCTAAATTTAAGGCACAAAATTACATTTTACTTCTCTACCACAATAGCTTCCATTACCTTTCTCTATACCATTAAAATATTATTTCTTTACAAAATACAAGTTTCCTACCTACCCTCTCTTTTTTCACAAAATTCCAACACAATCTCAATTAAAGACAAAAATATGAAAGAGGAAAGGGGAAAGAGAAATGTTTATATTAAAATAATGTATTTTTGGTTCCCTACACATTGGAAAATACTGTAGCAACCCTTGAGAGTTGGTTTAAATGTAGGAAATTTGATGTGAGTAGGTTTTTGTGGTTTTCTTCAAATTTTTCCTAAACATAATGAAGGGAATGACATATAATGACATATGGCCTCTGCTACTAGTGCACTAGCAGCAGTTTCCCAACTCTGAATTAAATACTAATTTTTTTTTCTCATTGCAACCAATGAGAGGAGAGAGGTAGGAGAATTGTTGGGACACGTGAAGGAGAGATGAGAGAAAATAATTTGTTTATAATTTAATAAAGCATTGGTATCTACAGTGTTTCCCAATGCATTGGGAAATATGGTAGATATCATTTGGTGTAGGTTAAATATAGGGCTTTTTATGTGGGTGTGTTTTTGTGGTTTTTTTAAAATTTTCCCTAAGTATAGGGAAGGAAATGACATATAGGGCATCTGTTGCTAGTGCTCTTAGTGAATGCCAGTTGTTTACTTACGAAAGAAAAGGGGTATTAAGTTAGATTCTATTTACATTTGGTAATTTAATACGTATTCCAAACAAATATGCTCTTTTAAACGTTTTTGTTTTAATTCATTTCTTCAGACAAATTTAATTATCGGTTTCTTTTGGAGTTATGTGAAAACAACAATAGTTTAGGTATAATGTCATTAAGGTTTATTTATATCAAATTGTTTCAGTCAAGTCTCGAGACCCGACCCGGCCAGGACCCGCCCGGGACTTGACCGAGACTTGCCCGAGACTTGCTCGGGACCTAGCTGAGACTCGACCGGGACCCAGCCAGGACCTGCTCGAGACCTACCCAAGACTTGACTCGGACTCGCCCGAGACTTGACCGAAACCCGACAAGACCTGCCTAGGACCCCATCGGGACCCGTGTGGGACTTGACCGGGACTCGCCCAAGACCCATTCGGGACCTGCCCGAAACTTAACCAAGACTCACCCAAAACCCACCTAAGACTTGTCAAAAAATACTTTCAGCAGAAAACATTTTCCTTTAAAATGATTTTTTGGAAAATATTTTTCGGTATTTGGGCATGAACAAAAAATCAGGCGGGTCACCGACGTCAGAAAATGTTTTCAGCGGAAAACAATTTCTTGAAAAATATTTTCCGATATTTTGTGTGTACGCAAAATCATATTAAACACTAAATTATTGTTAGTTAATTTGTATATTTTAATTAATCATAATTTTTAGTTTTATTTTTCAAAATTATTTTATAGATTAATATGGTTGAATGAAAATATTAAAAAAAAAAAAAAAATTAGTGATTTTCCGTGAGTGTGTCAAATGCCGAAAAATGTTTTCATCGTAAAACATTTTCCTATAAAATGACTTGCCTGAAAATATTTTCCGTGCGCACGCCAAACGCCGTAATTTGTTTTTTTCGTAATTTCCTGTAAAATGACTTCCCTAAAAATATTTTACGACGGAAAATATTTTATGCTGAAACAAACACAGTCTAAGTTAGATTTTATTTACATTTGCTAATTTAATACGTATTCCAAACAAATATGCTCTTTTAAGCATTTTTGTTTTACTTCGTTTCTTCAGACAACTTTAATTATCTGTTTCTTTTGACGTTACGCAAAAACAACATTAGTTTAGGTATATAATGACATTAAACTTTATTTATATCAAATTGTTTCAGTTATAGCTCTAATATGTTTATATGGTCTGAGAATGTGAGTTTTGTACGTGGTTCCACGAAGAAATATGGCTTATGTAAAAGCTGTTGTGATACACCCCTTTTGGCCAAAACGGATGACTCGAACCGCTCTCTCTCTCTCTCTCTCTATATATATATATATATATATATATATATATATATATATATTCGTCATTTGAGTTGGCCGAAACACCCTCAATGGCCATAAGGGTGGTTCTTCCGCCCCCAAATATGCTCAGATGGCTAGGGATGGTTTCGGCCACCTCCATTTGGGCATTTGGTGGGGGTTTGGCCAATCCCCATTTTATATTTGTTTATCTAGTTTTTTGATATATTTTTAATTTTCCTGCATCTACCAT
>NC_081545.1:17815273-17828473 GCF_901000735.1 Corylus avellana | reverse complement strand
ATTATAATAGAAAAAAATCATCCTATCATTTTTTTATTTTCTCTTCTATGTTTTTTTCTCTTGCATGTGTTGGAATTATTTCAACACCTAAGCTAAATTCCTACCCTAGATGAAAGGTCTAAATAAGTAGGATTTTGTTTAAGTATTGTCTGTAGTTTTTTCAACGATCTAAATTTGATTTTGCTATCGCTATTTTTTTCATAAGAAACTTGGTATTATGATGTAGGACATTCACTCCCTACACTGGGAGAAAAGTTTCTCCCTATACAGGGTGAAAAGTTTCCCCCTATTCAGGGAGAAATTCTCTTGCATGTGTTGTAATTATTTTAACACCTAAGCTAAATTCCTACCCCAAATGAAAGGTCTAAATAAGTAGGATTTTGTTTAAGTGTTGTCTGTAGTTTTTTCAACGGTCTAGATTTGATTTTGCTATCGCTATTTTTTTCATAAGAAACTTGGTATTATGATGTAGGATGTTCCCTCCCTACACCAGGAGAAAAGTTTCTCCCTATACAGGGACAAAAGTCCCTCTATACCGGACATTAATTCAAGGGAAATTTCTCTCTCAACTGGGACTACTTGTCCCCCGGGCTCAACGACTATTGTTCCGAGACTTTATTGATATATCAATGTTAAGTTTTCGTATTGTGAAAGCATTGCATAATTAATTCAGCACCTTATTATAATTATAAGCCGATAATTTACTAAGAAGTATTAATAGTTTAATCAACTTCAAGAATTTTATAAAAAGTTTAATGGGTTTGAATATATCTCTTACAGAAACAAACTAATTACTAGTTTAGTAAAGTTTGCAACACTTAAACCAAAATATATGACATTTAAAGCCTTAAAAATTCAATTTAATTTCTCTACAATAAGTTGTTTAATTCTAAGTAAAACAATCATTATATAGAGAGAAAAAACCCTAAACTACTTACAAGACTGATGCGGTATAATTCGCCACGTCACTAATGGATATAATTTAAATATATTTTTCTAATTTTAAATTGAATTTAAATTTAGTAACGTGGCAATCTTTGACACGTTGCTATTTATTGACGTGTGGAGTTTGCCACATCACTAATTTGTGACATGGTAAATCAATATGTCAATAAGTAATGTGCCAAAATATGAGTTATTGTAGACACGTCAAAAAATCTCCCTTTTTTTTTTGTAGTGACACTACCCCTTTTGATGCCCCTTTTTAACAATTGGGTGTCTAATTTTGGGAGAGAGAAAAAAAAAAAAAATTATTTAAAATTGAGGGTGCATGGGGCATAAATAATTAATCCGCTCTGCGTTTGATAAGTCTATTCAACAATTATTGAAATTCTTTAATATTAATGTGATTTTCCATCAATCTTTTCATGCAAACGACCCAGAGGTTTGGTTATGAAAAATGAATTACATTCTTTCCTAGTTCCTATCTTTGATGCGTACAAGCGATAAGCATTTTTTTTTTTCTTTCAAAAACGTCCAGATCCAGCCTGTAGAAAACCATCACAATTAACTCAATATTGGAAAAAAAGAAAAGAGAAGTTGAACATTTATAAATTTGAAGTCTCGTATTTATTCTTAAAATTGTAATTATTATAAATTGCTCCCAATTGTTAAGAGTTACATTATGTTCACAACTTCTGAAAATATTCATTAAATTTTCTTCAAATTAGAAGTAAATGATTCTTTATATGTGACATGCCCTTGTTGTAAGAAAAACTTTCTCTTCATTTCAAATAAAATTGAGAGTATCCATTTAGTGTAAAATGATAAATAATATTGTCTTAACATTAAAGTTGAATGACCAAATTTACAATATAGCCCCACATTTTATACTAAATTGATACTCTCTATTTCATTTGAAATCGAGATGATCCTATTCCGGAAAACATTGATGGGTCCTCAATTAGCCCTCAAAATGGGCCCTCATAGAATTGTTTGACTTCCTTTTAGTACAATTAGTTATTTAACATGGTATCAGAATCAAATAACCTAAGTTTGAATTTTGTCTTAGACTCTTAGTCATTCACCCTCATTTCAATTAAATATTCTACGTTTTGGCCTAACTTATTAAAAGCGAGATTGAACCCACATGTGAAGGAGAGTGTTAGAATAATAATTAAATTATTAAATTCACCTCAATAATTAGTGATTTAACAAAATTTAAAAACAAAATTACTCCGCCTACCTCTTTTTTTGAAGCTTGAGCCTCATATATGGAATCAAGATTTTTTTGTGTGCAGTTTGAAAACCTATATAAATAATTAAATACATAAATATATATAATCTTTCAATATGTGTGTACGCCCGTATATGCAAAGCATATGATTTTCATATGCATTTTTAACAATACCTGTAAAAATTGACAAATAACAATTTCATAGAATCATTGTTTTTTATAAAAAAAAATCCAATATAATTTGGAGGAATTTTCTATCCATATAAAAGCAAGGTGTTGCATTTTAATTAGTATTTAGGGCGCATTTGGCATTGTGATTTCATAGATGAAAAGTGCAATTTTAAACCAAATCACAAAAAATTGATTGTTCATGATTGCGTTTTTAAAACATTACGATTTAAAAACGCAAAAAATTTGTGTTTTCAAATCGCATGTAAAGATGTGCTTTTTTTTTTAAAATGTACAATTTTAAAGGCTAAATTGCGGTTTTACCAAGCGCGTAACTGCATTTTTAAGAATTCAAATCTCATATTTTAATTCTCACACTACCAACTTAAGTTTCTCCCACTCTAATAAATTTCAATACTATTAATATTATCTTAATCTGGGCATAACCTAATTCAACCCTTTTTTTTTTTTTTTTTGACATATATACACAAGGAAAAGAGGAGAGGGGATTCGAATTAGTGACATCCGCTTTATTAGGCGTGATCCACAGCCGATTGAGCTACCCCTTGGAGACCTAATTCAACCTATTTAAGCAATGACTATTTTTTTTTTTAGTGTATAATTTGGGATTTTTCGGTCTATCGTCAGCCTACCAAAAAAAAAAAAAAAAAAAAAGCCTCTTGGATATTAAATTTTTTCCCTGCTAAATTTAAGGCATTTGTTGTATATAGGTGGCACTTGGCCGCATTGTTTAAAAGTTGAGATAGAATTGTTATAAATCATTGCCAATTGTGGAGGCCATAATATAAGAAATAAAAATATTTTTATGAGAATTTTTTAAATTCTTTGAGTTGCCAAGGATCCACATATAGTAGGTCCACCCCTAGACTCTAATTTATACATGAAATCTCACGTGGCATGTCAAATATTAAAGTAAGAAAATGATGTGTAAAAAAAAGTTTATTTGTTTAACATTAATATTCTGTCTTACAATAGATGGCAAGCTTTTTATTTTTTATTTTTTTTTATTTAGGTTGTTTTAATATAGATAATTTTTTTTTCTTAAAAAAAAAAAAAAAAACAGCTAATTTATCCAATATTTTAAATTTTCACACTGCTTGAACCCATATTTTTTTCACATTCAAATTCATCTATTTTCAAATTTAAACTCGTTTTTCTTAATTAAATAGTTTATTTTTAAAATATTATTTATAAATTTATCTAAAGGTACTTCGAATCTCTTTTGTTTGTTTTTGTTTTCTATTTTTATTTTTTCTCTATTCTAAGTATTCATATCCACCTACTCAAATAGAATTGAGATAGCGTAGACACCTCTTTATTTATTTATTTTTTTTTTTAAAAAAAAAAATTGTTTTTTAAATTGAAGAAGAGAAATATTAAAGAAAAATTCAAATTTGAGGTATTAGCACTAAATTTAGGCTGATAAAATCCATTTTAAGTGATAACATCCTTAAAGGGTTAACCTTCCACCCTTAAGTTTTAGTTTTAAATCTAAAAATAAATTGTGAGGCATTAGAAATTAAATATTAACTCATAAAAATTTAATAAAAATAAATAAATAATAAAAGAGAGATTTTTTTATAATTTTTTTTTTTTTTTAATAAAGCCCTATCAAACTTTAACAGACAATATGAATCTTGACATAATAGCATGACCCACTCAAATAAGTAATAACCATCCTACGTATCGGCAGGGTGTTGTTTTAGAGTCCGTGTCACGAATTTTTTGCATGCGTCAGATGGTGACACACATGGTCCCCCATTAACTTCTGTGGGCCAGCCACGGTCTTTTCAGTCACAATCAACACGTGTCCAATCTTTTTTCTTTAAAAAAAAAAAAAGAAGTTACGTGTCCACATTTTAATTCACAGGCTACAGCTACCTCGCGAGTCGGGACCCCACAAAATTAAAATCCTTAAAAAAAAAAGAAAAAGAAATGGAATAAAAGAATTTTCTGTGCAATGCATCTTATTAAAATCTAACGAGGATTATTAAAAATTATTTATAAATGAAAAACAATTATGTAAAAAGGTTAAAATAAGTGCATCATTTCTCTTTATAAATAGCCCATTCTAAATCCTTCCCTCCTCACATTCTCTACAAATCTCTTTTCTCTCTTTGGGTCTCTCATTCTTCCTCGCATTGTCTAAATTCATTCAAAAAAAGGAAAAACTTGTAAGTTTCTCTCTATCCTTCGTTTTTTTTTTTTTGTAATGGGTTGTTTAAAGTCTGATAATGTCACTCAGGTTCTGCTTTTGCTGTTGTAGAAGTAAGTGCAATGCTCTTGTAGTGACACTTGGTTATATATAAATTTGTGTGTAGGTTGATTTCATTATGTAAAGATCTGTCTTTTTTTGGGGTTTGGGGATTTGGTTCTGTTTTGGCAGTGTTCCAGCAGATCCGAGTGTTTATATACGTTGTGTTTATTGGGTTCTGTTTGTTTCTCTGCAAAATGATGTGAGAAGATGTGGATTTTTGGTGATAGATAAGGATGTTGGTGATTTTGAGTTTGTGGGTTTGTTTTTTTTTAGTGTGATATAGTGGATCACTTGTCCAAAGAAGGGGAAAAGAAGAGACAATATTTTATGTTTCCATTGGATTTTGCTCGGACTGTTCGAAGTTTGTACTGCTTTGTTTGTTTCAATGGAAAATAGTTCCGGAATAAGGCCCTTTCTTTTCCTACCAGTTTTGTTTTTCCTAATGAATTTATCATTCTGAAATGTATTTCCCAAGGGAAAAATAAATATGAGGTGAAGTAAGTTGATGGGAAATGATAAGTGCTACCTAACTTTTACAGTAAACTGTGAATTGAGATGAATAGAGCCATTAGAAAGAAAGAAAAGTGCAGTATTTCCTGTGATCAATGAAGCAAATTGAGGTGGATTTCTATTGGTGGGAGTTTGTCTCTTTCAGTTTTTGGAATTGTCATGTCTTCACACCCCAGTTCTAGTGTTTTTTTTTTTTTTTTTTTTTCTAGGTTATTAATTTTTCCCTAAGATCAGATCCCAAAAAATAAAATTCTTTTGAAACTATTCTTAAGAAGAGTGAAATGGTGCCAAATTCCAATTTTTACTTGTGATTTTGTATCGTAGTTCTTGATGATTTTGTATGTTTCTCCAATCTTCTGGGTATACTCTATCTATTGTATGCCTTTTAATCTGAGATTTTAAGTCAATGATTTTTTATTCTGGGTTATGTAGAAGCTGGTTGGATATGGCTGCTACATACGAACCAAAGAACATCCTAATCACTGGAGCCGCTGGCTTCATAGCATCCCATGTTTGCAACCGGCTCATCAGGAACTACTCTAATTACAACATTGTTGTCCTCGACAAGCTTGATTACTGTTCAAATATGAAGAACCTGCTACCCTCGAGATCATCCCCCAACTTCAAGTTCATCAAAGGAGACATTGGGAGTGCTGATCTTGTCAACTTCATCCTCCTTTCCGAGTCTATCGATACCATAATGCACTTTGCAGCTCAGACTCATGTTGACAACTCCTTTGGCAACAGCTTTGAGTTCACTAAGAACAATATATATGGCACCCATGTTCTGCTGGAGGCCTGCAAAGTCACTGGCCAAATCAAGAGGTTTATCCATGTGAGCACGGACGAGGTTTATGGGGAGACAGATGAGGATGCTGTTGTAGGGAATCATGAGGCTTCTCAGCTCCTTCCAACGAATCCGTATTCTGCTACTAAAGCTGGGGCGGAAATGCTTGTTATGGCATATGGACGATCATATGGATTACCTGTGATAACTACCAGAGGTAATAATGTTTATGGGCCCAACCAGTTCCCTGAAAAGATGATTCCGAAATTCACCCTCTTGGCCATGAAGGGAAAGCATTTGCCAATTCATGGGGATGGATCTAATGTTAGGAGTTATCTCTACTGTGAAGATGTTGCGGAGGCATTTGAAGTCATTCTCCACAGGGGTGAAGTGGGGCATGTCTACAACATTGGTACAAAGAAAGAAAGGAGAGTGGTTGATGTGGCCAGGGAAATTTGCCATCTTTTCTCTTTGAACCCAGATGAGTATATTAAGTTTGTAGAGAATAGGCCTTTTAATGACCAGAGATACTTTTTGGATGACCAGAAGCTGAAGAACTTGGGATGGTTCGAACGAACTTCATGGGAAGAGGGTCTAAGGAAGACCAAGGAGTGGTATGTCAACAATCCTGATTGGTGGGGTGATGTTTCCGGAGCTCTTCTCCCACATCCAAGAATGCTAATGGTTCCTGGAATTGAAAGGAAGTTTGATGGGCCTGATGTTAGCAATTCTGCTTTCTCTTTTGCAGTAAATAATCCTAATCAGAGCCGAATGGTTGTTCCTGCTCCAAAGAACAATCCCTCTACTCAGAAGCCAGCTCTGAAGTTCTTGATTTATGGTAGAACAGGGTGGATTGGGGGCCTTCTTGGGAAAATTTGCGACAAGCAAGGGATAGCATTCGAGTATGGAAGGGGGCGTTTGGAGGAAAGGTCACAACTCTTGGCAGATATTCAGAGTGTTAAGCCAACTCATGTTTTCAATGCTGCTGGAGTGACTGGCAGACCTAATGTGGATTGGTGTGAAACTCATAAAACAGAGACAATCCGAACCAATGTTGTCGGTACTTTAACCTTGGCAGATGTCTGCAGGGAGCATGGCCTCCTAATGATGAATTATGCCACTGGCTGTATTTTTGAATATGATGCTGCACATCCATTAGGGTCTGGAGTTGGGTATAAGGAGGAAGACAAGCCTAATTTCACTGGTTCTTTCTATTCCCAAACCAAAGCCATGGTAACTTCTTCCACTGTCCATTTCAATTGTCGTTTTCGTCTTGAAAATTTCGTAATAAACCTGCCAACTCTAATCTCCTTTTCAATCTTTTTGCCAGGTTGAAGAGCTTTTGAGAGAATATGACAATGTCTGCACTCTCAGAGTCCGTATGCCGATATCGTCTGACCTCAGCAACCCACGTAACTTCATCACCAAGATTTCAAAATATAGCAAAGTGGTTGACATTCCAAACAGCATGACTATCTTGGATGAGCTACTGCCCATTTCAATTGAAATGGCCAAAAGGAATTGCAGGGGCATTTGGAACTTCACAAATCCTGGTGTTGTGAGTCACAATGAGATTCTGGAAATGTACAAGAACTACATTGACCCCAAATTTACATGGTGTAATTTTACACTGGAAGAACAGGCCAAGGTTATAGTTGCCCCTCGCAGCAACAATGAAATGGATGCTTCCAAGTTGAAGAAAGAATTCCCTGAGCTGCTATCAATCAAGGATTCTCTGATTAAGTACGTTTTTGAGCCCAACAGGAAGAGTTTTGCAGGAGGAGTTTCAAAATAAGCATAATATCATGAACTCAGGCCTAAGCACCAATTTCTGCGTTCTTTTTCTCTGCTTGTTGCCATTGTTATTCATCATTCATATGCTTCATTTTTATTAGTTCCATTATTCTAATGATTGGCTATAGCTACCATAAGTCCCCCGAGGTAATTTTGTTTGTTAATTTAATCTTGGCATTGTTAAAAGGAGTTCTGAATTGCTTCAGAATATCTAAATAATGTACATTGCCACCTGCTGGACTTGTAATTTATTTTTTGAACCTTAATAAAGTTGTTTATTTTTATTTTTTATTTTTTTAAATCTTTTGAAATTCAGATTAAATCTTTATTAAAGTTACTTCGTACATCCCAAGTCTGAAGTTAATAGTTATAGTGAACCATCAAATAAAGTCGGGCAATGTCACTTGAAAGCTCTATCTGTTGTCTATTGTGGCGCATGGGATGTAGTTGTAAACAATACCTCAGGCCTCAACCTCAACAACTTTCCCTAACGACCATTTTTCCTAACAAATGAGGATAAGAAAAAAATAATAATAATTAAAAAAAAAAATGAAAGGAAGAAGGAAAGAAAACTAACTTCTTTTTTTTTTTTTCTCTCAAAAAATGAAAATTTAAGGATTTAAATAAAAAATTTCAAACAAAAAAAATACTCTCATAGATTACAATATCATGAATAAAAGTATAATATTTTTTCATCCAAATTTGCTCCACGATTGTTGGAGAGCCGACTTCACTAAACAATGAGATGCCATATAGATTCACATACCCTTAATGAAGGCTATTTAGTTATGTCTTCGAATCCTCAATCAGATTACCATAACGCCTCTGTGACTGTTTTTCCTTTCGAGGTGCATATACAATTTCCATAGCATCATCCTCTAGAATCATATTTTGTGAGTAATGTTACACACACTCTCACCTCTCTATACCCAATTTCCTACACCCATATTTCTTTTTTTATCACATGTTTTTCTAATTGAGTTTAAAGCTATAAGATTCTCTTTGAGGTTTTAGATTCCGAATGGCTACTCAAGATGTGGGAGTGTAATGACGAGGATGCTTTGTGCAAGTTGGTCGATGTTATTTATTTCATTTATATGGTTAAGACTAGATATTGAATATGATGTTTTGAGACTTTTCCCATTTGGAGTATCTTTTGATATTGATGTTTTGAGGATATTACCATTTGACTCAAGTCTAATTATTTTGGAAGATTTAGTTCTTGCTCAAGATAATTATTGAATAATTGATTTATTTAAATGTGCTATCTTAGTTTAAGTTGAGAATTTTTCTACTGTGATTGTTAGTTAGATCACTTGGGACTTATTTACTTAGTGAATGAGTCTTGGGAGGCCTTCCGAGTTAACTATACGTTGGTTAACGTAGCGGGGGCTTTACATCAAGCCCATGTAGTAAGCCCATGACCATTATATCGCACATACCGATGTACTATGTCATACGATGCAATTATTATTCATTTAATTAAACATTTTTTCATCTTCATAAAAAATAATAGGCTCATAACATACGCATGTTCAATCAGCTGACATATCACACATTTTATTTAAAGTAGTTGTAAGTATTTACTTCCCTTATCCGATCATCCTTAGATTCCAACATCTCAAACTTCCTTGCTACTGTGAAACATAGTCTGATATTATTCATGGTACCTCGAGAACCTACTCTATGCATGCAATGCTAAATCATCGTTTAAACCCTAATTACACAATTCTAAGCACTATCAAACGTTCGGTCCATGATGGTCGAACATTCAGTCATCAAGGGTTGAACGCTCAGCGAGTACAAGAATGCAACCAAAACCCTAAAAATCCTACTTAAACCGTATTCTACTCCAACCAAAGCTCCTAACAGGTCAATAAAAACATGTTAAATCATATCAACGTGTCAAACATTAGAAAACAAAGGTGTGTTCATGATTCATTTGAAAACTATTTGGTTTTAAGAAGGAAAAGTCTATTAAACTATGTAAGCATGTTCAAAACTTGTATAAAGCATGTCAAATCATGTGGGTAGAATGTAAATAATATGAAAATGAGTTAAGTTTCAAGGCTTAGAGACGATGGTTTTTGATCAAAATCAACCATATCTTACTCTCTCTCAAGAATTTGATGGTGGTGCAGCATGGGGTCGTGATGGTGTTCGAAGGGTTGTGGAGGTGGCTTTATATTTGAGTGGGTTTTGGGAATAGGATTGCCAATGAGATATTTGCGTCGGGAAAAAATCAAATTCCTATGCCCAAGAACTCTTTATGAAGAACACATGAAGAACAATTGCTATTTAAAATTAAATCACAAGAACGAAGAACACTTAATTGGATATCAACGGCCACTCCTGGCTTTGGGAAAAATTCTTTTTGCTTCTCCAAGAACATGATCTTCCTTATTCAAGAACATGAATAACAAATTCTTCTTTCTTCAAGAACACCAAGAACAAGTTCTTTCTTCAAGAAAACGATGAGATCTCTAGATCTTCTTACCAATGATTGATAATAACCAAGAGAGTGTGGGCTCTTACTTGGCTCTTCAAATCTTAAACTTTTGTTTTTTGTGAGTTAACATATGAACTAATAATTATCAGAGTGTTTCTAAAAATTGTTTATCAAGAGAACTTGATGAGTTGATTTGAGAGTTGAGGCTCTTCTCTATTTATATACTAAGTAGGGGAACAGAGCTTTAGATTGAAACAATGTGGCCTGCCAGGGCAATGCCCTAGCCCCATGCAGCTTGCCACATGGGCCAGGGAGAAATTCTCCTAGTCCATGCGCCTCATGCCTTGGGAGCTAGGCCTGAGATTTAATTCCAGGCCCTTTCTCTGTCTCCAACGCATAGGGCCAGACCAGGGAATTTTCCCTGGCCTGATGTGTTCCACCATGCCCATTAGGTTTTTAGGTTTTATCTTAAGCCCAATTGCATTATTACCATCTATCCCATGTTTTAAATAAATAAAATTTAGCCAATAAATAAGAAAACCTTATTATGGTAAAATTTCATTAGCTTGGTGAGGCACCTAAAGGAAAAAAATATTATTTGCTTAAATATATCCGTAACCATTTCTCCCTGACATTTATTACGCAAAAATATTTTAATCACAATTAATTCTATTAAACAATTGTGACTGCACTCAATTTTTTTTTTTAAAACAATTAATCTCTTTGATTTGCTCAACGTTAATTTATGATTCCTCCATGAAATATTCCGTAGCAGAATTAAGGTTAAGAATACTGCCACTTAATTTCGCTACTTCTTTATCCTTAAGTCATTGATTTTACGTTATTTTCATATTTGTGAAAACACAAGTATATATTTTGGTATGCCAACCAAAATGCTTCAGCCGAAGACTCTAAGAATAAAATCCATAAAATCAGTCTCAAGGGAAAATTTCTTGTCCCTTTGTTCCTTGACAAAAGATTTGGATTCCCTCTTGGGAAAAGCTTTTCCATAATGTTACATGTGGTTACCCAACATACCAAGGTTATTTCGACCGATGATAGGTCTTACTCTTTGATACATCAAAGTAACCTATATGCAACATTTGGGTCCACAATTCCATTAGGATTTAGAATCAAAGTCTTAAGTAGTCTTTAAGGAGTTATTGTCTTTCCTTATAGACAGTATCTTTGTGGAAAGACAACTACTTGGTCTGTTCAGTGCCTTAGCGTCTCAGCACCTACACATCAATCTGAAGTCATACCTTCGCTTGATCAAGGTAGATCACCAAGATTTGATGTGAAACAGTCTTACTCAAAATGGAATGCCCCAGTTTCATTTACCGACTGCGAACTTATATATTTAAGGATACAAGGATTATAAAATAAGACCTTGTGTGATAACCAAGTTACTCACATCCATAGCCATATTCATTGTAATCTTAGGACCTTTCATATGCATAACAAATAGGATGAACTTTGGTAATAAGTATGTAAAAGACATTTTATATGATATATGCTCAAATCATTGAATCAGTGAATATAATATATATTCATTACAACAATTTGAATGTCAACACATGTATAATATCATTGGGATTTAGGGCACAATCCTCAATAGTGGTGGGTGGATAAGGCTGGAAGAAGGGGTAAATAGATTAAATTTTATTTTCAAACATCGTCAAACATTCAGTGTACTATTACCGAACATTCAATGTACTATTGTACTACAGTTCTAGGGTTTTTTATCGAATGTTCGATGATCCTCAGGAGAACGTTCGAGGCTAGTGTTTCATGGAATGTTCGGTAGTCTAGGGTCGAACGTTCGGTTGGAAGATAAAAGTTAAATTTGATATTTGGATTTTATAAAAAATGATTTAAGACATTTTTAAACAACGTGTGTTTTATAAAAAATTCAGTAAGGCGGGTAAATGCATTTCTAAATATTCGGAACATCGGAGCATCAAAGTAGTGCTAATGCAGAACATAGTATAATAGGATAAAGTTTTCGGGTCTCATGAGAGTTGATGAACATGGTTAATTTGTTGGTAATTACTTGCATATTAAGCTCTAAAGAAAGAACACATTTACACAATTAGATTATCATATCCATAACTTATCAAGATCTAGCATGCCAAGTAATAATATATCATTATATTTTTATTTCAATGGACTATAAAACTATGTAAACAATCTTATTTCAATTTTTTATGGGCATTGCCCCATCATAAATTGATGAATGCAACAGAGGCTGTGGAGGATTTTTATAAGTTTGAATAAAAGGGAAAAGCAAAGAATTAAGGATGCCACATAAAATTGTACTAAGGTGGAAGGCTCGTCCCCGTGGGGTGTACAAAATTAACTAGGATGCGAATATTGATAAAACAAGAAAATTGATGGATGTGGGAGCGATTTCTAGAGCCAGTGAGGGAAAGGTCTTGGAAACATTGTTCTCTCCCAAGATATGTATCATTGATCCCACAATGGCATAGGCTTTTGTAGCATGGAAGGCTTTGCTTTTTGGTAGAGATCTCAGTCTACGCAATGTCTTTTTGGAAGGCGATGCTCTAGATATAGTGTTATAAAAAATAAGGGAAAATACAGAAAATGAAATGCTCCTAAAGTGTGTCACAATGTCACTTTCCGTAAGAAAATATTTGTGCCCACCAGAATTGGTATGTAACAGGGTTACGACAAATTTTTCTCCAAGATAAAATGGAGCCCCAAAAACCTCTATGTTTTTAATTGCGTTATGCACAAATGAAATTAAAATCCAAAAATACTCTCAGATTTTCTATTCCAATCAGAGACAAAAAGAAATAATTATTTTAAATTTCAAAAATCAGATAAGGATATAAAGAGAATTGTATATTATTAGAGATTAATCAATTATCTCTTAAAACAGATCAAATAATTTCAAATTTCAAATTTAAACTGCTGTTTTGAATTTTGAAAACAAACTGTTGTTTCGAATTTCGAAATAAAACTGTTGTTTTGAATTTCGAAATAAAACTGTTGTAAACCGCTAATCCAACTAGAAC
>NC_081545.1:17785107-17815173 GCF_901000735.1 Corylus avellana | reverse complement strand
CAATGTTGTCGGTACTTTAACCTTGGCAGATGTCTGCAGGGAGCATGGCCTCCTAATGATGAATTATGCCACTGGCTGTATTTTTGAATATGATGCTGCACATCCATTAGGGTCTGGAGTTGGGTATAAGGAGGAAGACAAGCCTAATTTCACTGGTTCTTTCTATTCCCAAACCAAAGCCATGGTAACTTCTTCCACTGTCCATTTCAATTGTCGTTTTCGTCTTGAAAATTTCGTAATAAACCTGCCAACTCTAATCTCCTTTTCAATCTTTTTGCCAGGTTGAAGAGCTTTTGAGAGAATATGACAATGTCTGCACTCTCAGAGTCCGTATGCCGATATCATCCGACCTCAGCAACCCACGTAACTTCATCACCAAGATTTCAAAATATAGCAAAGTGGTTGACATTCCAAACAGCATGACTATCTTGGATGAGCTACTGCCCATTTCAATTGAAATGGCCAAAAGGAATTGCAGGGGCATTTGGAACTTCACAAATCCTGGTGTTGTGAGTCACAATGAGATTCTGGAAATGTACAAGAACTACATTGACCCCAAATTTACATGGTGTAATTTTACACTGGAAGAACAGGCCAAGGTTATAGTTGCCCCTCGCAGCAACAATGAAATGGATGCTTCCAAGTTGAAGAAAGAATTCCCTGAGCTGCTATCAATCAAGGATTCTCTGATTAAGTACGTTTTTGAGCCCAACAGGAAGAGTTTTGCAGGAGGAGTTTCAAAATAAGCATAATATCATGAACTCAGGCCTAAGCACCAATTTCTGCGTTCTTTTTCTCTGCTTGTTGCCATTGTTATTCATCATTCATATGCTTCATTTTTATTAGGACCATTATTCTAATGATTGGCTATAGCTACCATAATTCCCCCGAGGTAATTTTGTTTGTTAATTTAATCTTGGCATTGTTAAAAGGAGTTCTGAATTGCTTCAGAATATCTAAATAATGTACATTGCCACCTGCTGGACTTGTAATTTATTTTTTGAACCTTAATAAAGTTGTTTATTTTTATTTTTTATTTTTTTAAATCTTTTGAAATTCAGATTAAATCTTTATTAAAGTTACTTCGTACATCCCAAGTCTGAAGTTAATAGTTATAGTGAACCATCAAATAAAGTCGGGCAATGTCACTTGAAAGCTCTATCTGTTGTCTATTGTGGCGCATGGGATGTAGTTGTAAACAATACCTCAGGCCTCAACCTCAACAACTTTCCCTAACGACCATTTTTCCTAACAAATGAGGATAAGAAAAAAATAATAATAATTAAAAAAAAAATGAAAGGAAGAAGGAAAGAAAACTAACTTTTTTTTTTCTCTCAAAAAATGAAAATTTAAGGATTTAAATAAAAATTTCAAACAAAAAAAATACTCTCATAGATTACAATATCATGAATAAAAGTATAATATTTTTTCATCCAAATTTGCTCCACGATTGTTGGAGAGCCGACTTCACTAAACAATGAGATGCCGTATAGATTCACATACCCTTAATGAAGGCTATTTAGTTACGTCTTCGAATCCTCAATCAGATTACCATAACGCCTCTGTGACTGTTTTTCCTTTCGAAGTGCATATACAATTTCCATAGCATCATCCTCTAGAATCATATTTTGTGAGTAATGTTACACACACTCTCACCTCTCTATACCCAATTTCCTACACCCATATTTCTTTTTTTATCACATGTTTTTCTAATTGAGTTTAAAGCTATAAGATTCTCTTTGAGGTTTTAGATTCCGAATGGCTACTCAAGATGTAGGAGTGTAATGACGAGGATGCTTTGTGCAAGTTGGTCGATGTTATTTATTTCATTTATATGGTTAAGACTAGATATTGAATATGATGTTTTGAGACTTTTCCCATTTGGAGTATCTTTTGATATTGATGTTTTGAGGATATTACCATTTGACTCAAGTTTAATTATTTTGGAAGATTTAGTTCTTGCTCAAGATAATTATTGAATAATTGATTTATTTAAATGTGTTATCTTAGTTTAAGTTGAGAATTTTTCTACTGTGATTGTTAGTTAGATCACTTGGGACTTATTTACTTAGTGAATGAGTCTTGGGAGGCCTTCCGAGTTAACTATACGTTGGTTAATGTAGCGGGGGCTTTACATCAAGCCCATGTAGTAAGCCCATGACCATTATATCGCACATACCGATGTACTATGTCATACGATGCAATTATTATTCATTTAATTAAACATTTTTTCATCTTCATAAAAAATAATAGGCTCATAACATACGCATGTTCAATCAGCTGACATATCACACATTTTATTTAAAGTAGTTGTAAGTATTTACTTCCCTTATCCGATCATCCTTAGATTCCAACATCTCAGACTTCCTTGCTACTGTGAAACATAGTCTGATATTATTCATGGTACCTCGAGAACCTACTCTATGCATGCAATGCTAAATCATCGTTTAAACCCTAATTACACAATTCTAAGCACTATCAAACGTTCGGTCCATGATGGTCGAACATTCGGTCATCAAGGGTTGAGCGCTCAGCGAGTACAAGAATGCAACCAAAACCCTAAAAATCCTACTTAAACCGTATTCTACTCCAACCAAAGCTCCTAACAGATCAATAAAAACATGTTAAATCATATCAACGTGTCAAACACTAGAAAACAAGGGTGTGTTCATGATTCATTTGAAAACTATTTGGTTTTAAGAAGGAAAAGTCTATTAAACTATGTAAGCATGTTCAAAACTTGTATAAAGCATGTCAAATCATGTGGGCAAAATGTAAATAATATGAAAATGAGTTAAGTTTCAAGGCTTAGAGACGATGGTTTTTGATCAAAATCAACCATATCTTACTCTCTCTCAAGAATTTGATGGTGGTGCAGCATGGGGTCGGGATGGTGTTCGAAGGGTTGTGGTGGTGGCTTTATATTTGAGTGGGTTTTGGGAATAGGATTGCCAATGAGATATTTGCATAGGGAAAAAATCAAATTCCTATGCCCAAGAACTCTTTATGAAGAACACATGAAGAACAATTGCTATTTAAAATTAAATTACAAGAACGAAGAACACTTAATTGGATATCAACGGCCACTCCTGGCTTTGGAAAAAACTCTTTTTGCTTCTCCAAGAACATGATCTTCCTTATTCAAGAACATGAATAACAAATTCTTCTTTCTTCAAGAACACCAAGAACAAGTTCTTTCTTCAAGAAAACGATGAGATCTCTAGATCTTCTTACCAATGATTGATAATAACCAAGAGAGTGTGGGCTCTTACTTGGCTCTTCAAATCTTAAACTTTTGTTTTTTGTGAGTTAACATATGAACTAATAATTATCAGAGTGTTTCTAAAAATTGTTTATCAAGAGAACTTGATGAGTTGATTTGAGAGTTGAGGCTCTTCTCTATTTATATACTAAGTAGGGGAACAGAGCTTTAGATTGAAACAATGTGGCCTGCCAGGGCAATGCCCTAGCCCCATGCAGCTTGCCACATGGGCCAGGGAGAAATTCTCCTAGTCCATGCGCCTCATGCCTTGGGAGCTAGGCCTGAGATTTAATTCCAGGCCCTTTCTCTGTCTCCAACGCATAGGGCCAGACCAGGGAATTTTCCCTGGCCTGATGTGTTCCACCATGCCCATTAGGTTTTTAGGTTTTATCTTAAGCCCAATTGCATTATTACCATCTATCCCATGTTTTAAGAATACTGCCACTTAATTTCGCTACTTCTTTATCCTTAAGTCATTGATTTTACGTTATTTTCATATTTGTGAAAACACAAGTATATATTTTGGTATGCCAACCAAAATGCTTCAGCCGAAGACTCTAAGAATAAAATCCATAAAATCAGTCTCAAGGGAAAATTTCTTGTCCCTTTGTTCCTTGACAAAAGATTTGGATTCCCTCTTGGGAAAAGCTTTTCCATAATGTTACATGCGGTTACCCAACGTACCAAGGTTATTTCGACCGATGATAGGTCTTACTCTTTGATACATCAAAGTAACCTATATTCAACATTTTGGTCCACAATTCCATTAGGATTTAGAATCAAAGTCTTAAGTAGTCTTTAAGGAGTTATTGTCTTTCCTTATAGACAGTATCTTTGTGGAAAGACAACTACTTGGTCTGTTCAGTGCCTTAGCGTCTCAGCACCTACACATCAATCTGAAGTCATACCTTCGCTTGATCAAGGTAGATCACCAAGATTTAATGTGAAACAGTCTTACTCAAAATGGAATGCCCCAGTTTCATTTACCAACTGCGAACTTATATATTTAAGGATACAAGGATTATAGAATAAGACCTTGTGTGATAACCAAGTTACTCACATCCATAGCCATATTCATTGTAATCTTAGGACCTTTCATATGCATAACAAATAGGATGAACTTTGGTAATAAGTATGTAAAAGACATTTTATATGATATATGCTCAAATCATTGAATCAGTGAATATAATATAAATTCATTACAACAATTTGAATGTCAACACATGTATAATATCATTGGGATTTAGGGCACAATCCTCAATAGTGGTGGGCGGATAAGGCTCTAAAGATTAAATTAAATTTTATTTTCAAACATCGTCAAACATTCGGTGTACTATTCCCGAACATTCAATGTACTATTGTACTACAGTTCTAGGGTTTTTTTATCGAATGTTCGATGGTCCTCAGGAGAACGTTCGAGGCTAGTGTTTCATGGAATGTTCGGTAGTCTAGGGTCGAACGTTCGGTTGGAAGATAAAAGTTAAATTTGATATTTGGATTTTATAAAAAATGATTTAAGACATTTTTAAACAACGTGTGTTTTATAAAAAATTCAGTAAGGCGGGTAAATGTATTTCTAAATATTCGGAGCATCGGAGCATCAAAGTAGTGCTAATGCAGAACATAGTATAATAGGATAAAGTTTTTGGGTCTCATGAGAGTTGATGAACATGGTTAATTTGTTGGTAATTACTTGCATATTAAGCTCTAAAGAAAGAACACATTTACACAATTAGATTATCATATCCATAACTTATCAAGATCTAGCATGCCAAGTAATAATATATCATTATATTTTTATTTCAATGGACTATAAAACTATGTAAACAATCTTATTTCAATTTTTTATGGGCATTGCCCCATCATAAATTGATGAATGCAACAGAGGCTGTGGAGGATTTTTATAAGTTTGAATAAAAGGTAAAAGTAAAGAATTAAGGATGCCACATAAAATTGTTCTAAGGTGGAAGGCTCGTCCCTGTGGGGTGTACAAAATTAACTAGGATGCGAATATTGATAAAACAAGAAAATTGATGGATGTGGGAGCGATTTCTAGAGCCAGTGAGGGAAAGGTCTTGGAAACATTGTTCTCTCCCAAGATATATATCATTGATCCCACAATGGCATAGGCTTTTGTAGCATGGAAGGCTTTGCTTTTTGGTAGAGATCTCAGTCTACGCAATGTCTTTTTGGAAGGCGATGCTCTAGATATAGTGTTATAAAAAATAAGGGAAAACACAGAAAATGAAATGCCCCTAAAATGTGTCACAATGTCACTTTCCTTAAGAAAATATTTGCCTCCACCAGAATTGGTATGCAACAGGGTTACAACAAATTTTTCTCCAAGATAAAATGGAGCCCCAAAAACCTCTGTGTTTTTAATTGCGTTCTGCACAAATGAAATTAAAACCCAAAAATACTCTCAGATTTTCTATTCCAATCAGAGACAAAAAGAAATAATTATTTTAAATTTCAAAAATCAGATAAGGATATAAAGAGAATTGTATATTATTAGAGATTAATCAATTATCTCTTAAAACAGATCAAATAATTTCAAATTTCAAAATTAAACTGCTGTTTTAAATTTTGAAAACAAATTGTTGTTTTGAATTTCGAAATAAAACTGCTGTAAACTGCTAATCCAACTAGAACTTAAATCTAACCGTTAGATTAAATAATTATTCTTATTATTTAATCTCAATCGTTAGATCAACAGTCCAATAGATCCAACCACTGAATCTACTTAAGAAGCATTCTACAATTTAGATCAAACCACTAGATCGAACTATCTTGACCATCCAAAAATGAATGGTCATGATCAGATTGCTCCAAGCTCCAATGCTTTGTGCTAAGTGCCAAGTGTGCTATCAAGGCGCCACTAGCGCCCTACAACCCACGCCACGCGCGCGTGCGCGTCAGGTGCTTCGTACGGTACTATAACATGTATTAGGGTATACTCCAACATAGTTCATTTAATAGCTTAAATTTGTTGGACCATATAAATGCCAATAAAATCTTCACTCTTTCCAATGTGGGACAACTTTCATTCAATGTTCTTTAAAACCTTTCATTTAAAACATTCCCAAGACACAAAATAATATTTATATATATATATATATATATATAAATCAAAACAACTCGAGTAGAATAGGAAAACTCATGCATAAATGAAGGTGTCTTGAGGACTTGAACCTTCACTTAGTGATAGTATGTCAAAGCTAATCAAAATAACAAGGTAGATAAACTTTGAACCAGCTATCCTATTTGAGTAACCAGACATACCTCACACATGCTTTCTCTTCTCTTTGGGTATTTTCTTTTTAAGCCGAAACGTGGATTGGCCTTGTGTCTATATCCCGGTTTCATGAGCGCTCTAGAGACAATCCTAGTCTCATAGAAGGCGGCACCACCTCTGACACTCATATAGGCAGGCTCATCAGAAGTGTCCTGTAACAAATAAACTTCAACAAAACTATATTATAAGCCTATTAAGTACATAACACACAACCTCTATTATAACATTACAGGTTCCAAGCACCCTTACCTTGGGATGTTTTATTAGTTTTAAAAACTAATATAAAATGTGGTGCTTGCAATCACAATATATAGTGTACTTTAGCTCATTGAACTCAAGATCTTGAAATTTCAAGTGTTGAGTTGAGTTTCCACTATTGGTGATCTAATGGCATTAATCCCATCCCCTTTGATGTTTCCACACCAAATCCCTTGCAAGTCCTTTAGTCAATGGATCTGCCGAATTTTGAATAGATCTTACAAAATTAATGGTAATTACTCCATCAGTGAGTAATTGCCTTACATAACTATGCCTGAAACCAATGTGCCTTGATTTGCCATTATAGATTTGACTATAAGCCCGTGATAGAGTAGCTTGACTATCACAATGTAAAGACACTGGAGACACAGGTTTAGGCCATACAGGAATTTCCATTAATAAATTCCTCAACCATTCAGCTTCTTTGCTACAAGAAGCAAATGCCACAAACTCAGCCGCCATGGTAGAGTCTGTAATAAGGGTCTGTTTCTTTGAACCCCAGGAGATAGCTCCTCCACCAAGGGTGAAAATTCACCCACTGGTTGATTTATGATCATCATTATCTGTGATCTAACTAGCATATGTATATCATTTCAATACTGTAGGATATCTGCTGTACAAAATACCATAATCCATGGTTTTTTCAAAATATTTAAGAATCCTCTGTACAGCAATCCAATGAATATGACTAAGATTACTAGTATATCTACTCATTTTACCCACTGCATATGCAATGTCAGGTCTAGTGCATGTCATTGCATACATCAAACAACCAATAACTCTAGCATATTCCAATTGATCTACAGCTCTACCAGTATTAGGATACAATTTCATGCTAGTATCAAAAGGTGTAGACACAAGTTTGCAATCAAATTGATTAAACCTTTTAAGAACTTTTTCAACATAATGAGACTGATCAAGAATTAATCCATTCTCATTTCTAACAATTCTAATACCAAGAATTACATCAGCAATACCCAAGTCTTTCATGTCAAAGCTGGAAGACAAGAAATTCTTAGTATTTTCAATGCTTTCAAAATCAATTCCAAAAATCAACATGTCATCAACATATAAACATATAATGACTCCTTGATTTTTATGAAACTTGCTATATACGCACTTGTCAGAATTATGGATTTTAAATCCATTTGCAACCACAGCTTTATCAAATTTTTCATGCCACTGTTTTGAAGCTTGTTTATGACCATAGAGGGATTTAATTAATTTACAAACTTTTCGTTCATGATTAGCATAACAAATCCCTCAGGTTGGTGCATATAAATCTCTTCTTCAAGCTCACAAAAGGATCTGAATCTATATTAGGTGAGAGCATTTTTTGTTTACAAGATGAATCTCTAGATCCTTCAACCAAATATACAATAAAATCTGGTCCAAAAGATTTTTCTTTTCTCATTCTTTTACTCCTTAATTCAGAAGATCCACTTGGCTCACCAGATTCATTGTTATTTCTAATAGGTTCCACTATCTTATCATTTATAGATGGAATTGATGTGAACCCATTTTCATAAAATTTTGTATCTCTGGATTCTATAACTGTATTTACCTTAATAGAATTATCAGGTTCAACAACTAAGAACCTATAACCCTTGTTGTGTTGAGCATAACCCAAGAAAATACATTCAATGGCCTTTTGTCCTAATTTCCTGATTTTTTGTTCAGGTAATCTGACAATGGCCCTACACCCCCACGCCTTAAAATAATTAAGATTGGGTTTTCTTTTCTTCCATAATTCATATGGGGTAACCTTGGATTTCTTTTGTGGTACTCTATTTAATATATAACACGCTGTAAATAACGCTTCACCTCAAAAAATTTTATTTAAGTCATAGAATTACAAAGCAAGGTATTTACCATTTCAACTAAAGTTCTGTTTTTTCTTTCAGCAACTCCATTTTCTTTGTGGAGTATAAGCAATGGATGTCTCATGAATAATGCCTACAAATTCACAATAAAAAGGAAAATGGAATTCTCCTCCTCTATCAGATCTAAGGCATTTAATTCTGACATCACATTGATTTTTCACTTTTGTTTTGTAAACTTTAAAATTTACCAAAACTTCATCTTTTGAAAATAGAAGATAAACATAGTAGAATTTCGAAAAATCATCAATGAAGGTTACAAAATATTTTTTACCCCCTCTTGTAGGATTGCTATGCATGTCACAAACATCACTATGCACAAGTTGCAATAATGTAGAAAATCTATCAATTTTTGAAAAAGATTTTATGATAATCTTTGTTTTCAAACAGATTCTACATTTATCAACCATATCATTTATAGAATGTGGAATCAAATTTAAAACAGACATATCATGCAATTTTCTAATATTAACATGTCCTAATCTATTATGCCACGAAGAAACAGAGTCAATCATATAAGCAGAATTCACAACTTTATTAACCAAATTAAGTTTGAACATGTTCTAAAATAAATACCCTTTCCCAACAAAAACACCTCCTTTGGTTAGCACAAACTGATCTGACTCAAAGACACACTTAAATATGAATTTATTAAGAAGACCACCAGACACGAGGTTCTTCCTAATATCAGGAACATAATATACATCAGTAAGTGTAAGAACTTTCCCAAAAGTGAATTCCAGATTCACTGTTCCTTTGCCTTTCACTACAGCAGTGGTGGAATTTCCCATGAAGAGAACACAACCATCCTCCACTGCTTCAAAGGTCTTGAATAGACTCCTCTCCATGCAGACATGCTTTGAAGCACATTAGTCGATCCACCATGAACCATCTTTTTCGAGCATGAAAATCTCGGATATCATAGCCACAAACTCTTTCGAGTTAGAAGCTTACTGTTTCTTCTTCAGAAAACGGCAATCCTTCTTGAAGTGGCCTGGTTTTCCGCAATGATAGCAAGCGAATTTCGCTTTCTTATCACGATTCTAGTTCTGGTTCTGGAAATTCTTCCTCTTGTTCTGAAAGGGCTTTTTCTTCTGAAAGGGTTTCTTTGAAGAAGATCCTTCCTCCACCATATGCACTTTCGAGAACAGAAATCCTTGTTCTTCATTATCTTTTTTCTTCAGTTCTTCCTCAATCTGAAAGTGTTGGCCTAACTGAACAACAATTATTTCTTCCTTTTTATCTTTCAAAATTTTCTTTTGATCTTTCCAGGAAGAAGGAAGTTTGTAAATGATGGATGAGATAGCAATTTCCTCATCCATCTATCATTCTATAATTCTATAATTCTATAGAATTAAATAATTTAGTCATGTTATGCTGACTAAATTGACTCAAATTATGTAAAATCTCATTAAATTGTTCAACAATAGGCCTAGCATCTATCATTCTATAATTCATGAATTTAGAAGCCAAAAACTTCTTACTTGTAGCATCTTCTAAAAGATACTTAGCCTCGAGTGCATCACAGACATCTTTGACAATCGATTTGCTTCGGTAGATGTCGAACAGAGAATCCACCATAGCATTGCAGATGTGGCCTTTGCAAATATAGTCATCTTGCTCCCACTTCACGATTGCTCGAGTCTTAGCAATCGTCTTATTCTCACATGCTACTGGCTTCGAAGTTGTTAACACGTAAGCCACCCTAATTCTAGCAAGGAGCAAATGCGTCTTCTTCTGCCACCTCTTGAATGATGTTCCATCAGAGTAGTCGAGTTTGGTGAAATCAGCAGCAAGTTCTTTCAATGATTGTGGTGCCATTGAAGCAAAAATATTTTTTTAAGATTGTTATAAAAAATAAGGGAAAATACAGAAAATGAAATGCTGCTAAAGTGTGTTACAATGTCACTTTCCATAAGAAAATATTTGCCCTCACCAGAATTGGTATGCAGTAGGGTTACAACAAATTTTTCTCCAAGATACAATGGAGCCCAGAAACCTCTGTGTTTTTAACTGTGTTCTGCACAAATGAAATTAAAACCCAAAAATACCCTCAAATTTTCTATTCCAATTAGAGACAAGAAGAAATAATTATTTTAAATTTCAAAAATCATATAAGGATATAAAGAGAATTGTATATTATCAGAGATTAATCAATTATCTCTTAAAACAGATCAGGTAATTTCAAATTTCGAAATTAAACTGCCGTTTTGAATTTCGAAAATAAACTGCTGTTTTGAATTTCGAAATAAAACTGCTATTCAACTGCTATAAAACGCTAATCCAACTGGTACTTAAATCTGACCGTTAGATTAAATAATTATTCTGATTTAATCTCAATCGTTAGATCAACAGTCCAGTAGATCCAACCACTGGATCTACTTAAGTAGCATTCTACGGTTTAGATCAAACCATTAGATCGAACGATCTTGACCGTCCAAAAATGAATGGTCATGATCAAATAGCTCCGAGCTCCGATGCTTCGTGCCAAGTGCGCCACTAGTGCCTTACAGCCCATGCCACGTGTGCACGTGTGCGCCCGGTGTGAAGTATTATAACATGTATTAGAGTGTACCCCAGCATAGTTCATTTAATAGCTTAAATTTGTTGGACCTTATAAATGCCAACAAAATCTTCACTCTTTCCAATGTGGAACAACTTTCATTAGATGCTCTTTAAAATCTTCCATTTAAAATATTCATGAGACACAAAATAATATATATATATATATATATATATATTGAAAATATTTCCACATATAGTACATGTAATCTGGGAGAATGGTCAATCTTGATGACTTAAAGTTTATTCCACACAATTTTTAGTCATGGCACGCGTGATGCATACAATGAGGGAAGCAAACATAGTAGCTTATCTATTGGTGAAGACAGCTCTCCAAAAATCTGTGGAGAAAATTTTGATGGAAGATTATCCTGTGTTCCTTCATAATATTGTAAGCTTGGTTAATGAAAGCCTGGAATTTCACTTAAAAAACAAGTGGTGTAAATATTGATATGCCGTTTGAGATTCAAGATTTTTCCTGGTTGAATTTTGGGAATTTTTGAATTTTTATTAATTTTTGAGGGGCAATTATAGGTGCTGGTTTTGGAAAGTAATTTCGAAAATCGAAGGGTTTGTAGGAATTTCAAGGGGGATCTGAATCTGAAATTGCTAGAGCAGTAAGTAGACAGGGAGAGGTGTGAGAGTGAAAGAGACAAACAATTGAGAAGAAAGAATTAAAGGGGATATATTGGGGTTGGGGATATGGGATTTGGGATTTTATAGTTTATGGGTGTGATCACCGTCATTGTGTGCATCCCTCTTGTATTTAAGAGTCATGCATTTTTGCAAATTAAAAAGAGTAATGCTACAGCTTCACATGATATTTTCCTAGTGTTGTCTTGATTTTAAGTATATATATATATATATATATATTTTAAAAATAATATGAGGGACCGGGGTAAGTTTTTTTTCTATTTTTTTAGAAAACAATATCCACGTAAGATCATGAGAACACTAAAAGAACACAAGGAGAAACTGTAGCATTTATTAATTAAAAAAATTAAAAAATTAAAAGAAAAAACCCTTCTAGGTACTATTTCTGAATTGAACCAACTAGTGGCATTCCAAACATTGGGAGATGGATCCTCTCCATTTCAATAGTGTATTTAGGAGTAAAATGGTCTAAAAATAAAATGATCATTTTATCCCTCTAAATACACTAATTGAATTCTCTTCATTTCACCACTTCCCAAGCATTCACTAAAACAACTGAAATGCCAGCACGACTTTATACTTGTAAAGAGAAATATTTTTTTTGCATTCTTATGTTTATATTGTGTACATTTTTATTGAGTTGACATGTTCCATCCGCCATTAATTAAAAAATAAATAAACATCAATAATAGATGAAGCATGTCAGCTTAACAAAAATATACACAAAATAGTCGTTATTTCTCTACTTATTAAATGTAACTTGACTCTTATTTATTATTTGTTTTTAATAGGAAATCTTTTGTATTTCATTCAAAATAAGATCTAGAGCATAACACTTCTATATAACATAACCAAAAGCTATGTTAATACAACGTCATAGATACAATCAATAAAATCTTATAATAAAAATCTATCTATGACAGCAGCCTCCGCTAACCCATTTATGGAACAGATCTGCTTTGGCTTCTAAAAGCAGACTAGATCTTAGAGCATTTTCAATGAAGGAGCCAAATTTTTATGCAAAATAGCTCTTCAAAACTCACTTTATCTAGTTTAACTAAGAAATTTTTAAAAGTTCCCTACATCCGATTAACTATATTTTTATATATATCATTTAAATATCTTTTTATTAAAAATTGGGAAAGAATATTCTCATATTGATCCCTCGAAAAGTGGAAAAAGTTTTGGGAAAAAAAAAAAAAAAAAATAGACCAGAGAAACAATTAAAAGTAAAGGGATAAATGCAAGATTGGTCCCTATGGTTGGCCTAATTTACAAATCACTCATATTGGTTTAAAAAATAATTTATAGGTTCCTAGGATAGGCCAAAATAATATTTTACTTCCTGAACTCATTTTTCGTTAAATGACTTAACGAAAACCGTTACATTGCCACATCACACCCAATAAAAATAAGATACATGTTCTTTTTCATTTATGCTTTTAAAAAATGACAAATAAGCTTTTCCACATTATTTTGAGGCTTCAACACACACTTCACGTCAAATTAAATAAACTTAATCCCTCTATATCTCCTGTGCTGCCGTCGTCTTCATCTTTCCCAACAATTTTTGCCGTCGTATTCATCTTTGTCTTTATGTCGTCATCTTCATCTTTCCCACAGATTCTTACGTCCATCTCCAAGTGACCTGTTGGGTTTCATAGTACGACTGAAATCGCCATCAGAGAATCACCGGAAACGTCACGACGGTAAGCCACCTTGCTTTTGAGCTTTTTTACTTTCATCTTGATTTGAGTTGTAGTACGAAACCCAACAACTCACTTGGAGATGGACGCAAGAATCTATGGGAAATATGAAGACGACAACATTAAGACGAAGATGAATACGACGGCAAGAATCGTTGAGAAAGATGAAGACGACGGCGGCACAGAGGATATAAGGGGATTAGGTTTATTTAATTTGACGTGGAGTGTGTGTTGAAGTCTCAAAATGACGTGAAAAAACTTATTTGTCATTTTTTAAAAAGCATAAATAAAAAAGAACACGTGTCTTATTTTTATTGGGTGTGATGTGACAATGTAACGGTTTCTGTTAAGTCATTTAACGGAAAATGAGTTCAAGGAGTAAAATATTATTTTGGTCAACCCTAGGGAACTATAAATTAATTTTTAAATCACAGGGAGTGATTTATAAATTAGGCCAACTACAAGGACCAATTTTACATTTATCCCAAAAGTAAAATGATTCTATTGAAAAGTGCTGCTACATGTACCTTCTTTTTTTTTTTTTTTTGCTAATCCAATCAAATATCCATTTTGTATTTTGTTTTGATAATCCAATGGGGGATATTTTACAAATCTGGTTAACCATTTTAAATAAAAATGTCATTTGACTACTCCATTGAGAATGCTCTTAAACATGAGTAGCCAAAATTCCCTTAAATCTCCATTGAGAATGCTCTTAAACATGAGTAGCCAAAATTCCCTTAAATCTTTAATAACGAATCTTGTTATGTTGCACTAATCACATATGTTTTGTTTTTTGTGGTATTTGTTAATGGTGACGTGTAACAAATTTCTTTAGAAATGACTGTCAGAATTCCATTTGGATTCCGGAAGTGCCACATACATGCCCTACATCACACGCAAGTAGCAATGCTGAAGTGCATTCCACTCAACTGATTCTCAGGACTTTCAGAGCAACATGTGTCAATGTCCAACCACCCATCAATACTTATCAGGTATTATGTCCCAATCAGCATGACTCAATTTCCATTACCAAATTCAACGTTAAAGAATTTTGTACGTACAAGACAAACTCCACTCACCCGACTTGTAAATATGGATTATATATTTAGATTTTTTTTTTTTTTTTTAAGGATAGTTTTCTATTTCCAAGATCATTAAACAAGGAAAAAAAAAAGCAAAAAAAAAATATCATCCTCTCTTGATTGAGGGTCCAACAATACAGGAATGAAACCATGCGCTAGGCCCATTTCGTTTTGTCCCGTGTTTGATAAAGGCCAAACCTACCAGAATTGTCAGGGTAAAGAAGAAGAGGATCTCGAGGATCCAAAACCCCTCGGGCGCCCAAGAGTGACACTGGCTACATGCTCAGATCCAGTTGACTCCCATTTGACTAAAGATTTCTTTCATGATTATCCAACATCATGAGGATAACGTCAGAGTTCGTATACAACGACTACTCCCAATTCAAATCAAGCTCCAAGGCCTAGATAAGGTCGAGGATTGAGTTCTAGTCAGAGTGAACCTATCAGCCTATAAATAGGTTGATCTACAGGTATAATACTACACACTGAAATATTTAGATAATACATACATCTTTCTCAGAAGAACTAACTTGAGCATCAGAGAGAGATCTCGCTCAATACAGGGCAAGTTCGATCTTGGAGGACGCGTACACACCGTACCAAAAACTGTTCTAACAACATCCATCACATTTTATTACTTTTTAAATAAAAAAATCACTACAAAATAATTTTTTTTTTACTTTTTCATATCAAATATTTTTACTTTTTTTACACATCAATCAAATATTACTATAGTTCTAAACCATTTTCTTTTTTCAAGCTAATAACAAACAGCCCCAGAAAGACAGCATTACGTTTCTCTATAAAGCAACACTACCAAACACATCGCACACTTGTCATTCTCCATAAATGTGGCAAATGATAATGTTACGTCAATCAAATATAACTTTTTTTTTTTTGGGCAAAATACACTTTACCTCTTTGAACTATCCACGTATTTGCACTTTTAACCCAAATATTTAAAAAATGACACTTTACCCCCCAAAGTATCTGACATTGATACTTGACCCCCATGAAGTACACTTTACCCCCTAAAGTATTTTGAGTTGACACTTTACCCCCCAAAACTTAGAGTTGACACTTTACCCCCTGAAGTAACTAAGTTTTGGAGGGTAAAATGTCAATTCAAAATACCTTAGGGGGGTAAAGTGTACTTCATGGGGATCAAGTATTAATGTCAAATACTTTGGGGGAGGGTAAAGTGTCACTTTTTAAACATTGGAGTTAAAAGTGCAAATAGGTGGATAGTTCAAAGGGATAAAGTCTATTTTCCTCTTCTTCTTTTTTTTTTTTTTTTTTTTTTCACAAAATCACCATATTTAGTAGTCAGCGCCATACATCCATTGGATTGGGCCGAATGGCTTGAGTGGTCACAACCATCAAATCTTACTTACCGAGGTTTCGTCGCGACCACTTCCAATAACTTTGGGATGGTACGACCACTTTTGGAGGTTTGGTGGGAGAAGGTGTTGGCCACTCATGAAAGTGGCTAAAGGTCACTATTCAATCGCCCCTCAATGACGCGTTTGTGCGAAAAAGTATTACATGACAATGCCATGTCAGTATTGTTAAATAAAGGGAAAAGTACACTTTACCCCCCTCCCCCACCCAAAAGTTTGGGGCGATTTTCAATTCGACCTCCAATGTTTCAATTTTTGCAATGCACCCTCCCAAACTTGCAAATTTTTTTCAATTTGACCAATGTCATCCAAAAATTTCCATATTGCTCGCCCCTAATTTATTTTTTATTTTTTATAAAAAAAAAATTAAAAAACAATATTTGGTGTGGCCGTAGCCACCCCCTTTGGCTATCTGGCCATTTTTGCACCCTCCAAATTTTTTTTTTTATAAAAAAAATAAAAATAAAAATAAAAATAAAAATTAGGGACAATATGGAAATTTTGGAATCACATTGGTCGAATTGAAAAAAATTTGCAAGTTTTGGGGGGTGCATTGCAAAAATTAAAACATTGGTAGTCAAATTGAAAATTGCCCCAAACTTTGGGGGGCTAAAGTGTAATTTTTCCTTAAATAAATGTTGGATAGAATCATAGTATCTAACATGTCTCTAAACAAATAAAAAGGAAACCACTTAAAACACACCACATCGATTAATGTAAAATGAGTATAATAAATAAGTGTGAAGAGTAGTAGCATTACACAAACTTGTTATTACATTAATTTTGTGTTTATGTGCTTGAGATTGGCTGCATGATCTTTGTAATCTACACTTGTGACAGTTGTGATAAAGAAATGTTATTTAGTAGACTGTTATACGATTGCCGAACAACTGGGATGACATAGCACTAAAAATTAACATTTGAATCAGTAAGAGCTTGTTAAAAAATAAAAAGTTAAAAGTTAATTTTTACTACAACATCATTCTAATTATATAACAGTTGTATAACAATTTACTAAATAACATTATTCCTTGTGAATTAGGTACAATCTGTTAAATGGTGAACCTAGCATTAGTCTCTTTATTTCTTTCTTTTAAGGTTAGTCTAGTAACCTTGGCTTATCCCAAATACAATAAAACGACAGTAGATGCATTTTCTTTTTTGGGGTAAGTAAAATCTACAATAGCCTTATAGGCATATAATGTACAATAGAAATGCACAATTATTTCAAAAAAAAAAAAAGAAATGCACAATTATATATACATCTCTATTTTTGCATCTGTATTTAGGTTTCAAACCCAACATTTGAGCCCACAATTTTATTGTGATAAAGTTATTCATTAATGTAAATTCAGTAACAAAAAATTGTTGTCAATAACTTTTAAATGTAGATCATGTTTGTTTGTTAATGACATTGTTTTAAAAAATGTTAGAAATTATTGGGAATAAAATTACACTACACGCCCATCAGATTTTAGGCCTTAAGGCCAATGACAAGCCCACAAAGCTATTAATTAAATAGCAGGAGATACAATTCAAGTGGGGCTCTATTAGAATAATGTGGGTCACAAAATCCTACTCAAAGTCTGAATTAGAGTAGGAGCCCATGTCCAACTCTAACTCCCAGGACTCCTAAACCAACTCAAATAAGAAGAACTAGTTAAAGTCAACCTCAATTCTTCAGCCTATAAATAGGACCCTACACAAGGTACAAATATATGTTATACATCTTGAATAATCGAATATCTTCTAGAGAATACGGAATAGAGCTCAATTAGTCCCCATTGAGTAAATTGAATTATTGTGCGTCGAAACATAATATTTCTCCCAGAAACTGAATTAGGCATCGGAGTTTCCCCGCATAGATGCCGGTGGATCTTTTGACGCTTTATTCTTTTGTAGCAATTTTGGAGCACATGATGACATATTGTAGATCTAGAAGGCCCTGAAGAATGTGTAGTCGGTGTGAGGAAAACTATTCTAATAGAAACTACAATTTTATCTACAATTATTTCGCAATGCTGACGTGATAGTCCCAATTAACCCTTAAATCAGTCTTAATTAAATAAAAAATAGAAATTTAAAAATTGGTTGAGACTATCACATCAGCATTGTGTGATAGTTTTGAGTAAAAATATGGGTTTTTTTTTTTTTTTTCCAACTCAAAGACATTAACAAACAACCAATAATAATAATAAATACTCCTCAAAAAACAAAAACCGTTTTACCTTTATTTCATGTCAAAAAAATTTTCAAAAAGAAAATAAAAATACTCCCCAAAATATATTAACAAACTATTCTACCTTACAAATTTCAAGGTTATGACAAACGAGGTTTGTAAAAGTAAGAATAATTCATAATTTACTTATGCTAAGCATTTTTTTTTTTTCCATCCCTTGGATCATTTGAGGGCATTTATTATTTATTCTAAATCTCGTAAATAATATCAATTTGTAGGCCAAAGGAAGAAAGGCCCTCATCTTTATGGTAATTCTAGTATATGGAGTCCAAGCTTAGCTATGTGCATGCATAGATCGATTGAGCCACGTTCCTTCACTCACAGTTCAACCTTGCTCAATAAATTCAACTTTGACTTTCCATTTAATTTGACGAGGTAGGTGTATGGCTAAACAGATATAGTGTATCTTTGATAGGTACTTGAAGTTGGGTAGTTATATGAGATGGAATTTGAGAGGCCTATGAACAAACTATATATGAACGAACTCTACGTACGTACCCAAAACAGTAGTATAATTGTTGAAGGTGAGCATAACATGAAGGATATTGAATTCCATGGTAAGTTGAAGGACATTTTGGTGTTACGTTATGGTCGAAATCGCGTGTATCTTTGAGTGCATTGGTGGGATGTTGGGCATAGAACGAGAATACAAACAGATGAGCACTTTACGAGTGTGAATACATCTCGAACATGGTATGCATCTGACCCATTTATCCTAGCATGCCAAGCTTCACAAGTATTTTACTTGAAAGATCCCAAATTGGGTGGTAGTTGGCAAGTAGTGCAAAAAGTGACCAATAAAAACATATACGATGTTCCAATTGTATTAGAGAGAGAGATTAAAGAAGATGACGAAGGCATTGGTGACGAGGAAGAAGATGATGAATGTGTTGAGGGTAATGCACCTGTGCAACAAGGAAACAAAATAGACTCAAATCTGTTACGTAGAGATGATGTGGAACCAATAGCTATTGATGAAGTATATGTGCACATTGATGAAAGCATGTTCCTCAATGATGACTTCTCTAATGAGGGGCACGAAACAAGTTCTGATGATGAACAAGACCTTAATGATGAAAGCATATTCCTCAATGATGACTCCGCTCATGAAGAAGAGTTATCTCGCAACTCTGATATAGACTCTGACGATGATATGTGTTGAATATTATTGTAAATTATATATACAAAGCATATGTAAATGAACATTTATTCTATGGTAATACGATATGAGCTATTGATTTGTTTGCCTTGTTACCAATCTTTCGATTATTGTATATGTTAATATTTTCACATTTTCTTAGTCACTTTTTTTATTGTGGAATTAGTTGTACACAATGAAGATGAGTTGAGGAAGATCACGTGTGTTCGTGGATCGTTCTACACCATTGCATCTCAATGAAGATATTGAGAATGCAAGTTTAGGATCACAAGTGCCTCCTGCAATTGATGTAACTCCATATTAGACGACGACTCAAGGACCCTCCAATTCATCTTGTAAGTGCACATATAATATTAATATAGTAATCTATGTTATTGTATAGACTATGAACAAACTTTTTCACCAAAAATACTAACCATGTTTCAAATTTTGTCTCACAGCTGTTATGTCCAACAAGAAGAAAAGAGGTCCGAATAAATCCACTGAGTTCAATCAGCTTTTTAAGGATGGTTGTCCTATTGAGATAAAAATTCTTCCCAAGGCAAGAGGACCGGCCTGTAGGCAAAAATGCGAGTCATTTTAGTAGGAGGGTGACACATGTCATTCGTGAACACGCCGAGCTTTGCATAGTTCTTGGACTTGTGTCCCACCAAGTGAGCGGCAACGGTTTAGAATTCGTGTTTTAGTGAATTGTAACGTTTAGGGTTATGTTATTTACTACATGTAATATAAAATGCTAAGACTATTGTTATTTATAATATACAGGTTAAGTGGACTTTAGACAAGAATCGGGCTAACCAAATTGGATCTATTGAGTTGACTTTATCAAATAATTATAGAACACTTTGTCATGGTTTTCATTGTCATTTTCTTAAATTCGGTGGTGATAAAGACTCAACAATCGCGAAGATATGCGAGTCATTTGAAAACAAATACTTAAAGGTAAATATTTTTAAACTAAATCAACAATAAATCTAAAGGAGTATAATTTTGTAATAATTTAATGAAAATTTGTCACAGCACAAGTCCGCATGTAATAAGAAAAATAGATCGGAGTTGAAGACCAATCACACATCCGGCTCTCGATCTTTTCTTAATCATCGCCATAGTGAGGTAACAATTTTATACTATTACATTATTTTAATAATTATGTTTAGAGCATATGTTAATTATATGTCTATTATGTGTAGATGGGAGAGGATGAAGAGGAGATCAATCTAATTGACTTTTATAAGATCTCTCACACAAAGAAAGACGGGTCATTTGTGACTTTGCAGTGTGAAGAACGATATGTAAGTAGTTGAAATTTCTGCTTTCTATTAATATCTTGTCTCACATTGTTCAATGAAAGTTACTAAACTTTTAGGATATCTTGTCTCTCCTTGTTATACGACTAACCTGAAAATATGTTGCTTCTACAGAATTTGATGGTAGAGAAGTTGGTTGACAAAGAAGTTGTCGTAGATGAAGAGAAAATATTTACACAAGCTCTTGGTGGTAAACGTTCTGGCCATGTTAGAGGGATGGAAAAATTTGTCATACCTACTCCATCCTCTTCTTTGCGGTCACTATATGGCACCCAACTCAACGTTGAGTTGGAGGAAACAAATAGAAAAATAGAGGAGCTGTAAAATAAGTTAGTGGAAAAAGATAGAAAAAGAGATGAACAAATAGAGGAACTGCAAAATGAGTTAGTGGAAAAAGATAGAAAAAGAGATGAACAAATAGAGGAAATTAGACAAGAATCAAAGCGCCAATTTGATCTCCCAATGTCATGTGTTTTAGGTAAAATGGTTGTGTGGTAGATATGTTTTGTTATGTTTTAATTGAACCCGAACAACTAATTTTTTACTTTTAACATCTTTGTTTTCTTTTCTATATGTTATATGAACACAAGGTGGGGATTTTGCTCATTTTGATGGGAATGTTTAAAGAGATATGATTTGGGAACTTCACACCTTATTTTGTTAAGAGTTGGTACAAGGATTCTACTCTACCTATGTCTTTTTTTTTTTCTTTTTTTTTTTTTTAAAAAAAAAATGAAGGTTAGATGTGCTTTGCATTGTTATGGTTGTTCTTATCAATTTCTCACTGCTTTGATATTTTCTTATGTTTAGCGCTTTCCATGAATAAATTGCACATATTTTCTGCTATGTAATTTCCCCCTGCTTTATAAACTTGTTGTGTTGGATGGCAACAAGTAAGAAAATAAAATAATTGGCGAGAACATGTGAAGATAGGATTCTTATTTTTTAGGGGAAAATTCACTTTACCCCCTGAAGTTTCAAGGATTTTTCAATTCGAACATTAATGTTTAAAAATTGGCAATATACCTCCCTAATGTTTCAAAAATTTTCAATTTAGACCCTCTGTTACTAATTGTTGTCTAATTGGACAGAAATCATCCCACGTGTGTCTCACGTGGGATTTTGATGCCTTCTATTCCAACTTTACCCTCATTAAAACCTATGAAATTGAGAGTAATTATGTAATTTCATAGGCTTTAATGAGGGCAAGATTAGAATAGAGGACATCAAAATTTCAAGTGAGACGCACGTTGGATGATTTCCGTCCAATTGGGCGAAAATTAGTAACTGAGAGTTTAAATTGAAAATTTTTGAAACATTAGGGGGGTACATTGTCAATTTTTAAACATTGGGGCTCGAATTGAAAAACCCCTGAAATTTCAGGAAACTAAAGTGAATTTAACCCTATTTTTTAATACAAGTTTGTAGACTTGGTTGTATGCTAGAAGTTTGTAGTTGATTGTGTGGTTTTGATTGTACATAGTTTTGATCATTGGCTGTATATAGCTTTGGATTACATACTGGCCGAACAGGGCTGTAATCTTTTTTGGGTGGTGGTTCTTGCTGCAATTAGGTATTGGGCATGTATTTTTCAATTTTCACTTTTGTGACCTTCACTTTGTTGAGATACAAAGATGAGGAACGCTTGGCAAGATTGATTTTAGGCGGTGCAGGTGTAAAGGAAGGTTGGAGAGTTGAGGCAAATTGCTACTAAATATGTTTGTTGAGCATTCATATGTGAAGTGAGAAAACTGAGCATACAAACACTGAAGAGAATATGGTACATGTTGAATGTTTCTGTGTAGAAATGGCTTTTCAAAACAATGAGAACTTGAGAATAACTATAGAAGATAATAAAAATTTTAATTTGATAATCAGATTGGGTTGTAGCAACCCTTTTTATAGAGCTGCTCCATCAAGTAATGATGAGAATAGACTATGTTATAAAATACAATAATTCTGAGACTTGAAGTGATTAAGATAATCCAAGTTGTGCCGGCTTGTGATGCAAGTTTACTTGCAAATTGACTAGTTTAGAATGATCATCTAATGTTTATTTTAGTACTAGACTGGCCTCTCAATCCAGCTAATCAAACCTCCTCCTTTTTTCGTTTACTTTTTCTTTGGAAATAAATAAGTTTGTATTTCACGAACAGGAAATTACACGCACAGACTTGTTTGGTGTTCCTCTTTTGGGTAGTAGTTTGGGAGACAAATTATAACTTCCATAATCCAAGTTCATCTCTCTTTCCATAGCTTCATTCAGTTTTGGTTATTTTCTTTAGGGAAATTTCTTGTCTAATATATGCTCTTCTTCTTTGTACAGTTACGATATGGTATTGATGAGTCGTACAAGTTATCTGTTCTTGCATCTGGGAAGCCTGTTTTTGTGTATCTCGAAGTGGGCGCAACTAATCCTTTTTCTGTTGCTTAGCTCCATATGAAGTTTAATTTCTTAAGGAACATTGTTGTTTTCTCATGCTACTTTTGAGACTTATTCACTTAAAAATGTGTAATGAACTCTGTTTCAAACCTTTTAATATATTTGCGGTGGATTGTGTGGGAAGGAGTGGAGGTTTGGCTTTATTATGGTTGGCCGATATGGGTATTGAAATTCAAAACTACAGTCGACGGCATATTAATGCAACAGTTTGTCCCTCCTCAACCGAACCGCCGTGGAAACTTACCAGTTTTTATGGCCATCTAGATCCGAGTAAGAGGGGGGAATCATGGAGTTTGTTGCGATACATTGCTAGAATGGAACCTGGCCCTTGGTTGTGCATAGGTGACTTCAACGAGATTATAAGCCTTAATGAAAAATTTGGTGGGAGTGGACGTCAAAGAAGTCTAATGGAAGCTTTCCAAAGGGCTTTGGAGGATTGTGAACTCTCGGATTTGGGCTATAGGGGTCCCAAGTACACATGGAGTAATTGTAGGGAGGGACCGGATTTTACGAAGGAAAGGCTTGATCGAGCAGTAGCTAACCGGGAATGGTGTGACAAATTTCATGAGGCGAAACTAGTGATTGGGGCAGCCGTATGGTCAGATCATTTTCCATTTCTCTTGACATTAAGCAATTATGGGAGGAGACAGCAGGGTCGTAGGAACTTCAAATATAAGGCTGGTTGGGAGCTTGATGGTAAGTCCGAACTATTATTCAGAATTCTTGGAAGGCACAACCCATTATTTCTACCTTGCAGCATGTCAACCCATGGCCTTTTATACAAAGCAAAATGATGTGTTGTACCAAAGCTTTGCTTAAATGGCGAACTGATGAGAGGGGATTGCCGGGTACAACTCTAAGGGACCAGTACAATAAACTAGCAATGGAGCAAGGGCTGAATGAGATACCAGATTTGGAACCAGCAGATACAACAAGGAATATTCTGAAAATGTTATTAGAACAAGATGAATTAAAGTGGCGCCAACGAGCTAAAGTAAATTGGCTGTCATTTGGAGATAAAAATTCGAAGTATTTTCATGCTTACGCGAATTTTAAAAGAAAAGCGAATAAAATCGTTTTTATTGTTGATGAAAGTGGAGAAAGATGGACGACCCAAGAAAAGATGGGTGATGCATTTGCGGATTATTTTGATAGTCTTTTCAAGACCGGTGGAGGGGGGGATTTTGATATGTGCTTGGAAGGCTTAAAGGGAAGGGTGACGGATGACATGAGGGAGACTCTAGGGAGGCCTTTCCTAGAAAGCGAGATGAAGGACACCTTATTCCAAATGGCTCCTCTAAAAGCTCCCGGGTCGGATGGGTATAATGCGGGCTTTTTCCAAAAACATTGGGACATCATTGGAACCGAGGTTTGCAAAGCTATTCTTTTTTCTCTCAATAATGCTGTCGTTGGTAGCAAATTGAATTCTACATTTATAGCTCTCATTCCCAAGAATAAAAATCCCTCATGCGTTTCGGATTTTCGCCCCATAAGCTTGTGTAATGTTTTATATAAGATTATATCAAAGGTGCTTGCGAATCGGCCGAAATTGATTTTTCCACTTATTATCTCTCAAAACCAAAGTGCATTCATCAAGGGAAGGTTAATTACTGACAACATTTTGGTTGCTTATGAGACCCTCCACACAATGCAATCTAGAATGGGGGGAAAAAGGGATATATGGCGGTTAAAATTGATATGAGCAAGGCCTATGATCGGGTGGAGTGGAGATTTTTGGAGGCGGTAATGTGAAAAATGGGGTTTGCACCCAGTTGGATCAAATTGATCATGGAGTGTGTAACCACAACGAATTTTGAAGTATTGGTTAACGGCGTCCATACAAGAAAAATTGTCCCAACCCGAGGCATTCGGCAAGGCGATCCCCTTTCACCGTATTTGTTTTGATTTGTGCTGACGCATTGAGTTCTTTACTTGGCAAAGTGGATAGGGAAGGTGTGTTGACTGGGGTTCCCACCTCTAAGAGGGGACCTCGCATCAACTATTTATTTTTTGCTGATGATTGTTTACTATTTTGTAGAGCTGACCTGGAACATTGGGAAAAATTGTCTACCATTCTCAGAATCTATGAAGAAGCTTCAGGACAAAAATTGAATGCATCTAAGACGGCTATCTATTTTAGTCGGAATACTATGTCAGCACATTGACGACATATCTGGGAAGCCTCTGGTGTCCCCAGTTCACAGAGGTATGAGACATATTTGGGCCTCCTGGCTTTGGTTGGGAAATCTCGGACAAAAGCTTTCAAAGGGATACTTGATAAAATCTGGAAGAAACTCCAAGATTGGAAGTTAAAAATCCTTTCTCAAGCGGGGAGGGAGATTATGCTCAAGGCGGTGGTCCAAGCAATACCGACGTATTGCATGAGTGTATTCAAGCTTCCCAAAATTTTGTGCGACAAAATTAACTCCCTAATGCAGCAATTTTGGTGGGGGGAATCAAAGATTCCATGGATATCTTGGAGCAAAGTGGGTTTGTCAAAAGCTCAAGGAGGTTTGGGCTTTCGGGATTTCCTATGTTTCAATAAGGCCCTTCTTGCGAAACAATGTTGGCGATTATGGAATATGGCCGAGAGTTTGGTGGCCACGGTTTTGAGGGCTAAATATTTTGCAAATGGAACAATTCTTGAGGCCAAATTGGGCTCTAAACCCTCCTTTGCATGGCGGAGCATTTTGGGTTCGTGTGACCTTCTCAAGGAGGGTTTGTATCGACGGATTGACAACGGAGAATCTACACGAATTTGGGGAGACAAATGGATTCCCATTCCGTCCACTTTTTCTATTCATACACCTCCCCGGGTGTTGGACGCCAATACAAAGGTAAGTGCTCTTATTGACAGAGACACGTATGGGTGGAATACAAGCCTGCTGAAGGCTATCTTTAATTCGGTTGAAGTTGAAGCTATTTTATTAGTCCCTTTGAGTAGCACTAACTGATCTGATAGGGTGATCTAGCGAGGTAATGCTAATGGTCAGTTCACAGTGAAATCAGCGTATCATTTGGCCAAGGAACTGGAGTTTCTCAAGCAGGCAGGGAGCTCACATGGGGGGAAAATGTGTGATCTGTTGAAGTCAATTTGGAAGGTGGCGTACCCAAATGTGGAGAAACATTTTTTGTGGAAGGCATGTAAGGAGATTCTCCCCACCAAGGCCAACCTACTTAGGGCAGCATGTTCTTCCAGATGATTTGTGCCCAATCTGTGGACTACAAGCAGAAACTGGATACCATATCCTATGGGATTGCCCCTCGGCACGGGATGTATGAGGAACAAGTCTAAAAAAATTTCAAAAGCTGGTACTGGAGGGCCCAACCTTTAGACAGGTGGTGGAACTGGTGGCGAAGAGGTGTGATGGAGAGGAGCTGGGTCTCTTTGCTGGGATCGCACGACGCGTCTGGTTACGGCGAAAAGTCTTTGTGCATGAAAGCAAATTTTCCCACCCAAGTGCATTGGTATAGCAGGCTTTGCAGGCTCACACTGATTATTTGGACGTAAATTCCCCAAATCCATCTTCTCCCCGAGAGATAGTTGAGGCTTCCAGCTGGATTGTTCCGCCTGAGGGTTTTATCAAAATCAACTGGGACACGGCGATTTGTTCCAAGCAAGGAGTGGTGGGTATGGGTGATGTGGTTCGTAACGAACGAGGGCAGGTGTTGGCTGTACGAAGCTTGATTAAACCAGGCAGGCTCTCCCTTCTAGCAGTTGAGGCGTGGGCCGGAGGGCAAGCTCTAATATTTGGCAAAGATATGGACTGAGGAAGATCATCTTGGAAGGGGACTTGAAGCTCATGGTGGATGCTGTTAATGGCAGAGATGCTAGTGGGAGGGATATTGGTCATTTGATTGAAGACATGTATATTATGCTACAACCCTTCACTGATTGGAAGGTGATGGCGGTTTGAAGATCTGCAAATCAAGCGGCCCATGAGGTAGCACGGATGGCCATTCGGGCGAACACAGCAAGGACACGGCATTTTGCATATCCTGATTGTATTCATGAGCTTATTATAGGGGAGACTCCTTCCTCTAATAATGTTTGAGTAATAAAAGTCCTACTTATTCAAAAAAAAAAAAAATTCATTTGCATACCAAATAATCATTTAATAATAATTTAATTGCATGCAATTACGAATCTAATAATAGAGTACAAATTCTAATTAACATATCATAAATGCATTTAATTAAATTCAATTACATATCAATTTATTAAGTCATTCTACCCTATATTAAATGCATATCAAAAGTCTTTAAGGGTAGCTCAATCGACTGTGGACCACGCCTCATGAAGCGGTGGTCAATAGTTCGAATCTCCCATCTTCATTCCTTTGTGTGGACATGTCAAAAAAAAAAAAAATGCATATAAAAAAAATTATTGAATATCAATTTAATAAGCCATAATTCTCGGCTCTTGGGCTCCAAAAAACTCTAGCCTCTCTCTAGTCCCTCTCCAGTGAGACCCTGAATCCTCCCCGCTTGTTTTGTTATTTCTTTCATTTTCTTTGCTATAGTTTGATTTTGGAACTCATTAGCTTCTCCTCACGCTTCGGTTTCGTTGATATTTTAATGGGAAACTTAGATCAGCTCCTTGTGCTGCTGATCTACTTTTTTGCTGCTGGCCCAAGCCCTGTACATGCCACTACAGGCTTCTCCCTGGTGCCATTATGCTCTGTAGTCACCAGACTTTTTCTCTTTTCTTTTTGGCACGCGCCGAATGTGGTTTGTGCAAGCCAGAGTGTGGATCGTGTGGATCCCACGCGCTTTACGTGTGAGCCTCACGAGCCGAGTTTTCTCTGCCATTTTCTTGCTGGACCTTGCCATTGATGCTGGTTTTCTTTGTTTAGTTCTTGTTTTGTTGTGTTATCTTGACCTTTGTGCTGATGAGGGATAGTTTCGGTGTAAGGAGTTTGTCTCACGGCCGGGTCAATAAAGTTTTTTTTTTTTTTAGCGATAAGACCTACTCATGTATTTAGATCTAGTTTGCCTAGAGCAGATCTACCCCTTAAATGAAGTGTGCACATGAGTTGGATCGGAGGAGATATATATGTTTTTGAATGTTAGATTTTCAGTGTATCTATGATGTTGTACTCTTCATACTTTTTTGGCTATTTTTCTCTTTAAGAGCTTCAAGCTCTTGATCTCTTATTATGGAATGAAAATAAAAATAAAAATAAAATTCCCTAAAACAAAAAAGAAGTCATAATTCTAGCATTTTGGAATATCAATTTAAATCATTTCATATGCATATCAATTTAATAATTATTTATCAATTTAAATAATGCACCTATAAATTTTTAACTAAACAAATATATATATATATATATATATATATATATAGAGAGAGAGAGAGAGAGAGAGAGGGAAAAGTACCGATCGGCTGGAGGATGAGGAGTGGCAGCAGGATCGAGAAAGAATACACCTAGATTGGAGGAGCGGCGCCGCCGGAGGTGAGAGAGAGAAAGAGAGCTGATCAGAGAGAGAGAGAGAGATCACTGAGTGAGAGAGAGCTAAGTGAGAGAAAGAGAGCTGTGTGAGGGAGATCAAGGGAGAGGGGGATCAGGTGGCCGGGCTTCTGTGTAGATTGAGGGATGGGGGATGTTTTTTACTAAGTGGGTACATGCACTATTGCAACGTTCCCATTCAGTAGGGACGTGCACTGTTCAAACGACCCCTCTTCTTGAGGGGTCGTTTTACTATTGAAATGCCCTCTGGTAACGACCACATTCGAGAACGTTCCTAAATCATCATTTTTTTGTAGTCCCGGTTTGTCTTATTTGAAGGGCAAAATCATCGTCTAAAAAATTATAATTATAATTTTATCCTTATAAATAAAACTAACTAAATTTCCTATTCAAATGAACTGGAGAGAGTCCTTATCATCCAAATAATGCTCAAAGATAGTTTGAATGATAACATAAGAGAGTATGCAGTGATAACTCCTAACATCCCCTTATTATTAGTCATTTTCAAATAAGACTTCTTCCCCAGCCGATGCTTGTTGTCTTTGCACAGAGGATCCTCTTCACCCCTTCCCACTATTGTCTATTCATATGTTTTTATGCGACACTGCCAAACATAATAGACTTCTCCTGTAACTGAAATTGACTTTTACGTAAAGATTGTTTTTCTTTTGTTCAGGAGAAGATGCCCATGTCATAGGATACGTAATAGTATTGGTTTTCATAAACTAGCTAGCAAAATTTATTTATTACTTTTTTCTATTTTTTTTTTTCCGTGAGAAATGCTATAGTACAATAAAAATATAATTTTTTGTTTATAAAAGTCCTAGGTAGCAAGAGGCTATAGGCCTCCATCCGTAGTTACTGTGAATCCACCCAATGATAAAGCTTGTGGGCTCTTGCCAACTTGAATTTTTATGGGTCCAAAATTATCTTTTTATTGCACTATAGCACATCTCTTTTCCCATATGGCAGAACTTGAAATACAATCTATCAATTTATTATTAGCCAACTTATTCAATTAGAAAAAAAAAATTTATTATTAGCCAAAAACATTCACAATTAACTAGTAAAGACCGAGTTAGATATTTTTTTTTCTTTTCTTTTTTTTCAAAAAAAAAAAAAAAAAAAGGAGGATCCGATTAGTGGAATAAAATACTTTAAGATGTGGTAGTAAAAAATAATTCGTAGATTAAAAAATCAAGAACTGATTTTGTAAATAAATAAATAACATGAGAAATGCTATTTATCTTTCTTCGGTCAATCTCTGGTTTTAACTCCACACACACACACACACACACACACACACACACACACATATATATATATATATATATATATATAT
>NC_081545.1:17770549-17785087 GCF_901000735.1 Corylus avellana | reverse complement strand
CTAAGTAAAAACATAAAAGTGCACCAAAATAACCTAAGTCCAAATACACTAGATTGCTTTGAGAAAGAAAACAAAAACCAGCCCCCCCTTGTGAACCAGTCCCTACCAAAACCAGCCCCCTTCGTGAACCTGGCCAGACCCACGGTGTAGGTTTGTCGTGGGTTTCTCCAATGGGTCTGGCCACCTCTCTCTGGGGCCGGTTTCTGGCCTTTAGTGTGATAAAATCCTTAAAGGGTTAACTTTACACCTCTAGGTTTTAGTTTTAAATCCAAAAATGAGTTTTGAGGCATTTGAAACAAGTTTTGATGCATTAGAAATAGGTTTTGAGGCATTAGAAATAAGTTTTCAGGCGGGTCAACATCGGTTTTGAGGCGGATCACGGCCAGACCCAAGTCTTGGGTCGTGGGTCTCGCCAGACCCACGGCTGAGTCTGGCGGCAAGGGTGTTCTTGGTCTTTTTATTTTTTTATTTTTTTATTTTTTATTGTTTTTGTTCTCACTTTAGTTTTTTGCACTTTTCTTGAAATGATGATGTGTTAGATGGAGATTGGATGCTACTAAATGGCCATTGTACAGATAGTTTGGACTGTAGGGGCTCACACACACACACACACACACACACACACACACATATATATATATATATATATATGATATATCCAATAGGATTTAAAAAATAGTTAGACAAAAGATGAATAAGAGTTCAATCAAATCCCATAATATCAAATTTAATTACCATCAAATCTGATTACAATCAATCTCATAATATAAAATAATCAAATATACATTAACAGATCCCCAAAAGATAGCTCAATCAGCTAAGAATCAGCCTAATATAACAGAAGTCACTATTTTAAATTTTATTCTCCATTTTTCTCATCTTGTGTGGAGATGTAATATATATATAGCAAGTCTCAATTAACATAACTAATATTTTTGTGCCTCTACACTACATTTGGAATAAGAATGGCCAAAACTTATACCAATTCATTAATAGAAAATTACCAATATGTAAAATTTGTTGGCAAAATGTTGGTATGATGTAAAATTCAGCAATTAAATGTCATAGTCAATATTGGACACCCCGTACTCAAATTCTCCTTTTTTATTTTTATTTTTGACTAATCTTAATTTTATTCCCTTAACTGTAAATAAGATGATAGTTTAACCATCCCATAAATAGACTAGAAGGTTCTTATACTTTTCGTCCACTGATAAATCCTCTCACACATCCGCAATCTGTCGGTGAACCGACTCTAATTAGGAAGGGCAAATCCGAAATATCACGCAAACCCAAGGGGGGAAAATCACAGCCTCAGCCCCTCCCCCAAATCATAAACATAATTGCACTTCCCTGTTTCCCGCGGCTTTAAACGCGGCTTGGATTTTGGCTTTTCCTCCACTCACGCGCTCTCTCACTCTCGCTCAACAATTTCTTTTTTGTTTTCATAAAATTGATGACCACTAAATTGTCCCAGCGGAAACAAAAGATCGTGATCCCAGCGAGTCTCTCAAAAAGCTACCAATATATTCTCTCACTCTGCCACCACTGTTCATACCATTTACCTTTTTGCGGCTTTGCATTTGGATTTCGATTTCAATCTCCAGCTTTTTTTCACTCCCGTGATTCTGTACGAGCACAGATCCAGCGAGACTGAGAGCGACCTGTTTGGGGATTCTATTCATGGAATTGAAGCAACAAGTTTCCACAACATGAAGTTTTACATATCCACGACGGGGATTAAGCGAGTCACGATATCCAGCTCCGGCGCCGCCGGTAAGGCTTCTCCGACCAAGGCCACGGCGCCTCGTCGGATTTCCAGCCGGACGCTGCTGCCGGTCCTGCTCGTGCTCGGGATCGCTCTGCCGTTTCTCTTTGTGAGAATTGCGTTTTTGGTGCTCGAATCTGCCACTGCTTGCTCTTCTCCTCTTGGTAATTTCTCTTTTATTTCTTTTTTATTATTATTTTTTTAATTTGTTTTTTTGAAAAGGAGATTGTCTGTATTTTTAGCAAATATAGAAATTAGGACTTTTGAGTTGAGGTTTCATTTTTGTGGATTGGAGTTGTACATTCTTCTCAAATTGTCCGTTCGTTGTACAACATGGATTGCAGCGGAAGGTACAAGTACCTTCAGCGTAAGCCATCTATATATATATATATATATATATATATTTTATGCTGGAGATTGTTTTTCTCTGGGAATATGGATTAGAAAATGTTTGGGTTGACAATTTTGGTACAAATTTATTTATAAATTAAATTTTTAAGTAATAATTGGTGAAAAGTGACAAATTAGTCATTATAATTATTTTATCAATTATAAATTATTACGTCAGTTATAATGAATTTTAAATTAAAAATTGTGTGAGCCTAACCTTAGCCACTATGGAATATGGATACGGTTATAAAATCCTCTAATTAATTTAATGTTTTTAGTGGTAAATACGATTATTTTTATTATTATCAACTCAGCTGAAAAATGTTTTTAGTTTTATTTATGTCGTGTCAGAGAAGTCATTGCCTGTAATTTTTCTTTTTTTTTTTTTTCAAATTTTAGAATATTATTTATTCTCAGATAAAATTTTAATTTAATTTTTTAAAACGGTTTTTGCAGATTGTATAGGATGGAGGTTTTTCAGCGGGGCTGACGCATCTCTGGTAAGTGTGTCAGATCTAATGACGAAAATACCCTTTATTTCTGAACTTTATGAATTGGATGTCCAGCAATAGTAATTTTCTTTTTTTTTTTAAAAAAAAAATAATAATTTCAGTAGAAAATCTCTAAAAATCCATATCCGATTTTATTACTCTGAAACCCTATAAGTAGGGTGTGAGTGTGACACGGTGTATATATGCCACCACGTGGTCTGTTGGACGGCAGATTGGTACTTTACACAAAGTTTGCACACAAAGGAATCTTCTGTTATCCTTGTCCCTGTCATCGGTTAAATCCGCTTGAACCTTTGTATTTAGGTTGCATATATATATAAAAAAAATTACTTATTTATTTATTTTTTTTAAGTGCATTTTAGTTCCTCCAATTTACTGTTTTACCAAACTGATTACTGGGATATAGCCCCTATGGTACTCTGTTGTAAGTTGTTTGATACCAACCGTTATATGCACACATGTAATCCAAGTTACTACCAATCGTTGATTGAGACGTGACATGGCTAATGATTCGGCTTATTAAGTGATGGTCGGTCACCAAAGGGGTGGTTGTCCCTCATCTAATCCTCTTTTTTATTTTTTTAATTGAGGAAAAAATTGTAATTTAAAGTAGACCCTAGTCATGAGTCATGTCATGTGTCAATCGATGAGTGGTTGTGATGTTGAGCTGCTTATGCAGCTATTGGTTTCTATCAAACAGCTAACAACGGGACCATTTTAGATAAATAATTTACCCTAGAGATTAAATACGTAATTTTTCTGATGTTATATATATGGGTGAGTAGTTTGGATATGTTAGTTTTGCATGTGAGTGGTTCGGGCTTTTTTGAACTTGTTGAATTTGTCATATTCGCATATACCAGTTTAATGGTTCTTACATCTGAAAAAGTTTCTCTAACTTCTTATGTTCCAATTCAGGGTCACATTTAAATGCTGCCATTTTATTATCATTTTGATTTTGACCTATTTGAAGCTTGGTCGTTTTCACCTTAAACGTTGTTGAATTTCATAGTATGTTCTTCCTACATTTGTTTCTCCATTTTTTATTCCATGTCCAATAATCTCAAAGTTCCAATTTATTACAAAAATGCTTAATTTTGGTTCAAAAATTCTAAAATGTCTAGCCCTTTTTCTTCAATATAACAAAAACATTTTATGGAAAAAAGGTAATTTCAATTTAAAATAATATCTATCATATGCAAAGTGTCAAGGGGACAGTATCCACCCTAATTAATTTTTCATTAATTGGTAGTGATAGGACCCATTTGTGGCCTATTTGTGGCCATAAGATTTCTGAGATGAAATCTTAGCGTTCATAATGGACTGGAGAGGATCTTGTTCCTTTGTTATTGGGCTCCACTCTTTGAAAGCGTCCAAACTCACATACTTGAGATATTCCAGACTTGTGTTATGCTTGAGAATTGACTTATGCTTGAGAATTGAGATATTCCTCTTTCCTGAAAAGAAAAAAAAAATTAAAATAAAGCAAGATATTCCATTTTAATAATATAATAGCATTTTTCGTAAATCATAGAAAGGGTAATGGCATTTTCGTCCTAGGATATATTGCTTACAGTGTCTGGATAAGCACATTTTGGGACACTGTCGGTTGGATTTTCAGCAGTCTCTTTCGAGGACACGTGGCCAGTTGTACCACAATCGTATTGTGCTCGTCCACTTGATGTTAATACATTTTGAAGACAATAAAGAAGAGAAACAAACAAGAAATGTAATAATTGGTGGAGAACTTGTAAATTCCACAACCATCTGACTCTTTCCATGACGCTCTCATTGAAAATGCATTTACCTCTTCGTGATGGAAACTTCACTACGTCACCACACGTCACACGGTTTGATCAATGGGCCTATTTTATTTTATTTATTATTATTATTATTGATTGTCTATGTGTTACTGTGGTGATGCATTTACCATAAAGAAGCTGAGGGAGGAGCTAAGCAGATCATTAGTTGAGGCGAAGGAAGGTGACATTAATGAGGAAGGAATAGAGATAGAGTCATTCGACAAGCTTGTGAAGGATATGACGTCGAAAAGACAGGATATCAAGGCATTTGCTTTCAAGACCAAGGCTATGGTGAGCACACGTAATCATTCATGGCTACTTTAATTTGTCTCTACTTCTTTTTATCTGTGCTGATTTGTTGTGTGTTGTTTTCTGTCATTGATGGGATGTAGAGGGTGACATCTAGTTATTGTCTCTATTCTAGTATTTCAGTTGACAGTTGGCAATTCGCTAGGAAAAGATAAAAAGTTACAGTTGGCACTTGGCAATGCTGGTTTGGGTCTGGGTCTACTTCCTAGCTAGCTAAGACCTATATATACATGATCCGGATTATTAGTTTAGGTCCTTTAGGAGAAGATGAATGCTATATATGTATTTCACAATGATGATGATGTAGCAGTCTTAATTAACTTTTAATATTTTTTTTAAAACAAGGATTGATCCAAGGTTTTGTTGAGATTAACACATAAGAGTTGTGGATAATTATGAGATAAAAATTTTGTTTCTAACATTATTTTTAATAGAATTGTCCTTTTTTAGAACAATAAACGGTTAGTTTGATAATGCGTTTGGAAAGTCTTTTTTTTTTTTTTTTTAAACACAATACCTTACTTTTTAGAAATAAATTACTAAACAAAAAGTGTTTCTAAAAACAAAAAACAACAATTTTAAAAATATAGAACACAAAGTAGGTTTTTGAAAACTTTCCTAAAAGTATTTGAAAAAATTATGTTTATTTTTCTAGGTGTGAAGGTTAACTTGTTATTTATACAAAAAATTGGAGAAGACGAAAGGTGGTTGCACGGCCACCCCAACACAACAAAGTATCCAAGAGGAGGTGGCTGTGCGGTAGTCGAACATAAAAAATTATGTTTTTTTTTTTTAATTCAAATCACCATTGATTTGAAAACACTTATTAGATTTTTTACAAACACTAAAACACACTTTTCAAAATGTTTACTGAATAGTTTTCTTCTGTTTCACTCTACAAAATACTTTTCAAAGATGAACACCATTGAAATTACTTCCTACTTTCTATCACATCAAGAACTCTTTTCAAATCAAAACATAAAAAACCATTTTGAAAACACTTGCCAAACATAAAAATTTTGGCTTCACAACTTACCTCTTATTTCAGATAAAGTATTCCACATGTTGGACTTATTTATTGAGGGAGAATTTGAGCCCACATATGAAGAAGAATGTTAGAATATGATTATAAATAATTAAATTCACCATTTTCTATCAGCCTAAACTTATGTGATAAGTAGTGGCTTAATAATCAAAATATCTATATTGCACAGGCACTTCTAGAAGAGAGTTGTATACGCATCAAATACAATACATCTTAGATCCTTGCCAATGCATACATAATAAGCATATCCAAACTTCGCAAATCATATTTTTGAACTTGAAAATGTATATGATACTTCTTCAATACATTGGAGTGGGTACCATAAACAGCTTGAGTCACTAAGTTCTTAGGCATGATCCTCTTTAGTTAGAGAGTAATATGATAAAAACTTTCAGATAATGAATGCTGGTATGATTAAACATTTACCTTGTATGACTACAAAATCTCTAAGAAGTTGAAATGAAAAGGAAAGAATGTAAAAGTTATGATTATTTTTAACCATAACTTGTTCCCCATATTTCTATTCATGCTTCCTAGGATGCAACTTGTTTGTAAAAGCGACTCAATTTGAATATTGTGTGCGAGTGTTTGCATGAGTGTGCACTAGCATGCTGACAATGTATGTGGGTGGGGTCCTTGCAAATGTCCATTTGTTTCAGGCTAGCTGTTATTGTATTTATCATCTTAGCTTGGATTATGTATATTCCAGTGAGAGGAAACTATATGGAAAAAAGTACCATAGCTTAAACAATTGTAGAATTGTTTGCATTACTACTGTGTATGACTTAAATGAACTAAAAGAACTGACACCGGATTATCTTATCATGGAGATTTAGGCTTTGTTTTGGTTGCTTAAATCTGCATATCAAGAAAAAACAATTATTGGAAGAAGTTCCAATCCTCAAAAAAATTAGAGCTAATTTCTTATCTTAACATGCAGCTACTTCAGATGGAACGCAAGGTCCAGTCGGCGAGACAGCGTGAGTCTATTTACTGGCATTTAGCTTCACATGGTGTCCCCAAAAGCTTACATTGTCTTTGCCTAAAACTGGCCGAGGAGTATGCTGTAAATGCAATTGCTCGATCTCGTCTACCTCCACCAGAATATGTTTCTCGCCTTGCCGACCCCTCGTTTCATCACCTTGTTCTTCTAACTGATAATGTCCTTGCTGCTTCTACTGTTGTCTCTTCTACAATCCAAAACTCAGCCAACCCTGGAAAGTTAGTGTTCCACATAGTTACTGACAAAAAAACTTATACCCCGATGCATGCGTGGTTTGCGATCAATTCTATTAAATCTGCGGTGGTGGAAGTTAAGGGATTGCACCAATTTGATTGGTCTCAGGAAGTGAATGTTGGTGTGAAAGAGATGTTAGAGATTCATCGTCTAATTTGGAGGCACTACTACAATAATTTGAAAGAAGAAGATTTTGAGTATAAAGGAGAACATAAAAGATATCTAGAGGCTTTAAGCCCCAGCTCCCTCTCCCTCCTTAATCACCTCCGAATTTATATCCCTGAGGTAGTTACCAATTTTCTTCACAAAATCTTCTATGATTGAATGATACATGTTGAATAATGAACACTTAATTATGATTTATTTATCGTCTGATTTTCTTGGGCCACACAGCTGTTTCCAGATCTCAACAAGATAGTGTTCTTGGATGATGATATTGTAGTACAACATGACATATCATCTTTGTGGGAATTGGATCTCAATGGAAAAGTTGTTGGTGCAGTTGTTAATTCATGGTGTGGAGATGACTGTTGCCCGGGAAGAAAATACAGGGACTACTTGAACTTTTCGCATCCAATTATATCATCCAACTTTGACCCTGATCGTTGTGCATGGCTGTATGGCATGAATGTCTTTGATATCGAAGCTTGGAGGAGGACCAACATCACTGCAACTTACCATCAATGGTTAAAACTTGTAAGTGCATTTTCTAATACTTCAATAAGTTGGTTAATGGAAACTGCTGTCAATGTGTCTCAGCCCGTTTTCCAGTGTTAAACTCAAGATGGATATAGCATCGGATGTTGGTGTCATACTTTTGCTCTTGAAAAAAGTTTTATTTTTCAGAAAAGAAAATATTCTTTTAAAAAAAGCGATATGGGAATCTAGTTCTTTTTAATAGCTAAAAGTGGTGTTTTTTTGGTCGAAAAAAAGTGTTGTTTTATACTTACTTTTAGGCCATTGGATGATTGACGACCTGTGATTGTACTCATTCTGAGGAAGAGGGCAGATGTTTTGTTATCGTTTAACATAAGAGAAATTGTCTACCATCTCTTTGAATAATAAATGTTACATTTAGAATGAATATCCTATACTTTTCGAAGCCGGTTCCAGAGAAATATTCAGAGAATCTAGATTTCCTGACTCTTATGACCAAATACCTCCATTATGTATTCACTGTAAAGATAAAATTTTCACCCTTTTTTGTTTCCATAATACCATTACCTCATTTCACAGAGCCACAAATCTGGGTTGGCATTATGGCATCCAGGAGTACTTCCACCTTCCTTAATAGCTTTTGAGGGTCATGTGCATCCTATTGAACCATCATGGCATCTGGCCGGTTTAGGTTATCAATCTGCAGAAGTTCATCAAGAGGTATTGGAAGCTGCTGCTGTTATACATTTCAGTGGCCCTGCAAAGCCATGGCTTGAGATTGGGTTTCCAGAGGTCCGAAGCTTATGGACTAAATATGTAAGTTTCTCAAACAATTTTATTAGGAAATGTAGCGTAATGGGGTAAAGAGGGCAAAGTTCTCTTACTCTCATATATATATATATTCATTTCTGGAAAAAACCAGAAGCAAAGTATGGGTCCAGAGAGAAGAAGGTTTTGCCTTCAGTTTCTGCTCACACTCAGCTCTGCATACCACGATATTGGTTATTTCATGTCCATAATAGAAAATAGCCCAAGGTTCCACGCAATACACCATAAATAGTCGGGATCTTTAGACTTGTTCAAGAGATATAGGATCATGTTGTAGCTCTCTAACAATATTGTAAATTACTTTTGGTCAGGTAATTTAATATTTGCTTATTTCAATGGTTAAACTCTTGTATTATGTTTAACTTCTGCATAATATGGTGTTAATTTGTTCACCATTTGTTAGTTGTGGTTCATATAAGTGTTAGAATATTAATTAAATGATTAAATTTATCATGTGCAATGCCTGAAGACCTCTTCCAACTCTGCAATATGCAATGCTTTTCACGAGGTATCTTCTCAAGAAAACCATGGAGTTCAGATTCCATCCAAGTTTTAGGGCCAAGACCAAGACCCAATGGGCTCGGTCAATAAATTGTAGAGAATCTGACTGTTAGGAATATAAGGTGATACAGTAGAAGAAGAATCAGAAACAAACACCGAAATTGTTAGGAAAATATTATGTGAAAACAACAAAAAATTAGAAATAAAAGATATGTTTGAAGTGCTAGAATCGCTATCTTTAAGACAATATTTGCTCTCGCTTGGAATGAGTTTGCTAATGGGTTTCTAGCAAATAGTCTTTAGGATACAATAAAGCTTATAAATGCTACAAATAGCAATTTTGGAGAATTCCTACAATTTTACTTGTAAACTTATAAAATTGAAAATGAAAAACTGAATAATAAAATCGGTAGAGGAATGTTATATTTATGAGAGATACTACTTAGTATTTTCAAGTGTCTATCTCTTCAGATTCTTGTTTATGTGGCACATTTATATCCACTTCTTTTTTCTTTTTTCTTTTTTTAAAAAAAAAAGACCAAAAAAAAAAAAAAAAGAAGGAAGAAAAAGCGAAAAAACAAAGATAGACATTTGAGAATGTTGAATAGCATTTCTTTCTCTATATTTATAGATGTTGAAGGGGCATATGGGAAGAGTTGTAACTTTTCATTTTATCTAACTGACAGCAGTTAACATATTAATATATGCATCCATTACTTAATGACTCAAGTGGTGCGGTAGCTTGATGGTAAAGGATCTTTTCGCCTTCTGAGTCTCATTAACTGCTTAAGTGCGGTTAATATTTTTACTCTTCTAAAGACTTCCAAAACAGATATTTTCAATACTCAAACCCTTTCTCAATTTTAATATTGATATTATCATGCATAAAAGAAGGTATCTTTCGACTTAAACCTTATTTAGCCTAATCAATTAAAAGTTTTGACAAAGTTAGTGGTGGCCTAAACTTAAACCAAAACTTTTATAACTCATAACCGAAAATAACTCACATGAAAATATCTAGTTTACATCAGAAATTCATAAATGTTAGCACTATTATGACTTTGTGCTACATCCTGGTTTAATGAATACTACAAGAATGAACCCTAACTTTTATTGGAAGCGGCACCATACTTCTATGTTCATAGAGGTGAAGTTCCTTTCATGTGCCTGTTACTATGACACTTACTTCTAAATTTGAACTTCATTAAGAGTACAACTCATCATTCGTAAGTGTGATAGTTAGAATTGATCCATCCTGGATTAGACTTAATTATTTCACTGCTTAACTCACTACAAAAAAAATTAGCATTTTTTGACATGGCTACAGTACATGTTTTCTCGTCATGTCAGAACTTTTTTTCTAATGCATGAATAGTGCCACGTCAGAATTTTGTTTGTTTTAGCATGTCAGAAAAATTTTGACGTTCTAACCACTAACACGTCAGGAAAAAAATTTTACTGACCCCTATGCTTCTGACATTCAACACGTTAGAAATGACACGTTAGAAAAAAATTTTGACGTGTCAAACACCATAAAACGTCAGAAATCTCCAGTAAGAAAAAAAATTATTTTTTTGTAGTGACTAATCACTTATCAGTTATTAGATTAAATCATTAAAATTGTTGGGTTACCATTTCTGGCTATTCTTGTAATAGGGTTTTAGTCCAATTCCAATGGATGTAACCCTTACCAATTTTTGAGAAAAACCTTTCGCAAAAGGGCTTGCCAACTTACTATTTGACCTAACATAAATGAGAGTTGTGATTTCATCAAAAATTAATGCGAAAACTTTACTTACCACCCCTCATCTTTGACAAAAGGGTGTAAAGCACATTTACTTAACAAGCCTTCACCATCCATTATCTCGTTTATATATAATACACTATTCCATTGTGATTATTTTCTTATTCAAATATCATAATATATATATATTTCATGGAAAATTAGCAAATTAACAGTTTACTCAAATGTTCTCAATTAGAATTATAAGTAAACAAATTAAAAACATACATATTTCATTATATATAATTCATATATTTAGATGACCGTTCACAAATTACATAAAATAAACATGACAATATTTGCTAAAAACTTAAAAGTCTTTAGTGGTGGATATTATATAAGTCTAGAATAGCGATGACAACGAACATAGTCACTAATTAGAAACCCTAAACCCTAATGAGATGCCTTTTAGGGATTGGAATTTAGACCTCGTTTATTTTGCAGAATGGGTATTCCGTTAAGAAATTAAAGAGTTATTACTAAGAATAAATGAAAGTGGAATAGAATGGTTATTTATATTCCTAAGTTTAGTAATAATATATGTGTTCAAATTGGAATTGAACCAAAATTACCACACACAAAAAAAAAAACCCATTACAGTAAAGTAGTTCGAACCCCAACTTTGTAAATTGCATATATACTGATCATCAAGAACCGTGATGTTCTTTTATGTTATTGTTATTAAAACCGTACGTGGGAATGGTTTTCATGGCACACTCTTGTCTTGTATTGTAGTACAAATTCTTGCAAATTTACAATCTTTTATGGAAATTATTGAAACTACAATCATGATCGCTTGTTGCTTGTATTTAAAAGCTAGAGTGTTTGCACAAATCATTATATATATATATATGATGAGGTGATGCAATAATTCATTCCGTTGGTGATGGTGTACGTTTTAGATTAGACTAGACAAGTTGGAGAGCTGTCTGGTCTGCGCAGGAGTAGTGGTTGGATTCCAGAAGGTTTATAGGGAGGTAGTTCCGATCGTATGCTTGTGAAGACGTAGACTCATACGCGGTTTCTGGCATCATGCTTGTCGTTTGCTCCTGTTGTGCTCTCTCATTTTCAGCTATCTGCATCCATCATTTATATATATATATATATATACAACAATTACTATTATATTATTAAATTTAATTACTACTTCAAACTTCAAAGAGAGAGAGAGAGAGAGAGAAAGAAACCTTTGCTCGCAGATAATTGTTTTGATTTTGCAGCTCAACCTCCTGCACATTTTGCACATGTATATATATATATATATTGAGTTTATTTCATATAATAAGCATTATATACCCAAATTAAGTAACATAGGATTAAGCATTAGCATGCAGGAGTTCTTATTGCTCTTGCTTATTCAAATTCAATTGCTAATCCGCATTTGGTCAAAAAAAAAAACAAAAAAAAAAAAAAAACAAAAACCGATACCAATGGTCATTCAAAACAAGAAAACAATTGAGCAATAAAGACAACAGTACGTAGTTCTGTCCAAAATCTGTCTTCAATGATCTAATCACGCCAACATATTGTGCATCACATTTGGCTGAAAGAGAACCAGCATACACGGAGAAACAAGATAAATGATTTACGTTAATTTTTTTTTTTTTTTTTTTTTACAAATCAATTATTAGATTTGTGAACTTATGTAAACCTCACACAAATGCAATGATGCATCCCACAAATTTAATGGTTGATTTATAAATTTGTAAGATAATATGAGAGAAATATATAAAAAAAAAAATATTGACGTGAATTATTTCTCGAGAAACAAAAATATTAAGAGCTGGAAACAATAGTTACCCTCTTTTGCATGAACTCGATGTCAGCACATAGCATTTCATTCTGGAAGAAGTAGTCGATCGAGTATATTAGTCCAATCCATATATATATAATAGATTAATGGTTTCTAGCTAATCAAATTAAACATAATCCTCATACTGAAATGTATTAATTACCTTTTTGGATCTAATTCTGCTGATTCCTTTCTCCAATTTTACCTCCAGGTTCTTGAGTTCTTTCAAGGTCATACTGCTAAGAGCTTCACCCAGAATATGCCTAGAAACACCATTTGTTTACCCAGAATAAGCATCTCAAATTAATGCACTTCAATAAATTACCCAATGGAATATATATACCTGTTCAGATTTTGGGTTTCCCGGATCTGTCTTCGAAGTTTGGATGCCTCTTGCTGGTAAAACTGAGGACGTAGTGATAATATAAGTGTATCTCATTGTAGAAATACATGATGATGAGAATAATAAAAGAGACAGGAGAGAAACAGTGGAAGCGGTGAGAGACGTGTGGACTGCATCTTTATTATATTAATTTATTATAAAGAGAATTAATGCTAGGGTTGGATACCAAATTGTTTACTAAGAAATGAGTACTAAGATGATGTGGAGCTTATTCATTAATTGAAAATGATCAAAACAATTAATAAAAAGAAATGTTATGAGAGCTAATAAATAAGCTTCACATTATCTTGGTTCTTATCTCTTGGTAAAAGATTTGGTAACCACAACATTCTTCTATTGTAAAACAATATTATATAAGTCTATTTATAAATACACGATGAGTATTGAATAGTGAACAAGAACTCTTATACTATATCAGCTACGAAATAAACTCTACAAATGAAAGAAAATAAACCCAGAGAATAATATAAAATATTCTTAACATCTCATAAAAATTAGAAGTTGAGTTCAGTGGCAGAACCACGAAGCTTGCCCCCTCAAAAACAAGACGACAAGAGCTGAAAAGAGGCCTACGTACACAAACAAGCTGTCATAAGGAAAACAACAACAAAAAAAGGACAAAGAAAGCTAAAATTAAGATTACATCAGTAAAACCCCAAGACCCAGCTAGAAAACAATTATGAGAAGAACCAAATACACCCTATTCAATCAGTTGACTTTATATTTAACCCAAAACATAATCTCCAAAAGAATGCACCCGGAATCATTGTTTCTCATTTGGAACAATTTAGCATTTCTTTCACGCCATAGAGCATACACAATAACAACTACCATAATTCTCACTACCATGGAGAGAAAAATTTGGCCTCTAAAGTGAGAGACCATCAACCCAATAAACTCCTCGTAGTTCCTAGGAGCCCAAAAAATATTACATCTATTCAAAATATTAGACCAAATACTTTCTAAGAATAGACAACAAAAACACAACTAGGAACCATCAACCAAGAGAGGTTGAGAGAAGGAGATCTTTAATGGCTAAGGCTTGCAGGTGGGGGCAAAGTCATTGAGGAATGCATGTGAGTCTAGGGTGGCACAAGTGACCAATAGGGTATCCCGTGAGTGTGAGTTGTCTACCACATTTGGCTACTCATATTTTTAGGTAAAGTTGAAAAAAGATGGTTCCAATGAGGAAGATTAAAGGCCCACAAGATTATTATAATGATGGAGAACATAGAAATGCAGAAGAAAGGCATGTGTGCCCATATCTATTCTTTGTCAATCATGGTAGCTAGGTCATTCAAATGATTAAAGCCTGAGAAAAACTTGAAATGAAAATTAACCTAAAGTAATATACACGGTTAGGGATCACACATTGTACCATAGAATTAGTTTTTGTAAAATGTTGAGGATATCATAGTTCAAATGGCATTGTCATGTCAGCGACAATTAAATTTAATTGTTTAGTAGTTAATTAATGTGATAAGTGTTATATTAACTTAAAAATTGATGAA
>NC_081545.1:17763194-17770449 GCF_901000735.1 Corylus avellana | reverse complement strand
ATGGCTTTTCAAAACAATGAGAATTTGAGAATAACTATAGAAGATAATAAAAATTTTAATTTGATAATCAAATTGGGTTGTAGCAACCCTTTTTATAGAGCTGCTCCATCAAGTAATGATGAGAATAGACTATGTTATAAAATACAATAATTCTGAGACTTGAAGTAATTAAGATAATCCAAGCTATGTCGGATTGTGATGCAAGTTTACTTGCAAATTTACTAGTTTAGAATGATCATCTCATGCATATTTTAGTACTAGACTGGCCTCTCAATCCGGCTAATCAAACCTCCTCCTTTTTTGGTTTACTTTTTCTTTGGAAATAAATAAGTTTATATTTCACGAACAGGAAATTACACACACAGACTTGTTTGGTGTTCCTCTTTTGGGTAGTAATTTGGGAGACAAATTATAGCTTCCATAATCCAAGTTCATCCCTCTTTCCATAGCTTCATTTAGTTTTGGTTATTTTCTTTAGGGAAATTTCTTGTCTTTTATATACTCTTCTTCTTTGTACAGTTACAATGTGGTATTGATGAGTCGTACAAGTTATCTGTTCTTGTATCTGGGAAGCCTGTTTTTGTGTATCTCAAAGTGGGCGCAACTAATCCTTTTTCTGTTGCTTAGCTCCATATGAAGTTTAATTTCTTAAGGAACATTGTTGTTTTCTCATGCTACTTTTGAGACTTATTCACTTAAAAATGTGTAATGAACTCTGTTTCAGACCTTTTAATATATTTGCGGTGGATTGTGTGGGAAGGAGTGGAGGTTTGGCTTTATTATGGTTGGCCGATATGGGTATTGAAATTCAAAACTACAGTCGATGGCATATTAATGCAACAGTTTGTCCCTCCTCAACCGAACCGCCGTGGAAACTTACCGATTTTTATGGCCATCTAGATCCGAGTAAGAGGGGGGAATCATGGAGTTTGTTGCGATACATTGCTAGAATGGAACCTGGCCCTTGGTTGTGCATAGGTGACTTCAACGAGATTATAAGCCTTAATGAAAAATTTTGTGGGAATGGACGTCAAAGAAGTCTAATGGAAGCTTTCCAAAGGGCTTTGGAGGATTGTGAACTCTCGGATTTGGGCTATAGGGGTCCCAAGTACACATGGAGTAATTGTAGGGAGGGACCGGATTTTACGAAGGAAAGGCTTGATCGAGCGGTAGCTAACCGAGAATGGTGTGGCAAATTTCATGGGGCAGAACTAGTGATTGGGGCAGCTGTATGGTCAGATCATTTCCCACTTCTCTTGACATTAAGCAATTATGGGAGGAGACAGAAGGGTCGTAGGAACTTCAAATATGAGGCTGGTTGGGAGCTTGATGGTAAGTCCAAACTATTATTCAGAATTCTTGGAAGGCACAACCCATTATTTCTACCTTGCAGCATGTCAACCCATGGCCTTTTATACAAAGCAAAATGATGTGCTGTACCAAAGCTTTGCTTAAATGGCGAAATGATGAGAGGGGATTGCCGGGTACAACTCTAAGGGACCAGTACAATAAACTAGCAATGGAGCAAGGGCTGAATGAGATACCAGATTTGGAACCAGCAGATACAACAAGGAATATTCTGAAAATGTTATTAGAACAAGATGAATTAAAGTGGCGCCAACGAGCTAAAGTAAATTGGCTGTCATTTGGAGATAAAAATTTGAAGTATTTTCATGCTTGCGCGAATTTTAAAAGAAAAGCTACTAAAATCGTTTTTATTGTTGATGAAAGTGGAGAAAAATGGACGACCCAAGAAAAGATGGGTGATGCATTTGCGGATTATTTTGATAGTCTTTTCAAGACCGGTGGAATGGGGGATTTTGATATATGCTTGGAAGGCTTAGAGGGGAGGGTGACGGATGACATGAAGGAGACTCTAGGGAGGCCTTTCCTAGAAAGCGAGATTAAGGACGCCTTATTCCAAATGGCTCCTCTAAAAGCTCCCGGGTCGGATGGGTATAATGCGGGCTTTTTCCAAAAACATTGGGACGTCGTTGGAACCGAGGTTTGAAAAGCTATTCTTTTTTCTCTCAATAATGTTGTCGTTGGTAGCAAATTGAATTCTACATTTATAGCTCTCATTCCCAAGAATAAAAATCCCTCATGCGTTTCGGATTTTCGCCCCATAAGTTTGTGTAATGTTTTATATAAGATTATATCAAAGGTACTTGCGAATCGGCTGAAATTGATTTTACCACTTATTATCTCTCAAAACCAAAGTGCATTCATCAAGGGAAGGTTAATGACTGACAACATTTTGGTTGCTTATGAGACCCTCCACACAATGCAATCTAGAATAGGGGGAAAAAGGGATATATGGCGGTTAAAATTGATATGAGCAAGGCCTATGATCGGGTGGAGTGGGGATTTTTGGAGGCGGTAATGTGCAAAATGGGGTTTGCACCCAGTTGGATCAAATTGATCATGGAGTGTGTAACCACGACGAATTTTGAAGTATTGGTTAACGGCGTCCCTACAAGAAAAATTGTCCCAACCCGAGGCAATCGGCAAGGCAACCCCCTTTCACCGTATTTGTTTTTGATTTGTGCTGAGGCATTGAGTTCTTTACTTGGCAAAGTGGATAGGGAAGGTGTGTTGACTGGAGTTCCCACCTCTAAGAGGGGACCTCGCATCAACCATTTATTTTTTGCTAATGATTGTTTACTATTTTGTAGAGCTGACCTGGAACATTGGGAAAAATTGTTTACCATTCTCAGAATCTATGAAGAAACTTCAGGACAAAAATTGAATGCATCTAAGACGGCTATCTATTTTAGTCGGAATACTATGTCAGCACATCGACGACATATCCAGGAAGCCTCTGGTGTCCCAAGTTCACAGAGGTACGAGACATATTTGGGCCTCCTGGCTTTGGTGGGGAAATCTCGGACAAAAGCTTTCAAAGGGATACTTGATAAAATCTGGAAGAAACTCCAAGATTGGAAGTTAAAACTCCTTTCTCAAGCGAGGAGGGAGATTATGCTCAAGGCGGTGGTCCAAGCAATACCGACGTATTGCATGAGTGTATTCAAGCTTCCCAAAATTTTGTGCGACAAAATTAACTCCCTAATGCAGCAATTTTGGTGGGGGGAATCAAAGATTCCATGGATATCTTGGAGCAAAGTGGGTTTGTCAAAAGCTCAAGGAGGTTTGGGCTTTCGGGATTTCCTATGTTTCAATAAGGCCCTTCTTGCGAAACAATGTTGGCGATTATGGAATATGGCCGAGAGTTTGGTGGCCACGGTTTTGAGGGCTAAATATTTTGCAAATGGAACAATTCTTGAGGCCAAATTGGGCTCTAAACCCTCCTTTGCATGGCGGAGCATTTTGGGTTCGTGTGACCTTCTCAAGGAGGGTTTGTATCGACGGATTGACAACGGAGAATCTACACGAATTTGGGGAGACAAATGGATTCCCATTCCGTCCACTTTTTCTATTCATACACCTCCCCGGGTGTTGGACGCCAATACAAAGGTAAGTGCTCTTATTGACAGAGACACGTATGGGTGGAATACAAGCCTGCTGAAGGCTATCTTTAATTCGGTTGAAGTTGAAGCTATTTTATTAGTCCCTTTGAGTAGCACTAACTGATCTGATAGGGTGATCTAGCGAGGTAATGCTAATGGTCAGTTCACAGTGAAATCAGCGTATCATTTGGCCAAGGAACTGGAGTTTCTCAAGCAGGCAGGGAGCTCACATGGGGGGAAAATGTGTGATCTGTTGAAGTCAATTTGGAAGGTGGCGTACCCAAATGTGGAGAAACATTTTTTGTGGAAGGCATGTAAGGAGATTCTCCCCACCAAGGCCAACCTACTTAGGGCAGCATGTTCTTCCAGATGATTTGTGCCCAATCTGTGGACTACAAGCAGAAACTGGATACCATATCCTATGGGATTGCCCCTCGGCACGGGATGTATGAGGAACAAGTCTAAAAAAATTTCAAAAGCTGGTACTGGAGGGCCCAACCTTTAGACAGGTGGTGGAACTGGTGGCGAAGAGGTGTGATGGAGAGGAGCTGGGTCTCTTTGCTGGGATCGCACGACGCGTCTGGTTACGGCGAAAAGTCTTTGTGCATGAAAGCAAATTTTCCCACCCAAGTGCATTGGTATAGCAGGCTTTGCAGGCTCACACTGATTATTTGGACGTAAATTCCCCAAATCCATCTTCTCCCCGAGAGATAGTTGAGGCTTCCAGCTGGATTGTTCCGCCTGAGGGTTTTATCAAAATCAACTGGGACACGGCGATTTGTTCCAAGCAAGGAGTGGTGGGTATGGGTGATGTGGTTCGTAACGAACGAGGGCAGGTGTTGGCTGTACGAAGCTTGATTAAACCAGGCAGGCTCTCCCTTCTAGCAGTTGAGGCGTGGGCCGGAGGGCAAGCTCTAATATTTGGCAAAGATATGGACTGAGGAAGATCATCTTGGAAGGGGACTTGAAGCTCATGGTGGATGCTGTTAATGGCAGAGATGCTAGTGGGAGGGATATTGGTCATTTGATTGAAGACATGTATATTATGCTACAACCCTTCACTGATTGGAAGGTGATGGCGGTTTGAAGATCTGCAAATCAAGCGGCCCATGAGGTAGCACGGATGGCCATTCGGGCGAACACAGCAAGGACACGGCATTTTGCATATCCTGATTGTATTCATGAGCTTATTATAGGGGAGACTCCTTCCTCTAATAATGTTTGAGTAATAAAAGTCCTACTTATTCAAAAAAAAAAAAAATTCATTTGCATACCAAATAATCATTTAATAATAATTTAATTGCATGCAATTACGAATCTAATAATAGAGTACAAATTCTAATTAACATATCATAAATGCATTTAATTAAATTCAATTACATATCAATTTATTAAGTCATTCTACCCTATATTAAATGCATATCAAAAGTCTTTAAGGGTAGCTCAATCGACTGTGGACCACGCCTCATGAAGCGGTGGTCAATAGTTCGAATCTCCCATCTTCATTCCTTTGTGTGGACATGTCAAAAAAAAAAAAAATGCATATAAAAAAAATTATTGAATATCAATTTAATAAGCCATAATTCTCGGCTCTTGGGCTCCAAAAAACTCTAGCCTCTCTCTAGTCCCTCTCCAGTGAGACCCTGAATCCTCCCCGCTTGTTTTGTTATTTCTTTCATTTTCTTTGCTATAGTTTGATTTTGGAACTCATTAGCTTCTCCTCACGCTTTGGTTTTGTCGATATTTTGATGGGAAACTTAGATCAGCTCCTTGTGCTGCTGATCTACTCTTTTGCTGCTGGCCCAAGCCCTATACATGCCACTACACACTTCTCCCCGGTGCCATTATGCTCTGTAGTCACCAGACTTTTTCTCTCTTCTTTTTGGCAAGCGCCGAATGTGGTTTGTGCAAGCCAGAGTATGGATCGTGTGGATCTCACGCGCTTTACGTGTGAGCCTCACGAGCCGAGTTTTCTCTGCCATTTTCTTGCTGGACCTTGCCATTGATGCTGGTTTTCTTTGTTTAGGTCTTGTTTTGTTGTGTTATCTTGACCTTTGTGCTGATGAGGGATAGTTTCGATGCAAGGAGTTTGTCTCACGGCCGGGTCAATAAATTTTTTTTTTTTTTTAGCGATGAGACCTACTCATGTATTTAGATCTAGTTTGCCTAGAGCAGATCTACCCCTTAAATGAAGTGTGCACATGGGTTGGATCGGAGGAGGTATATATGTTTTTGAATGTTAGATTTTCAGTGTATCTACGATGTTGTACTCTTCATACTTTTTTGGCTATTTTTCTCTTTAAGAGCTTCAAGCTCTTGATCTCTTATTATGGAATGAAAATAAAAATAAAAATAAAATTCCCTAAAAAAAAAAGAAGTCATAATTCTAGCATTTTGGAATATCAATTTAAATCATTTCATATGCATATCAATTTAATAAGAAAAGTACCGATCGGTTGGAGGATGAGGAGTGGCAGCAAGATCGAGAAAGAATACACCTAGATTGGAGGAGCGGCGCTGCCGGAGGTGAGAGAGAGCTGATTAGAGAGAGAGAGAGATCACTGAGTGAGAGAGAGCTAAGTGAGAGAAAGAGAGTTGTGTGAGGGAGATCAAGGGAGAGGGGGATCGGGTGGCCGGGCTTCTGCGTAGATTGAGGGATGGGGGATGTTTTTTACTGAGTGGGTACATGCACTATTGCAACGTTCCAATTCAGTAGGGACGTGCGCTGTTCAAACGACCCCTCTCCTTGAGGGGTCGTTTTACTATTGAAATGCCCTCTGGTAACGACCACATTCGAGAACGTTCCAAAGTCATCATTTTTTTGTAGTCCCGGTTTGTCTTATTTGAAGGGCAAAATCGTCGTCTAAAAAATTAAAATGATAATTTTATCCTTATAAATAAAACCAACTAAATTCTCTATTCAAATGAACCGCAGAGAATCCTTGTCATCCAAAATATGCCCAAAGATAGTTTGAATTATAACATAAGAGAGTATGCAGTGATAACTCCTAACATCCCCTTATTATTAGTCATTTTCAAATAAGACTTCTTCCCCAGCCGATGCTTGTTGTCTTTGCACAGAGGATCCTCTTCACCCCTTCCCACTATTGTCTATTCATATGTTTTTATGCGACACTGCCAAACATAATAGACTTCTCCTGTAACTGAAATTGACTTTTACGTAAAGATTATTTTTCTTTTGTTCAGGAGAAGATGCCCATGTCATAGGATACGTAATAGTATTGGTTTTCATAAACTAGCTAGCAAAATTTATTTATTACTTTTTTTTTTTTTTTTTTTGTGAGAAATGCTATAGTACAATAAAAATAGAATTTTTTGCTTATAAAAGTTCTAGGTAACAAGAGGCTATAGGCCTCCATCCGTAGTTACTGTGAATCCACCCACTGATGAAGCTTGTGGGCTCTTGCCAACTTGAACTTTTATGGGTCCAAAATGATCTTTTTATTGCATTATAGCACATTTCTTTTCCCATATGGTAGAACTTGAAATACAATCCATCAATTTATTATTAGCCAACTTATTCAATTAGAAAAAAAAAAAAAAAAATTATTATTAGCCAAAAACATTCACAATTAACTAGTAAAGACCGAGTTAGATTTTTTTTTTCTTTTTTTTTTTTCAAAAAAAAGAAGGAGGATCCAATTAGTGGAATAAAATACTTTAAGATGTGGTAGTAAAAAATAATTCGTAGATTAAAAAATCAAGAACTGATTTTGTAAATAAATAAATAACATGAGAAATGCTATTTATCTTTCTTCGGTCAATCT
>NC_081545.1:17746302-17763094 GCF_901000735.1 Corylus avellana | reverse complement strand
AAATTTGAACTTCATTAAGAGTACAACTCATCATTCGTAAGTGTAACAGTTAGAATTGATCCATCCTGGATTAGACTTAATTATTTCACTGCTTAACTCACTACAAAAAAATTAGCATTTTTTGACATGGCTACAGTATACGTTTTCTCGCCATGTCAGAACTTTTTTTCTGATGCATGAATAGTGTCACGTCAGAATTTTCTAACGTGTTTGTTTTAGCACGTCAGAAAATTTTGACGTTCTAACCACTAACATGTCAGGAAAAAAATTTTACTGACCCCCATACTTCTGACATTCAACACACGTTAGAAAAATTTTCTTATGTGTCAAACACCATAAAACGTCAGAAATCTCCAATAAGAAAAAAATTATTTTTTTTGTAGTGACTAATCACTTATCAGTTATTAGATTAAATCATTAAAATTGTTGGGTTACCATTTCTGGCTATTCTTGTAATAGGGTTTTAGTCCAATTCCAATGGATGTAACCCTTACCAATTTTTGAGAAAAATCTTTCGCAAAAGGGCTTGCCAACTTACTATTTGACCTAACATAAATGAGGCTTGTGATTTCATCAAAAATTAATGCGAAAACTTTACTTACCACACCTCATCTTTGACAAAAGGGTGTAAAGCACATTTACTTAACAAGCCTTCACCATCCATTATCTCGTTTATATATATATATAATACACTATTCCATTGTGATTATTTTCTTATTCAAATATCATAATATATATATATATATATTTCATGGAAAATTAGCAAATTAACAGTTTACTCAAATGTTCTCAATTAGAATTATAAGTCATTATAAACAAATTAAAAACATACATATTTCATTATATATAATTCATAAATTTAGATGAGCGTTCACAAATTACATAAAATAAACATGACAATATTTGCTAAAAACTTAAAAGTCTTTAGTGGTGGATATTATATAAGTCTAGAATAGCGATGACAACGAACATAGTCACTAATTAGAAACCCTAAACCCTAATGAGATGCCTTTTAGGGATCGGAATTTAGACCTCGTTTGGTTTGCAGAATGGGTATTTCGTTAAGAAATTAAAGAGTTATTACTAAGAATAAATGAAAGTGGAATAGAATGGTTATTTATATTCCTAAGTTTAGTAATAATATGTGTTCTAATTGGAATTGAACCAAAATTACCACACACAAAAAAAAAAACCCATTACAGTAAAGTAGTTCGAACCCCAACTTTGTAAATTGCATATATACTGATCATCAAGAACCGTGATGTTCTTTTATGTTGTTGTTATTAAAACCGTACGTGGGAATGGTTTTCATGGCACACTCTTGTCTTATATTGTAGTACAAATTCTTGCAAATTTACAATCTTTTATGGAAATTATTGAAACTACAATCATGATCGCTTGTTGCTTGTATTTAAAAGCTAGAGTGTTTGCACAAATCATTATATATATATATATGATGAGGTGATGCAATAATTCATTCCGTTGGTGATGGTGTACGTTTTAGATTAGACTAGACAAGTTGGAGAGCTGTCTGGTCTGCGCAGGAGTAGTGGTTGGATTCCAGAAGGTTTATAGGGAGGTAGTTCCGATCGTATGCTTGTGAAGACGTAGACTCATACGCGGTTTCTGGCATCATGCTTGTCGTTTGCTCCTGTTGTGCTCTCTCATTTTCAGCTATCTGCATCCATCATTTATATATATATATATATATATATATATATATACACAACAATTACTATTATATTATTTAAATTTAATTACTACTTCAAACTTCAAAGAGAGAGAGAGAGAGAGAAAGAAACCTTTGCTCGCAGATAATTGTTTTGATTTTGCAGCTCAACCTCCTGCACATTTTGCACATGTATATATATATATATATATTGAGTTTATTTCATATAATAAGCATTATATACCCAAATTAAGTAACATAGGATTAAGCATTAGCATGCAGGAGTTCTTATTGCTCTTGCTTATTCAAATTCAATTGCTAATCCGCATTTGGTCAAAAAAAAAAAAAAAAACAAAACGAAAACCGATACCAATGGTCATTCAAAACAAGAAAACAATTGAGCAATAAAGACAACAGTACGTAGTTGTGTCCAAAATCTGTCTTCAATGATCTAATCACGCCAACATATTGTGCATCACATTTGGCTGAAAGAGAACCAGCATACACGGAGAAACAAGATAAATGATTTACGTTAATTTATTTATTTATTTATTTATTTATTTTTTTTATTTTTATCTCATGTTACAAATCAATTATTAGATTTGTGAACTTATATAGACCTCACACAAATACAATGATGCATCCCACAAATTTAATGGTTGATTTATAAAATTTGTAAGATAATATGAGAGAAATATATAAAAAAAAAAATATTGACGTGAATTATTTCTCGAGAAACAAAAATATTAAGAGCTGGAAACAATAGTTACCCTCTTTTGCATGAACTCGATGTCAGCACATAGCATTTCATTCTGGAAGAAGTAGTCGATCGAGTATATTAGTCCAATCCATATTTATATAATAGATTAATGGTTTCTAGCTAATCAAATTAAACATAATCCTCATACTGAAATGTATTAATTACCTTTTTGGATCTAATTCTGCTGATTCCTTTCTCCAATTTTACCTCCAGGTTCTTGAGTTCTTTCAAGGTCATACTGCTAAGAGCTTCACCCAGAATATGCCTAGAAACACCATTTGTTTACCCAGAATAAGCATCTCAAATTAATGCACTTCAATAAATTACCCAATGGAATATATATACCTGTTCAGATTTTGGGTTTCCCGGATCTGTCTTCGAAGTTTGGATGCCTCTTGCTGGTAAAACTGAGGACGTAGTGATAATATAAGTGTATCTCATTGTAGAAATACATGATGATGAGAATAATAAAAGAGACAGGAGAGAAACAGTGGAAGCGGTGAGAGACGTGTGGACTGCATCTTTATTATATTAATTTATTATAAAGAGAATTAATGCTAGGGTTGGATACCAAATTGTTTACTAAGAAATGAGTACTAAGATGATGTGGAGCTTATTCATTAATTGAAAATGATCAAAACAATTAATAAAAAGAAATGTTATGGGAGCTAATAAATAAGCTTCACATTATCTTGGTTCTTATCTCTTGGTAAAAGATTTGGTACCCATAACATTCTTCTATTGTAAAACAATATCATATAAGTCTATTTATAAATACACGATGAGTATTGAATAGTGAACAAGAACTCTTATACTATATCAGCTACGAAATAAACTCTACAAATGAAAGAAAATAAACCCAGAGAATAATATAAAATATTCTTAACATCTCATAAAAATTAGAAGTTGAGTTCAGTGGCAGAACCACGAAGCTTGCCCCCTCAAAAAACAAGACGACAAGAGCTGAAAAGAGGCCTACGTACACAAACAAGCTGTCATAAGGAAAACAACAACAACAAAAAGGACAAAGAAAGCTAAAATTAAGATTACATCAGTAAAACCCCAAGACCCAGCTAGAAAACAATTATGAGAAGAACCAAATACACCCTATTCAATCAGTTGACTTTATATTTAACCCAAAACATAATCTCCAAAAGAATGCACCCGGAATCATTGTTTCTCATTTGGAACAATTTAGCATTTCTTTCACGCCATAGAGCATACACAATAACAACTACCATAATTCTCACTACCATGGAGAGAAAAATTTGGCCTCTAAAGTGAGAGACCATCAACCCAATAAACTCCTCGTAGTTCCTAGGAGCCCAAAAAATATTACATCTATTCAAAATATTAGACCAAATACTTTCTAAGAATAGACAACAAAAACACAACTAGGAACCATCAACCAAGAGAGGTTGAGAGAAGGAGATCTTTAATGGCTAAGGCTTGCAGGTGGGGGCAAAGTCATTGAGGAATGCATGTGAGTCTAGGGTGGCACAAGTGACCAAGAGGGTATCCCGTGAGTGTGAGTTGTCTACCACTTTTGGCTACTCATATTTTTAGGTAAAGTTGAAAAAAGATGGTTCCAATGAGGAAGATTAAAGGCCCACAAGATTATTATAATGATGGAGAACATAGAAATGCAGAAGAAAGGCATGTGTGCCCATATCTATTCTTTGTCAATCATGGTAGCTAGGTCATTCAAATGATTAAAGCCTGAGAAAAACTTGAAATGAAAATTAACCTAAAGTAATATACACGGTTAGGGATCACACATTGTACCATAGAATTAGTTTTTGTAAAATGTTGAGGATATCATAGTTCAAATGGCATTGTCATGTCAGCGACAATTAAATTTAATTGTTTAGTAGTTAATTAATGTGATAAGTGTTATATTAACTTAAAAATTGATGAAACATTCTATGCGGCTAACATGAGTCGAATTTAATCATTTAGTAGCTGATGTGGCCCTTTCCATTTTACTTTAAATGGAGAGAAATTATTTTACAGTCCAAATCAGATTTCAAAGAATCTAACGGCATATATCAACTAATGTTGTTCTTCAATACTGGGTTAGCAGCTCTTGATAGCCTTACATTAGAGGCTACTTAATTAGGGTTATGGAAGGAATGTTCTTTGTGTATTCTGCAAAAGATGTAGTGAAGGAATAAGAGGGCACTTGTTGTTTTAGAATAGTTTCTATAACAGGATATGGAGGTGTTTGAGTAGATGCTTAACAGATGATCTTCCTTCTTTTTGGGAATATATTATCAAGAGAGATGTTAAAGATTGGAAAGGTAAAGGATTGAAAGCTATGGTTTGTAGATTGTGCTTGGGCACTATAGTCTACAATATTTGGAAGGAAGGAAATAAAATTAGGCATGGGAATCAAGTTAATACTGAAGAAATAATCATCCAGAAGATTAGATGGAAAGGTAGAATAAGAATAGTATCTTAAGGAAGATTTCATAGAAGCAGAGAAAATGGAGCATTGTGCAGTAGCCATGGGGTCTATTGAAAAGGATCTTTGGAGTATATATAGAGGTTTTCTGGTATTTGTAGATATGAGAATTCAGTTGTAAATTTATATAGGGTGTCCTATTTGTAGATAACAAAGGCAAAGGTTGTTTTTTTTTTTTGTTTTTTTTTTGTTTTTTTTGTTTTTTTCTTTTCTATAAATGTGTTTTCATTGAGTAGCTGCTGATATGCAACTGGTTTTCAGTCTTAAAACTGGAGTCTTGTAAACTTTGAGTTTACCTTAGAAAAAATATTCATTTATTCATTCAGACAAAAAAAACAAAGGAAGATAGACATGCATGCATTTGTTTTTCTTTTGCCTAAGGATATAGCTAGCATCTCCTTGGGACAAATTCAATTACACATCATTCTCTCAACCTTCTTTTTTTGCAAATCTAATGGATCTACCATTGGATTTGTGGACTCATGTAGGTCTTATACAAATTCAATGAAATATTCATTCATTCACTATACAGAGATGGCTAAGAGATGGTTTTGAAAAAATGATTTTTATCATTTTGCTTTCAAAAAAGAGCTAACGAGAATAGAACAAGTGACTTTATATATATGCTTCATTTCATAGTAGGGATATAGAAGTAATTTACTTGATAGGATGAATTCACATCTAAATGCAATAATAATAATAATAATATCCTCAATTTGAGGATTTGGTGCTGTGCATAAATTTGTAGTATGCCTGCAATTTCAGTATTGGGTGGGCTTACAAGGATCAGTTGAGTTATTAGCTAGGTTACAATGTTTGCTCCTTTCTCATTAGTTAGACATAGAGGTGATCTTGGTTAATTGGCCAATGATTACGTACAGAGTAAAAGGCAATTAGAGATATTTTATTTTGTACATCCCAAACATAGTCTCAAGAATCTGACATGGCAACCTTCAAAGCTAATATGGTAAGCCAAAAAGAATTTAACCTTGGAGAGATGGGATGCTAAAAATATATTAAGCTCAAAATTGTTGTCAATGCTGAAGAATGAAGTAATGAGACAAATATGACATTCAAAGTAAGCAAATTAAAGCTAACACATAACTCATCATAGTAGATTTAAGCTTCATAATTTAAAGGACACAAATGTTTTCCAAACTGGTTTGGAAGAAATTTCATTCATCCTACTCTAATAACTGATAAGTTTCATTCAACATCTTTTGATTTTTCAAAAATTAATGTTTTGATTCCTAAGTTAGTAGAATAACTGTTAAGAATATTTTTTAAAAAAAATGTGAAAGATGACACTTGACACTTATTAAAGTTGATTGGAGGAAATTTTCTTCAAATAGTTTAAATCCTTTCAGGTTTTTAACTAAAATACTTGTAGAGATAGTGTAAATGTATGGTATGATAATAAAACCAAACTTTTAAATATTGTGTGTTAGGGTTAAAATTGAGCAAAAGCAGTTTACCTGTGCATTAGCTTCAGAAACAGATTCCGAATTTGAGGGTTCAATACATGCTTTCTTGTACCTGTCAATTGTTGTTCTGACACTGCAAAAGTACATGTAACATTATTAATAATGCAAACATTTTGATCTCAGTTCTGATAGATTAAGGATTATATATTTGCATTTGTAAAGATACATCATTTTCATTAAATTTAATTTCTCTACTAGTTCACAAAGATCAAACGAGGATTGACATTTGCTTCTCTTGGATACAATCCGAAGCAATTTATATTGAGGAATAAAGAGTAAATGAAATTGTTACCAAAAAACCAAGTAAATGAAACAACTTTATAAATAAGGAATAATTAAAAATTCAAATGTTTCGAGTGCTCATAATAGGATAATTTGATTAAGTTATTAGAGTTAATTAATCTAAACCTCCTTTAAACTCATGTCTAGAAATAAACTTTTCTGATTAACATTAAATAGTCTTTATCTCTACTTACAGACAGATGTGAAAAATCTAATTATTTTAAAATACTGATAATAAAACTAATTTAAATTACTCTTAAAATAAGATCTTTACATTATTTAATGGAATTATACTCTAATATACCTTCTAACTTATATATATTAAGATTACTCTATCTATAACATTCCTTTCCCTTTGAATGAACCTTGTCCCCAAGGTTCTAGAAATCCCTTTTGATCCCTATTCTCTAAATCCAATGCATTTTTTTCACATTTCATCTACATTCATGAAAAAGCATAGTTCTATAAATACTTTCTTTTTTCCTCTTCAGCCTCCTCTTATCTCAAAAAACAATGTGACTTTTAAAATTACTATTGAATTTTGACCTAATAATATACATCCCCAAATACAATGATAAATTTAAAGGCCACATTACTTTTAAGGGATGAAAGGAGAATAAGAGTCTTGCATATATATATATATATATATATATATATAAAAGAACTTTTAATTAACTATTTTGGATTAAAAAAAAAAAAAAAATTTAATAAGCAATTGAAGATGCTTTTAGCTGACAGTTAGTAGAAAATGGTAAATGTCAAAGGTAATTTTTGAACGGTTTCTAAGCTTTTCCCTTTCTTCCCATAGTATTGTATTTAATATAATTTTTGCAAAAGCATTACACAAAATAAAATGCACTTCACTCTCAGTAAGCTGTAACCTTAATTTTCTCGAGCCACTGATGGCTAGCTGTCTCTGCCACGGTGGCATAAGAATAATTGGGTCAACTGTCCCTACCTCTAGTACTTCAATGACACGTGTAATTAACCCATTACACAAAGTGTAATAACCATGAGAAACAACTATTATTCACCTCGATCAGCCCGAAACCCAAAAGTTGCTTCCTTATTATACTTGTACCTTTTATAGCATTAATAAATAATATATTTAAAAATCAAAAAAAGGTGTAAGACTGAGAAGTCTCTTCTTGCATCCATTGCTGCAAACTCATGATCCCATGCATGCAAGAAAAGAGCTATCATGCATGTGAAGAACCTTTCATTGGCTCGTAGCATTTGCTTCCCTCTTTACTTTCTCTCTGACACCATCCCTCTTTACTTCAAAGATCTCTCTCTCTCTCACCCACCTACTGAAACGCAATCGTTTTTTGAAATATAAGCATAATAAGATGATAAAATCCGTAAATGAGAGAACCCAGAAGTTCTGACTTCTGAGGAGTTTGTTTCCACAAGTATGAAAGACCATACATTGATGAAACTAAACTATATCAAAATGTGTAGATATCATGATTTTCAATATTATTTATTTTCTGGTAAAAATAAAAAGGAAAAGAAATGGATAGAAGATGAAAAGAGAAACCCCCCAGAACAGGAAGGGAATCGTGACAAGACTTTATTGTCAGATGGGAAGAACTGAAAAATCATGTCTGACGTGACAAAAGATTCGTATAAATATGTATATATGTTGAGCAATCTTAATGAGGGACAAAATCCAAACCCCTACTTGCCAAAAGTACATTATTTGGCCGACTGATCCAAACAAGACTTACCAGAACTTATAAACAAACCCATTTTTTGGGGGTTGAAGCCCTAACTCCCTAACCAGACTCTCAACCTTATTTTATAGAAGGGTAAAAGTGGTTCAAATGGGGCAAACTTTAGAAACCCATGATTAATTACCCTTAAACCCTTAATTATTTTTTAACAGATTGAGAGTGAAGTAAGATGCTTTTAAGATTTTGAGAACACTAAAAAAATCCAATCCCACTGGTTCTTTCTTACTGTGTTCTAAATAGGACTGTTTACAAATAAAAAAAATAAAAAAACACAAAATCCAGACGACATTAATTAACTAGAAGCCGTTACCTAGGTTTTGAAGTACAAATTAAGAGATACATAATGTTTGAAACCCTAATAATCCCCATTTGATAGGCTCCTTATAACTATATATGTTCTCTTGAAGGTAATCCAGAGACCCCCATTAGCCTAAGAGGCTCCCAATAAGCCTTAATTGACAGACAGATTGGAATATGATAGACCATAATAATAACAACAACAACAACAATAAGATTTTTGATGATTTTTTTTTTTTCCTAAATCGATTTTATATGATTTTTAAAAGATGTGTGATTAACTTTTGGAGCTTAACCACAGTTAATCTTCTGTTCAGGAGAAGTGTAAAATGAACAACAAGAGGGAAATGTTTGAGACCCTATTGACCCTTATGATGCAGCTTTGAAGATGTTTCATATATAGTTCACGAGATCATTTAAGAGTATTGAAAAGCTAATCTCCAATTTGATAGCTCCTTTATGTTTCAATGTCTTGTTAATTGTTGCACTGACATCTTATGAACGAGGTCTCAAGAGATCGATGTAATGTAATGAGAGTGTCACAAATTTGTCCCACACAAAATTTTAAGGCTCATTGATGACATGTACGGATGGAAGGATGGATGGAGAGAGAGAGAGAGAGGAAATGGGAGAGTTTAACCACAAGGGAGATACAAGGAAGGCGATAGATCTTTGTAACCCTAAACTGTTGCTCTCAACCAACCACTGCACTATTACACCACCACTTTCATTTCCATCTATTACTAACAGATCTTCGTTATCAATCAAACAAAAGAGCTAGGAATCAGAGAAGCAAATTAAAATGGAAAACAAAAATCCATAAAGGAAAACAAACAGACAAAGACAACTGAATCTTGTTGGGAGGAAAACTCAATCTTCAATCTTAACTGCACGAAATGATCATCTTCTCATACTAAGTTGCAAAAGCAGGAGCATATATAGAGATAAGTCAAGTATCAAAAACATGAAGAAAGAAAAGAAAAAGAACAAATCAGGAGAGCAAGAAAAGTGAGAAGAACTTAAAGATCTATCGAATATATTGAAGCAAAATATGTTGGATTTGAAACAAAAATACCCTTTGTTAGAAAAATATAGTTAGAATATTGTGAGCAAAAGCAAAGCATAGAAAGAAAACACACATGAAGTGGGAGTTGAAGGTGAAAGAGTTAAAAACCTGCTGTTAGCATACTCATAGAGGCGGCCACGGTTGGAGAAGACGATGAGTGCAATTTCAGCATCGCAAAGAACAGATAATTCATAGGCTTTTTTCAGTAACCCGTTGCGGCGCTTGCAAAAGGTGACTTGCCGATTTGTGGTGTTTTCGATCCTCTTTATTTCAATTTTGCCTCTCCCCATTTTTCTCTGCGAAGATCCCTCCGGTGTTTGATCGGAAAACGCCATGCTTCAAGCTTGAAAATAAGCAAAACCAAGCTGATGTTGCTGTTACCAGGAATGGAAACTTTTAAACAAATTCTTTGGTGTTGTTCAGCAGCAGTTTTTTATTTATTTTTTATTTTCCTTTTATTGTCCAGAAAATGGAAGTGGGTTGGTCTTTTACGTACGTGGGTATTTATAAACAGGAAAAATAGACCTTCCAACCATCATCCATCTCACAATGTTGGGGATATATAAGCTAGGGAAATAATAAAATTTATTGGTCATGCACAAATGCTAGTCATGCAATTAATAGTATAATTTAATGTTCAATTAACAATAAAGATGGAAAAGGCCTTCATGTATGGGGGGAGAAAGGGAGGGTGATAATAATAGGGTCTTTCTGAAAGTGACTTTTAGATAGGGTTGATACGTGAGCTTAGGCTAGGTTGCCCTCAACTGCTAAACTAATGTAGGATTGCGAAGATATATTATACATATAAGGCTGGTAGAGTAACCGTTTATTGCTTACCGATTGCTTATCGACTGCCACTGAACCGTCACCGACCGAAAATTGACTTTTGGCGGTCTATAGACGGAATAAAAATATTGTTTCGACGTTGGTTTGGTTTGGTTTGGTTTGGTTTGGTCGGCAGTATAATTTTTTTTTATTGGTTAACCGACTTAATTAGCCGATTTTTCAATTAAATTTTGAATTTTATTTATTAACTTTTCTTATTGTGTTTGTCCAACTGATTTGTGGTTGTCATTTTGATCTATGTTTCATGAATTTAATTTTTTCTTTACATTTATAAAACATATTTTTAACTAATTTTATAGTTACAAGGAAATTAATAAATCTTAATACAAAAACTTATAAATGATTTAACCGACTAACCGATTAACTGAAAAAGTCAAAAATATTCTTTATCGATATGAAGTCAGTTAATTAATCGACTTAATTGACTCTTACGAATCGCAAAAATGTTGCTACCAACAAAGACCAATCGATACCTACTCCCTAATTATACAAACAAAATACGTGGAACCTCCCAAGTTATTTATTGCTTTAGGAATTTTTAAGCTTTGGCCTTTTTTTCTTGATTTGTTTCTCACCTCAACGCCCCACTGGTTTAAAGTTTTCACCAGTCCCTCTCTCTCTCTCTCTGTGTCTCTCTCTTGTATTATTGGAATTTTGTTTGATGCCGTGGGGGTGACGTGAGAGAAGGAGAGTCCCATGTGAAATCCTGCTCAAGCATTCCTGCTCTTTAGTGCATTTATGGTAACAAGGGAAGACCCTCTTTGATATTTTCAGCTGCATTATTATTCTTCTTTCCTGTGAAAGACGCTGATGGGATTCCGCTGGACCAAACACCGAGGCACCACTATCTTTGTTTTGCCCTTTGCTGCATGGACATATTTTTTGTCTATTTTTTATATATTTATTTTTTTCAAATGAATTAATAGTTAATTAAAAAAATAACAGAGATAGCTAGAGAGGTATCGGAAATGTAAGAAATGCATTTCTCTTTGCTTATTGTATCCATAATAATTTATCTAAACTTCTATGTATAATGGTTAATTAAAACTCATTTTTTCTAGTTTTATCATTACATTTTTTTGGGGAGGGTAAATGTCACTAATTTGAGGTGTTTTACTGTTCAAATGTTCATATTCAAAAAATAGAGACATTTGAATAGTGTTACTATTCATATGTCACTGTTCACGCGTGAATAGCGATGTGTGAACAATAACATTATTCATACGTCGCCTTTCGCACGTGAATAGCAATGCATTAATAATTTGTTACCTTTCACCTTCAACGCAAGCGGGTTACATCTTTGCGGGGTAGCCACAGCTCCCTGAGAACCATGAGCTCGACGATCGGCAACAAGAGGGCACTCATCAGATGAGGCCTTATCGTCATAGCCTGGTAGCCCTGGCTACGGCCGAATTATGGAAGTCCTCACCCAGCAAGGACAACAGTTGGCAGCTCTTCAAGTTGAGATGGGACGCTTGTCTACAACATTTACAAAGGAGAGGCAGTTGGCAACCCACCAGAGCAACCATGGGATCAACTCTGGGACACTACAAAAATTATTTTGGTTAGTAACGTGTTAACTATTCATTACTTTTTGGAACGTTACTAATTAGTAACGTGTCAAAGAGTGACACGTTACTAATTATTTTAGTAACGTGTAAAATTTCACATGTTACAAATTAGTAACGTGCCAAAATGACACGTTACAAATTAGTAACGTGCCAAAATGACCCGTTACAAATTTGTAACGTGTCATTTTGGCACGTTACTAATTTGTAACGTGTCAAACTGACACGTTGCTAATTTTTTGTCAAATTAATTAATTCCATTAATATTATTCGGTTACATATTTGTTATTTTAAAAATATATATATGTATTTAGAAAAATACTAGCAACTCTGTATATAGTCTAGAATATTATTTCTAAAAATCACAATTGAATAGATTAATTATCATTACAATATGATAAATATATCAAATGGAAAGCTTTATCTATATACTAGTGCAATAATATGAATAATTTAATTTGTACTTGAGCAACAATTGGATCTCTTCGTAGCTACTTTAGTATATGTTATTATAAAATATAACAAAATTATTATGAAAACTAAATAAATCATTTTAGTATATGCATGTTGTCAATTTATTTAAAAATTTGAAAGAAAAAAAAAATCTTGAAACTAGCTAACACTCACTTTTTAATATCTCTCAAATTAAATATTGCATTAATATCTACTCAAACTACAAAAAAAGTTTGTAAGGTAACCCTCTTTGAACTAAAATGATAAAAATACCCCTATAAAAAATGTAGGGAAAAATACATAAAATCAAGAAAGACATTATTTAAAAATTGGTAACCCATTTCAGCAAGTAATGGGTTAGAATAATTATATGACCATGGGCGGACTCACATATACCATTGGGGGGCCCCAAAAGTTTTAAAATTCTTCTTATAATATGTAAAAGACAAATTATATACTTCTATGTGATTATGTATTTATTTAAGTTCGTTCCCTCAAGTCGAAACAATATAGTTTTAGTCTCTGTATATGACAATTTTATACATCCAGATGGAAGAAGTTTTTCCGACACAATTTTTTACAGAATAAAATCCTAGTCCAACAAGCGTTTTTCCGACACTATATATATATATTTTTCGACACAATATACATTTTTTGACACTATATATATATATATATATTTTTTTTTTAAAAAAAAAAAAATCAAAATAAAAAATTTTAAGCAACTTAGGAACGTGCCACACGTGGCACGTTACTAAGTTACTTAAATTTTTTTTAGTTTGAGAACACCATTGCACGCACGACGACTTTTCCCCCAAATTAATTTCTCCTCTTTTTTTCCTCTTCTTTTTCTTCTTCCTTTTCTTTCCCTCCAGTACTCCAGCGCGCCAGCACCGTGTATCCCCTCCCAAATAGTGATTTTTTTTCTCTCTTCCTCCTCCGGCCGTTTGGTTCTCCTCCGGCGTTTCTCACTCTCCGGCGTTGCTGCATTTCTGCATCTAGCTCCTCCCACGCGTGCGCCCTGCCTCCTCTCTCCCCCGCTCGTTTCCTCTCTTCTACGTTGGCCGGCGTTGTCTCCCTCCCGACGGCCTCTGTCACTCCGGCGGCGTCGAACCCAGGTGACTCTCCGACACTGTCTCCCTCTCCAATACTATACTGCAGCTATATACTCAAATTTCTCAAATTTGATGTTTGAGAAATTTGGTATAGGAGTGAAAAAAAACCCATTTTAATTTCTCAAATTTGTTTAGCTTTTGTTTGATTTCCTGCAACCATTATTGTTTGAATGGCATATTATTTGTTAATTTTTAGGCTTTTGTTTGATTTCTTGATATTATTGTTTGAATGGCATATTAGGAGTCTTGGGGGTTTTGGTTGATTTCTTGATATTATTGTTTGAATGGCATATAAGGAGTCTTGGGGGTTTTGGTTGATTTCTTGATATTATTGTTTGAATGGCATATTATTTGTTAATTTTTAGGCTTTTGTTTGATTTCTTGATATTATTGTTTGAATGTCATATTATTTGTTAATTTTTAGGCTTTTGTTTGATTTCTTGATATTATTGTTTGAATGGCATATTAGGAGTCTTTGAGGTTTTGGTTGATTTCCTAATATTATTGTTTGAATGGTATATTAGGAGTCTTGGGGGTTTTGGTTGATTTCTTGATATTATTGTTTGAATGGCATATTAGGAGTCTTGGGGGTTTTGGTTGATTTCTTGATATTATTGTTTGAATGGCATATTAGGAGTCATGGAGGTTTTGGTTGATTTCCTAATATTATTGCTTGAATGGCATACTAGGAGTCTTGAGGGTTTTGGTTGATTTCCTAATATTATTGTTTGAATGGCATATTAGGAGTCTTGGGGGTTTTGTTTGATTTCTTGATATTATTGTTTGAATGGCATATTAGGAGTCTTGGGGGTTTTGCTTGATTTCCTAATATTATTGTTTGAATGGCATATTAGGAGTTAATTTTTAGGCTTTTGTTTGATTTCTTAATATTATTGTTTGAATGACATATTAGGAGTCATGGAGGTTTTGGTTGATTTCCTAATATTATTGCTTGAATGGCATACTAGGAGTCTTGGGGGTTTTGGTTGATTTCCTAATATTATTGCTTGAATGGCATATTAGGAGTCTTGGGGGTTTTGGTTGATCTCTTGATATTATTGTTTGAATGACATATTAGGAGTCATGGAGGTTTTGGTTGATTTCCTAATATTATTGTTTGAATGACATATTAGGAGTCATGGACGTTTTGGTTGATTTCCTAATATTATTGTTTGAATGGCATATTAGGAGTCTTGGGGGTTTTGGTTGATCTCTTGATATTATTGTTTGAATGGCATATTAGGAGTCTTGGGGGTTTTGGTTGATTTCTTGATATTATTGTTTGAATGGCATATTAGGAGTCTTGGAGGTTTTGGTTGATTTCCTAATATTATTGCTTGAATGGCATATTAGGAGTCTTGGGGGTTTTGGTTGATCTCTTGATATTATTGTTTGAATGACATATTAGGAGTCATGGAGGTTTTGGTTGATTTCCTAATATTATTGCTTCAATGACATACTAGGAGTCATGGAGGTTTTGGTTGATTTCCTAATATTATTGTTTGAATGGCATATTAGGAGTCTTGGGGGTTTTGGTTGATCTCTTGATATTATTGTTTGAATGGCATATTAGGAGTCTTGGGGGTTTTGCTTGATTTCTTGATATTATTGTTTGAATGGCATATTAGGAGTCTTGGGGGTTTTGCTTCATTTCCTAATATTATTGTTTGAATGGCATATTAGGAGTTAATTTTTAGGCTTTTGTTTGATTTCTTGATATTATTGTTTGAATGACATATTAGGAGTCATGGAGGTTTTGGTTGATTTCCTAATATTATTGCTTGAATGGCATACTAGGAGTCTTGGGGGTTTTGGTTGATTTCCTAATATTATTGCTTGAATGGCATATTAGGAGTCTTGGGGGTTTTGGTTGATCTCTTGATATTATTGTTTGAATGACATATTAGGAGTCATGGAGGTTTTGGTTGATTTCCTAATATTATTGTTTGAATGACATATTAGGAGTCATGGAGGTTTTGGTTGATTTCCTAATATTATTGTTTGAATGGCATATTAGGAGTCTTGGGGGTTTTGCTTGATCTCTTGATATTATTGTTTGAATGGCATATTAGGAGTCTTGGGGGTTTTGCTTGATTTCTTGATATTATTGTTTAAATGGCATATTAGGAGTCTTGGGGGTTTTGTTTGATTTCTTGATATTATTGTTTGAATGGCATATTAGGAGTCTTGGGGGTTTTGCTTGATTTCCTAATATTATTGTTTGAATGGCATATTAGGAGTTAATTTTTAGGCTTTTGTTTGATTTCTTGATATTATTGTTTGAATGACATATTAGGAGTCATGGAGGTTTTGGTTGATTTCCTAATATTATTGCTTGAATGGCATACTAGGAGTCTTGGGGGTTTTGGTTGATTTCCTAATATTATTGCTTGAATGGCATATTAGGAGTCTTGGGGGTTTTGGTTGATCTCTTGATATTATTGTTTGAATGACATATTAGGAGTCATGGAGGTTTTGGTTGATTTCCTAATATTATTGTTTGAATGGCATATTAGGAGTCTTGGGGGTTTTGTTTGATTTCTTGATATTATTGTTTGAATGGCATATTAGGAGTCTTGGGGGTTTTGGTTGATTTCTTGATATTATTGTTTGAATGGCATATTAGGAGTCTTGGAGGTTTTGGTTGATTTCCTAATATTATTGCTTGAATGGCATATTAGGAGTCTTGAGGGTTTTGGTTGATCTCTTGATATTATGGTTTGAATGGCATATTAGGAGTTAATTTTTAGGCTTTTGGTTGATTTCTTGATATTATTGTTTGAATGACATATTAGGAGTCATGGAGGTTTTGGTTGATTTCCTAATATTATTGCTTGAATGGCATACTAGGAGTCTTGGGGGTTTTGGTTGATTTCCTAATATTATTGCTTGAATGGCATATTAGGAGTCTTGGGGGTTTTGGTTGATCTCTTGATATTATTGTTTGAATGACATATTAGGAGTCATGGAGGTTTTGGTTGATTTCCTAATATTATTGTTTGAATGACATATTAGGAGTCATGGAGGTTTTGGTTGATTTCCTAATATT
>NC_081545.1:17740528-17746202 GCF_901000735.1 Corylus avellana | reverse complement strand
AAATGTTTGAGACCCTATTGACCCTTATGATGCAGCTTTGAAGATGTTTCATATATAGTTCACGAGATCATTTAAGAGTATTGAAAAGCTAATCTCCAATTTGATAGCTCCTTTATGTTTCAATGTCTTGTTAATTGTTGCACTGACATCTTATGAACGAGGGCTCAAGAGATCGATGTAATGTAATGAGAGTGTCACAAATTTGTCCCACACAAAATTTTAAGGCTCATTGATGACATGTACGGATGGAAGGATGGATGGAGAGAGAGAGAGAGGAAATGGGAGAGTTTAACCACAAGGGAGATACAAGGAAGGCGATAGATCTTTGTAACCCTAAACTGTTGCTCTCAACCAACCACTACACTATTACACCACCACTTTCATTTCCATCTATTACTAACAGATCTTCGTTATCAATCAAACAAAAGAGCTGGGAATCAGAGAAGCAAATTAAAATGGAAAACAAAAATCCATAAAGGAAAACAAACAAACAAAGACAACTGAATCTTGTTGGGAGGAAAACTCAATCTTCAATCTTAACTGCACGAAATGATCATCTTCTCATACTAAGTTGCAAAAGCAGGAGCATATATAGAGATAAGTCAAGTATCAAAAACATGAAGAAAGAAAAGAAAAAGAACAAATCAGGAGAGCAAGAAAAGTGAGAAGAACTTAAAGATCTATCGAATATATTGAAGCAAAATATGTTGGATTTGAAACAAAAATACCCTTTGTTAGAAAAATATAGTTAGAATATTGTGAGCAAAAGCAAAGCATAGAAAGAAAACACACATGAAGTGGGAGTTGAAGGTGAAAGAGTTAAAAACCTGCTGTTAGCATACTCATAGAGGCGGCCACGGTTGGAGAAGACGATGAGTGCAATTTCAGCATCGCAAAGAACAGATAATTCATAGGCTTTTTTCAGTAACCCGTTGCGGCGCTTGCAAAAGGTGACTTGCCGATTTGTGGTGTTTTCGATCCTCTTTATTTCAATTTTGCCTCTCCCCATTTTTCTCTGCGAAGATCCCTCCGGTGTTTGATCGGAAAACGCCATGCTTCAAGCTTGAAAATAAGCAAAACCAAGCTGATGTTGCTGTTACCAGGAATGGAAACTTTTAAACAAATTCTTTGGTGTTGTTCAGCAGCAGTTTTTTATTTATTTTTTATTTTCCTTTTATTGTCCAGAAAATGGAAGTGGGTTGGTCTTTTACGTACGTGGGTATTTATAAACAGGAAAAATAGACCTTCCAACCATCATCCATCTCACAATGTTGGGGATATATAAGCTAGGGAAATAATAAAATTTTATTGGTCATGCACAAATGCTAGTCATGCAATTAATAGTATAATTTAATGTTCAATTAACAATAAAGATGGAAAAGGCCTTCATGTATGGGGGGAGAAAGGGAGGGTGATAATAATAGGGTCTTTCTGAAAGTGACTTTTAGATAGGGTTGATACGTGAGCTTAGGCTAGGTTGCCCTCAACTGCTAAACTAATGTAGGATTGCGAAGATATATTATACATATAAGGCTGGTAGAGTAACCGTTTATTGCTTACCGACTGCTTATCGACTGCCACTGAACCGTCACCGACCGAAAATTGACTTTTGGCGGTCTATAGACGAAATAAAAATATTGTTTCGACGTTGGTTTGGTTTGGTTCGGTCGGCAGTATAATTTTTTTTTTTATCGGTTAACCGACTTAATTAGCCGATTTTTCAATTAAATTTTGAATTTTATTTATTAACTTTTCTTATTGTGTTTGTCCAACTGATTTGTGGTTGTCATTTTGGTCTATGTTTCATGAATTTAATTTTTTCTTTTCATTTATAAAACATATTTTTAACTAATTTTATAGTTATAAGGAAATTAATAAATCTTAATATAAAAACTTGTAACTGATTTAACCGACTAACCGATTAACTGAAAAAGTCAAAAATATTCTTTGTCGATACGAAGTCAGTTAATTAATCGACTTAATTGACTCTTACGAATCGCAAAAATGTTGCTACCAACAAAGACCAATCGATACCTACTCCCTAATTATACAAACAAAATACGTGGAACCTCCCAAGTTATTTATTGCTTTAGGAATTTTTAAGCTTTGGCCTTTTTTTCTTGATTTGTTTCTCACCTCAACGCCCCACTGGTTTAAAGTTTTCACCAGTCCCTCTCTCTCTCTCTCTGTGTCTCTCTCTTGTATTATTGGAATTTTGTTTGATGCCGTGGGGGTGACGTGAGAGAAGGAGAGTCCCATGTGAAATCCTGCTCAAGCATTCCTGCTCTTTAGTGCATTTATGGTAACAAGGGAAGACCCTCTTTGATATTTTCAGCTGCATTATTATTCTTCTTTCCTGTGAAAGACGCTGATGGGATTCCGCTGGACCAAACACCGAGGCACCACTATCTTTGTTTTGCCCTTTGCTGCATGTACATATTTTTTGTCTATTTTTTATATATTTATTTTTTTCAAATGAACTAATAGTTAATTAAAAAAATAACAGAGATAGCTAGAGAGGTATCGGAAATGTAAGAAATGCATTTCTCTTTGCTTATTGTATCCATAATAATTTATCTAAACTTCTATGTAAAATGGTTAATTAAAACTTATTTTTTCTAGTTTTATCATTACATTTTTTTGGGGAGGGTAAATGTCACTAATTTGAGGTGTTTTACTGTTCAAATGTTCATATTAAAAAAATAGAGACATTTGAATAGTGTTACTATTCATATATCACTGTTCACGCGTGAATAGCGATGTGTGAACAATAACATTATTCATACGTCGCCTTTCGCAATTGAATAGCGATGCATTAATAATTTGTTACCTTTCACCTTCAACGCAAGCGGGTTACATCTTTGCGGGGTAGCCACAGCTCCCTGAGAACCATGAGCTCGACGATCGGCAACAAGAGGGCACTCATCAGATGAGGCCTTATCGTCATAGCCTGGTAGCCCTGGCTACGGCCGAATTATGGAAGTCCTCACCCAGCAAGGACAACAGTTGGCAGCTCTTCAAGTTGAGATGGGACGCTTGTCTACAACATTTACAAAGGAGAGGCAGTTGGCAACCCACCAGAGCAACCATGGGATCAACTTTGGGACACTACAAAAATTATTTTGGTTAGTAACGTGTTAACTATTCATTACTTTTTGGAACGTTACTAATTATTTTAGTAACGTGTAAAATTCCACACGTTACAAATTAGTAACGTGCCAAAATGACATGTTACAAATTTGTAACGTGTCATTTTGGCACGTTACTAATTTGTAACGTGTCAAACTGACACGTTGCTAATTTTTTGTCAAATTAATTAATTCCATTAATATTATTCGGTTACATATTTGTTATTTTAAAAATATATATATGTATTTAGAAAAATACTAGCAACTCTGTATATAGTCTAGAATATTATTTCTAAAAATCACAATTGAATAGATTAATTATCATTACAATATGATAAATATATCAAATGGAAAGCTTTATCTATATACTAGTGCAATAATATGAATAATTTAATTTGTACTTGAGCAACAATTGGATCTCTTCGTAGCTACTTTAGTATATGTTATTATAAAATATAACAAAATTATTATGAAAACTAAATAAATCATTTTAGTATATGCATGTTGTCAATTTATTTAAAAATTTGAAAGAAAAAAAAAATCTTGAAACTAGCTAACACTCACTTTTTAATATCTCTCAAATTAAATATTGCATTAATATCTACTCAAACTACAAAAAAAGTTTGTAAGGTAACCCTCTTTGAACTAAAATGATAAAAATACCCCTATAAAAAATGTAGGAAAAAATACATAAAATCAAGAAAGACATTATTTAAAAATTGGTAACCCATTTCAGCAAGTAATGGATTAGAATAATTATATGACCATGGGCAGACTCACATATACCATTGGGGGGCCCCAAAAGTTTTAAAATTCTTCTTATAATATGTAAAAAACAAATTATATATTTCTATGTGATTATGCATTTATTTAAGTTCGTTCCCTCAAGTCGAAACAATATAGTTTTAGTCTCTGTATATGACAATTTTATACATCCGGATGGAAGAAGTTTTTCCGACACAATTTTTTATAGAATAAAATCCTAGTCCAACAAGTGTTTTTCCGGCACTATATATATATATTTTTCGACACAATATACATTTTTTGACACTATATATATATTTTTTTAAAAAAAAGATTCAAAAACTATTATTTTAGCAACTTAGTAACGTGCCACGTGTGGCACGTTACCAATTGGTAACGTGCCACCCGTGGCACGTTACTAAGTTGGAAAATATTATTTTTTTTGAATTTTTTTCCCCTGCTGCACGAGTACCTGCTTCTCCTCCAAAGTTCTCCTCTTTTTCCCTCTTCTTTTTCTTCTTCCTTTTCTTTCCCTCCAGTCCAGCGCGCCAGCACCGTGTATCCCCTCCCAAACAGTGATTTTTTTCTCTCTTCCTCCTCCGGCCGTTTGGTTCTCCTCCGGCGTTGATGCATTTCTGCTTCTAGCTCCTCCCACGTGTGCGCCCTGCCTCCTCTCTCCCCCGCTCGTTTCCTCTCTTCTACGTTGGCCGGCGTTGTCTCCCTCCCGGCGGCCTCTGTCACTCCGGCGGCGTCGAACCCAGGTGACTCTCCGACACTCTCCCCCTCTCCAATACTATACTGCAGGTATATACTCAAATTTCTCAAATTTGATGTTTGAGAAATTTGATATAGGAGTGAAAAGAAACCCATTTTAATTTCTCAAATTTGTTTAGCTTTTGTTTGATTTCCTGCAACCATTATTGTTTGAATGGCATATTATTTGTTAATTTTTAGGCTTTTGTTTGATTTCTTGATATTATTGTTTGAATGGCATATTAGGAGTCTTGGGGGTTTTGGTTGATTTCTTGATATTATTGTTTGAATGGCATATAAGGAGTCTTGGGGGTTTTGGTTGATTTCTTGATATTATTGTTTGAATGGCATATTATTTGTTAATTTTTAGGCTTTTGTTTGATTTCTTGATATTATTGTTTGAATGTCATATTATTTGTTAATTTTTAGGCTTTTGTTTGATTTCTTGATATTATTGTTTGAATGGCATATTAGGAGTCTTTGAGGTTTTGGTTGATTTCCTAATATTATTGTTTGAATGGTATATTAGGAGTCTTGGGGGTTTTGGTTGATTTCTTGATATTATTGTTTGAATGGCATATTAGGAGTCTTGGGGGTTTTGGTTGATTTCCTAATATTATTGTTTGAATGACATACTTGATATTATTGTTTGAATGGCATATTAGGAGTCTTGGGGGTTTTGGTTGATTTCCTAATATTATTGTTTGAATGACATATTAGGAGTCATGGAGGTTTTGGTTGATTTCCTAATATTATTGTTTGAATGGCATATTAGGAGTCTTGGGGGTTTTGGTTGATCTCTTGATATTATTGTTTGAATGGCATATTAGGAGTCTTGGGGGTTTTGCTTGATTTCTTGATATTATTGTTTGAATGGCATATTAGGAGTCTTGGGGGTTTTGCTTCATTTCCTAATATTATTGTTTGAATGGCATATTAGGAGTTTTGGGGGTTTTGGTTGATTTCTTGATATTATTGTTTGAATGGCATATAAGGAGTCTTGGGGGTTTTGGTTGATTTCTTGATATTATTGTTTGAATGGCATATTA
>NC_081545.1:17703803-17740428 GCF_901000735.1 Corylus avellana | reverse complement strand
ATTATTGTTTGAATGGCATATTATTTGTTAATTTTTAGGCTTTTGTTTGATTTCTTGATATTATTGTTTGAATGACATATTAGGAGTTTTGGGGGTTTTGGTTGATTTCTTGATATTATTGTTTGAATGGCATATTATTTGTTAATTTTTAGGCCTTTGTTTGATTTCTTAATATTATTGTTTGAATGGCATATTAGGAGTCTTGGAGGTTTTGGTTGATTTCCTAATATTATTGTTTGAATGGCATATTAGGAGTTTTGGGGGTTTTGGTTGATTTCTTGATATTATTGTTTGAATGGCATATTAGGAGTCTTGGGGGTTTTGCTTGATTTCCTAATATTGTTGTTTGAATGGCATATTAGGAGTTAATTTTTAGGCTTTTGTTTGATTTCTTGATATTATTGTTTGAATGACATATTAGGAGTCATGGAGGTTTTGGTTGATTTCCTAATATTATTGTTTGAATGGCATATTAGGAGTCTTGGGGGTTTTGGTTGATTTCTTGATATTATTGTTTGAATGGCATATTAGGAGTCTTGGGGGTTTTGGTTGATTTTCTAATATTATTGTTTGAATGGCATATTAGGAGTCTTGGGGATTTTGGTTGATTTCTTGATATTATTGTTTGAATGGCATATTAGGAGTCTTGGAGGTTTTGGTTGATTTCTTGATATTATTGTTTGAATTAGGGGTGCAAAGGCGGGCGGTTAAAAACCGCCCGCTAACCGCTAACCGCTATAACCGTCAACCGCTTAACCGCCTAACCGCATTAACCGCTAACCGCCTAACCGCTATAACCGCCTAGCGGTTAGCGGTTAGCGGTTATTGGGTCTACTAACCGTAACCGCTAACCGCTAACCGCCTTTTTATATAATATATTTTTATAATTATAATTATAAAAATATTTATACATATAACATAATCACTTGATCATTAAATCACAATTTTTTTTAAAAAAATAATTAAATCATAATTTGAGTATTAATATATTATCACTATAATTTATATAATTATATCATATAATCACTTGATCATTAAATTACAATTTTTTTTAAAAAAATAATTAAATCACAATTTGAGTATTAATATATTATCACTATAATTTATATGATTATATCACATGAGATTGATCATTAAATCATTTGATTATATAATAACAAATTATGCATATATAATATGACATAATTCATAAGTATACTAATTCATACTAATACAACAATTAAATATCTATAGACTTATTTCCAATGTATGTTATAAACTTATAAGTCTATATATGTTATAAGTCTATATAAGTTTACATATGTATATGAATAATATAAATGTATAATATCAATACTTAATCATATGATTCAATAACAATTCAAATACTTTATTCAAGACTTCAAGTAAATCATATTATTAATGTACAATGATGATATGATTCGTATAATATCAAATTAAGTAATTGACATTGGATTAAACAATGACCAATGTGTTACTTATAAACACAATTTAAGTATTAATGTATTATCATTATAATTTTAGTAATTTATATATTATCTGATGCGAACCTCAATCGACTTGCTTTGAGACCCAACAACAATATTGGAATACGGACCCAAGAAAGCTAAAATGCAGATTTTGATAGAAAACCTTGACCCAACGTTTATAAATGAAACGCGAACCAAAGGTATAAAGTAACAACCATCGACCCAACGTTTATAAATGAAACGCGAACCGAAGGTATATAAGTTTGAACGCCACAAGGAAGAATCCTTGATAAGTTCACAAGTTCTTTGAAGAACCAAAAGAAGGCGCAAGCCTCACATTTTTTTTTTTAATTTTCATTCATCATTTCCATTACAATGAGTGCATGCTATTTATAAAGCATGGCTGAAAATATGACTACCTTCTTGCTATGGAAAGGAAATTAAATTGGTTCCAACATTGGAAAGTAAATAAAGTAAAAAAGGACTAACTAATAAAAGCCTCAAATTAAGGTTGATTTGGTCTAAAATTTGCAGCTCCTCCATGCCAAAAATAGATTGAGATTGGCAATTAAATCACGCCTAAGGAAGGTCTTGAAATAGGTAAGTCAATCAACCAACTAATTGGCATATAATTTGGCAAGTCAATCATCCAATTAATTGGTATGTAATTGGATAGTCAATTAGCCATAATCAACCATTAATCCATGTCATTGCTAAGGAAATTTTGTGCAATTTGCTCCATGAATAGCTTGGATCAAATTTATTACGCCTTCATCTCCCTTTGGGCCAAGCTTGGAATGTCCCATTTTAGAATCAGCCCAAATCTCTTGAATCAGCCCATTAAGTGCTTCTTTGACTTTCTTGGATCTTGCTCTAGTAATAGGCCCAACTGGAACATGCAATGGATCCTTTAATGGTGCTTGTTGCTTCTCATCATTATCACTATAATTGATATGATTATATCACATGATGACTTGATCATTAAATCATATGATTATATAATAATAAATAATGCATATATAATATGACATAACTCATAAGTCATAAGTCTACAAGTTAATCATATGATTTATGTACAATGATAATCACAATTGATTCAATTGAATTAAACAATATATTACTTATAACTACAAGTCTACAATTTAATTAAAGCATTATTAGATACTTTAGGAATTTAGGATTTAGAAGATATTAAAAATACAAGAAAAAAAAATGAGGGTAAAAAAAAGCCCAAAAAAATAAGCTCAAAAAGCCCTAAAGAAAGCCCAGAAAGCCCAAAAAAAAAGCCAAATTTTAAAAAAGCGGTTAGCGGGCGGTTATCTATTTCGCTAACCGCTAACCGTTAACCGTTAGGCGGTTAGCGGTTGCAGTTAGTGAAATCTACTAACCGCTAAGGCAGTTACGGTTAGCGGTTATTGCCACTAACCGCTAACCGTAACCGCCTTTGCACCCCTAGTTTGAATGGCATATTAGGAGTCTTAAAAAAGTTAAAACAAATATTAAGACAAATATTATTAAATGGGAATCCTAGCATGTGATCCATTAAATTTTTTTATTCTCTTCCACCAACCGATGTTGGAAGAGAGTAGTGTATTTTCCTTGAATACTGTAAAAGTTACTTGAATGGTTGAGGCTAGTGTATCTTCATTCCACATTTATTCATTTTTTTTATTTTCAATTTAGTACTTTTTTTTAGGGTCCTCATAACAAATGTAGTTAAATTAATTAGTGGGCAATATTTTCGATATGGTTATTACAAAACTAACCTCGACTTACTTAATGTACGTAATAACGCTATGGACAAGAGTTGGATGACGAAGTCTAGGGGTACGAAGAAATACAGAGACGGGTGTAAATCATTTGTAGACTTTGCAGTTAGGAATTGTAGAACTTCAGATGGACTTATTGCGTGCCCTTGTAAGATGTGTCGAAACAACAGGAAACACACGCCAGGGTTGGTTTATGAGCACTTGACAGGAGGGAAAGGAATGTGGCCACAATACCAACAATGGATTTTTCACGGCGAGAAGCCTGTAAGAGCTCCAGTTGAAGACGCTCATTTGAACCGTCCGACTGTACATGCGGGTGAAAGCGGAGAACAAGGTGGAAATATGCACAACCTGTTGCGTGATTTATTTGGCATGCACGAAGTCAGGGAAGACAATTGTGAGCGTCAGGTCGAGGTGGAAGGTGAGGAAGAACACATTGTGCATGATGAAGACGATGAATGTGACGTACGAAAGTATGAGTACTTACTTAAAAACGCGAACCATCCACTTCATGAGAAGACCAAACACGGTAAACTGAGTGCTACTGTACATTTGTATAACTTGAAGTGTGTGGGTGGAGTTAGTAATACGATATTCTCAGCTTTTCTAGATTTCATCAATCAGTTGCTTCCTGTAGATGATGGGGGTTTGCCCGGTAATACATATGAGGCGAAAAGGTTTCTAATGGATATGAGACTCGGGTATGAGAAGATACCGGCTTGTCGTAATAACTGTATGTTGTTCTGGAAGGGCAATAAGGATTTAGAATTATGTGTTAAATGTGGAGAATCTAAATGGAAGGATGAAATCTATTTAGACGAGGATGGGTAGCCCATAACGTCGAGTAAGCGACGTCCAATGAAAGTGTTGCGGTGGTTTCCAATCATACCACAGCTACAAAGGTTGTTTATGTTGTAGCATACCGCGTTCCATATGAGATGGCATGCAGACGGCCGCACAAAAGATGGTGTGTTGAGACATCCGGCCGACGGTGAAGCGTGGAAGTCGTTTGATAATTTATATCCGGATTTTTCAGTGCACAGCAGGAATGTAAGGCTTGGCCTCACCTCAGATGGGTTTAATCCTTTTGGAAACTTGTGGACATCCCACAGTACTTGGCCTGTAATGCTGGTACCATACAACTTGCCTCCTTAGATGTGCATGAAACAAACTTCTTTTATATTATCTTTGATTATTCCAGGTCCAAGTTCACCTGGAATGAATATAGATGTTTATCTGCAACCTTTAATTGAAGAATTACATGAACTATGGAATGTAGGGGTACAAACATTTTATGTCTCCCTGAAAAAGAATTTTATGCTCAAAGCATAGTTGATGTGGACAATTAATGACTTCCCCGCATATGAAAACTTGTCCGGGTAGCCCACCGGGGATGGAAAGGCATGCCCTTGCTGTATGCATGCAACAAAGTCTAGACGGTTAAAACACGAGAAAAAATTTTGCTTTATGGGGTATAGGCGATACTTGCCCATGGATCATTCGTGGAGGCGGAACAAAAGAACTTTTGACGGTAGCCAAGAACTAGAATGTGCCCCCGATGTGCCAAGTGGAGATGAAATCCTAAAACAGTTAGAAGGGATGGTATTTGGGGATGAGAGCGCCGGTAAGTCAAAGCCCATTGATAAATCAAATAGGAAGAGGACTCATAATGATAATGTAGTGTGGAAGAAGAAAAGAATTTTTTTTAGGTTGCCGTACTGGAAAGATAATTTATTACGGCACAATCTTGATGTTATGCACATAGAAAAAAATGTGATGGACAACATAATAGGGGCACTATTGGGTATCAAAGGAAAAACAAAGGACAACCTTAAAGCACGTAAGGACTTGCAAGAAATGGGTTTGAGACCTACACTTCATCCGTTCACGACAGATGGGATAATCTATATGCCCACAGCTTGCCACACGATGTCCAATGAAGATAAAACTAGTTTCATGAAAGTTCTTCGAAATGTTAGGGTGCCCGACGGATATGCCTCGAACATTTCCAAGTGTGTACATCTTAAAGACCGATTGATTTCGGGAATGAAGAGCCATGACAATCACGTACTGATGCAACAACTTCTCCCTATTGCATTGCGTGCCACATCACTGCCAGATAAAGTGGTTAGACCTCTTGTTGAAATGTCTGCAATCTTCAAAGGCATTTGTTCGACGGCATTGACTGCAGAGGATATGAACCGTATTGAGAGTGATGTCTATATCACTTTGTGCAAGATGGAGCAGGTATTTCCACCTGGGTTTTTCACGAGCATAGTTCATCTTGTCGTGCATCTTGTCCGTGAATGCCGCCTCGGTGGACCTGTACAATATAGGTGGATGTATCCGGAAGAGAGGTAAAGTTAATTCGACGCAAGACTTACATTTTTTCGCTCTTCATTTATTTAAAAACAAATAAATCCAATGATTGACTGCTTTGATATATAGGAGTCTTGGGGGTTTCAAATATAATGTGTGAAATAAAGCGGCTCCTGAGGACTGCATTGCAGAGGGGTATATTGCAATTGAGTTGGTGTCGTTTTGCTCTCATTATTTAGATAATGTACCGACATTTTACAATAGGCCGCAAAGAAACCCGGATGGGTCTAAAGGGGCGAGCACACGAGTCGACCTCGACAAACGCACATTGACTCAGATACACCGTTATATTATGTTTAACTCGGACGAGTTTCTCCAATTACGGATGTAAGTCGGTTTATAGCATAGAATGTTCATTTATCTTACACCCTTAGTTGTATCTTATGATTTTCATATTAAATTTGAAATTGTAGGATGCACATGGATACACTTAGAGAACCCAGAATTTGGGGGCGACTAACTGACGATCAGTTGGAAACCCAACATGTTGAGCAATTTTGCCATTGGTACCATGACTATGTAAGAGTAATGTCACGTGTGCCTATTAAATTTCTTGTATTTGCTATTCCCTCATCACACTAACTGTGCGACTTTCATTATATTATACTCGCAGGTCGATCGTTTGGACGATCGACGTAGGAATGAAATGGGTCAGAAACTAGTAATACATTGTAGAGGGCCGATGATCTCAGCAGTCCAGTATAATAGATATGTTGTGAACAGCAAGTTGTTTCGTACGGTTGCACATGATGTGGGAAAGAGGTTGCAGAACAGTGGAGTGTGCGTGCTGACTGTTGATGGCGAAATATACTTCGGGAAGCTAACCCAAATACTTGAGGTGGAGTATTACGACAGGACGAAGTATGTTATGTTTAAGTGTGATTGGGCGGACAACACATTGGACATGGGATACAAGGTGGACAAGTATGGCTTAACGTTTGTGAACTTTAAAAACCTTGTCCATATGGGAGAGTTGATTACTGATGAACCGTATGTGCTGACATCTCAAGTGGAACAAGTTTTTTACGTCAAAGATGAAAGGAACCCAGATTGGGCTTGTGCTGTAAGGACAAAACCTAGAAACGTATACGATGTTGGTCAGGGCTAAGGGCCTCATGATGATCATGTCAACTACCACGAGAATGAGCCATTATTATTGAACAGAGATCCTGTTGATCCGCAAGATGACGTCGAATACGTTCGACAAGATTTAGCACCGATCGAAGCGTATGTTATCATATTATATTTCAATATTGTGTACATGTTTGGTTTTGTTATCTATTTATACATTGATTGTCATTCATTGGTTTGATAACGTAGATTTAAACATTGATTGTATATCTGATACATTGTATAGATTACTAATCCGCACTCGTTTATTTCGCAGGGTACTATGAGTAATCGAGGGAGGACAAAAAGAGGACGAGGGACACCGTCTTCTGCGTGACAGACTACAGGTGGACGTGGGTCGAGACTGTTCGACCCTAATGACAGTGAGGCGAGGGACATTGCTATGCTACTGAGTCAGCAGCTAGGGTATCGACCGATGCTTTCAGAGCATGTAGACGAGCAACCCCTTGCGACACATAATTATATCTTCAATGTTGAAGATATTCCAGTCTCCTCGAGTCAAATAGAGCCAGATTTGCTTGACCCATCCCGTCGGACAGGCCTTACCCAGTTCGGACAATCTCCAGATTTGCAATCCCTACCAGCAAATTTGACCCAGATTGGTCGCTTGCTGCACGACTTTTTTGATCGCCCGCCAAATAGCAGAGCAAGCGTGGATGATAGTGATACGCAGGCTGATGAGGACATTGAGGATGAGACAGATGACTTATTGGAGGGCCAGCCTGCTGGACCTGCTGGGCAAGTGTTGGGTGTCAATGAGGTTCGTACGATAGATATGTATGGTTGTCAATGTTGAAATAAGTATGTATTTGTTTATATGTTTTATTCTATATATAAACATTCACTTCCGATTAATGTTGGTATTTTTTTATTTTTGTGTGTTAAACATCAATGCAGATTCACGAAATAATATTGAAGTGTTGCATATAAATACGTCGCGCAAGGTATGAGACATCCCCCTCGGGAAAAGGATTGTGATGGAGTATAACGGATCGTGGCAACCAGTAGGACTAAGCGGGTCAAAATTTAGACGGGTGATGGGCAAGACTGTCAAGGGCGGGGCTTTCCTTAGGATATCTGACTACTGGGTGAAGGTACCTGACAACACGAAGGAGGACTTGTGGAGCTCATTGATGGTATGTGAAACGTCACGAAATTCTCAATTTACAATCAACTGTACATAGCAGCTATTTTACTTATTGTGTGAACCGATTAGTTGATGGGGAAAGTATAATGTATGTGTCATAATTTCTCAATTTCAAACTTATGCAGACGCAGTTTTATATCCCGCCTAGGTTGGACATTACGGCGATCAAGAAGGACGCATTCCGTGACATGGGGGACAAGTTGAGGCGTTGGAGACATGACTTTAGAGCGAAACTCCGTATTCAACGAGGTGAGACGCCTGCAATAGTGAAGCAAAGGATGTCCCAGCTCCTTAAAGAGTACAACACGGACGACATGGACATATTATTGGAGCAATGGTGCGATCCAGCATATCAAGTAGGTCACTAAGTTAATTTTAATTGTGTAGTTTCAGTAACGGTTTAATATTATGAAGATGTGTCACAAATTAATAACGTAGATGTGTTGTGTACACGTAGGACTTTGCTCAGCATATGAAAGAGATACGAGCCAAGAATAACACACCACACTGCACTGGCTCGAAGAGTTTGGCAAGGTTATGCAATGAAAAGGTATGTCTATCATTTACCATTTATATACATATATATGTCATCATTAATTTAATATACATACTAATATGGATCGTGTTTTGGGTTTTTAATTGCAACTAATTAATACGAGCAAGACTTTTACGCGAGCTAGGGCTTACATCAAGACCCACTGAAAGACAGACGGTACCTACCCAAATCGGGTGGTCGAGGAGAGAGTTGTATGTTGTTTACACCCTTCATCTTTTTATTTGTATTTGCGTATAGGAAATTTATTTAGGATTAACACATAAATAACAATAATTGGATGTAATGTAACATACAGTTGTTGATGGAGGAGCTAGTGGAAAACGATCCTGCAGAATTGGTAGACGACGCTCCTCATGGGACTATTCGGTGGGCACCAAATGACGTATACGCCCAAGTGCACAACTCTAAGCCCGAATATGCGGGTCATGTTCGGGGGGTTAGTAAGAATATTCTTCCTGTGCACGGCAACATCTACTCTTACTATAAACCATCCTCAGAGAACCCAAGAAGCCCCAATGTCCCGCAAATGATTGAAAGAGCACTCGGAGCTGAACGGGAGCAGCACAGAATAGATATGGCTGCACAGTTGGCCTAGCAGAGGGCTGAGATTACTGCAGAGTTTACCGCACAGATGGCTGCACAGATGGCGGCGTATGAGGCTCGACTTCGTGTGCTTGAGGGCTCGAGACATGTCTCTGAGCCAGGGAGACCAATGTTAGAGCTCCGCAGGACTTAGAGTCCCCAGTCCGTCCGATTGTGAGGTCCTCAGTAGCTAGCGGACCAGGTAAAACTATATTAGTTTTTGTTTCTCTTAAAGTAATATGAGTAACTTCTTAAATGACTATCAGTTTAATAGTTAATAAATTTATTTGGTAATTACACTTTGTTTGTATTCTTTTTGAACACATGCATGTGTATAACACATTTATACTGTAATATGTGTAGATGACACAAGGCTAGAAGCTGAGGATGACAATCAAAACGAATACCCACAACGGACCCCAAGTGGACAAAAGTCTCGCTTATCAAGACATTGTACCACTGGTTCAGCAAGCCCGTATGTATACATATGACTTATTTCAGGCAAGTTATTATCGAATATTTATAAATAGCGTATATACTTAACTCTAAATACTTGAAAATTAGGAATACAAATTAATATGTATTGCGGTTGTGGAAATGCTGGATACGCGTAGATCATATATATGCTTTGTAATTTTAGATCATTTTCACAGTTTGAATGGATTATCATTGAAACTATAGTGTTGTACCCTGAGGTGTGTGTTGGCAGTGTAGCGATAGCGTTGAAGTTATTTTTCGTCTGTTCATTCACTTCACTAAACCTAAATAGTGTTAAGTATGACGTTTGTATAGTTTGACAAAGTTAATCGCTTAGGACTTGATGATTCTTGATTAATTGTTCGAGTGTTTGTTTGCTGACTAATTGTTGTGTAATCATTTGCAGTGAGTGCGGAGAAGTTGACCTGTTATGATGGTGTTCACCAGATTTTTTGTTGGGGTATTTGTACGTAATGTACTCGAGAATCACTTAAGTTGTATGTTTAAGGTTTTGTTAATGTATATGTATATAGTTATAATTATTTGTGGACAATGACATATATATATCAATTTTTGTGGACATGAAATGGATATATGTTGTAGACAATGTTGGGATATATGTTGTGGACAATGACGTTATGATGGTGTTTACCAAATTTTTTGTTGGGGTGTTTGTACGTAATGTACTCGAGAATTACTTAAGTTGTATGTTAAGGTTTTGTTAATATATATGTATATAGTTATAATTATTTGTGGACAATGACGTATATATATCAATTTTTGTGGACATGAAATGGGTATATGTTGTGGACAATGTGATATGACTTGAGAAATGGATGTATGTTGATAGCAATTGATGATGTATGTTGACAATCAAGTGTACAAATAAACAAATTTTGGAAAAAATAATTTTTTTTTAATTTTTTTTTCTTTTATGCAATACTTAGTAACGTGCCATAAACTGACACGTTACTACTTAGTAACATGTCAGTTTATGGCACGTTACTAAACTGGATTTAGCAACAATCAAATTCGTAACACGCCAGACACGTTACTATATACACGTTACTAAATTTTAGTAACATGTTAACCCTAGTGACACGTTACTAAATTACTGTTACTAACCAACATAATTTTTGTAGTGGGAGGATCTTGGACATCTATGATCGGGTCACCAGACCACCCTTGAGTGTTGGAGACTACAGGGTTCCCAACACCAGTACTGACCGTGGAGGATGGAGCCATGTCAGACGAAGCCTCTTAGGGTAGGACCTGACAGGACGTAGCCTAGAGACACCCGGTAGCCTCGTTTAGTTGTACTGTTCTCCTTATGTTCTGTTTTTAAGACTATAAGTCCACCCTAGTAGTGGCAATTTTGATATGTACATATATGAATTGATTTATGTTCATCTTTAGTGTTTAATATTATTTTCTTTTTCACTTCTCTTTTGAAATTATTTTATGTCATGTTATCTTTTCAAAAGCGTCAAGCCTTCTTTCAAAAGGCATTTTCAAAACACTGAAATTTCGATAACAAAATTTTTATAAGAGTGGGAGAATATGTAGCCCTAAAATAACAAAACCTAAGAAGATGATTTATTAAAAACAAACACTTGCATGTTTTGAATCAATAAACACCCCTTTAATTTTAAAGAACTTTAATCATTAAAGTGCAACCTTTTTGGGAGAAAAACCTCTTATTTGAAAATTAGTCAAAAGACCAACAATACGCTTCTGGGCGAACGTTAGCTAGGGGACCATTAAACGTTTGAGCCCAACCCTAACTCAAATATTCGAACAAAGACCATGCCAAACATTTGTTGACGAAGTTGAAAACCAATGGGTATTGACCAAACATTTGACCTACTATTGGAAATGGTGTCAAAAAATTAGGGGTGTCAATGCGGTTGGGAAGAAACCGCCTGCTAACCGCTAACCGCTATAACAGTTAACCGCTAACCGCTTAACCGCCTAACCACTATAACCGCCTAGCGGTTAGCGGTTAGGCAGTTATAGGTTAGGGGTTATTGGGTTTACTAACCGCTAACCGCCCTTTTATATAATATATTTTTATAATTATAATTGTAATAATATTTATATATATAACATAATCACTTGATCATTAAATCACAATTTTTTTTTAGATAATTAAATCACAATTTGAGTATTAATATATTATCATTATAATTTATATGATTATATCACATGATCAATTGATCATTAAAGTATTTGATTATATAATAACAAATTATACATGTATAATATGACATAACTCATAAGTATACCAATTCATACTAATACAATAATTAAGTATCTAAAGACTTAGTTCTAATGTATGTTATAAACTTATAAGTCTATATATATTATAAATTATAATTATACATATATGCATATGAATAATATAAATGTGTAAGATCACTTAATCATATGATTCAATGAAAAGTCAAGTACTTTATTCAAGTTAATCATATTATTAATGTACAATGATAATGTGATTCGTATAATAACAAATTAAGTAATTGGCATTAGATTTAATAATGTGTTACTTATAACCACAATTGAAGTATTAATGTATTATCATTCTAATTTATATGATTATATAATAACAAATTATACATATATAATATGACATAAGTCATAAGTATACCAATTCATACTAATACAACAATTAAGTACCTAGAGACTTAGTTCCAATGTATGTTATAAACTTATAAGTTTATATATGTTATAAATTATAATTATACATATATGCATATGAATAATATAAATGTATAATATCAATACTTAATCATATGATTCAATGATAATTCAAATATTTTATTCAAGTGAATCATATTATTAATGTACAATGATAATGTGATTCGTATAATATCAAATTAAGTAATTGGCATTGGATTAAACAATGTGTTACTTATAAATACAATTGAAGTATTAATGTATTATCATTCTAATTTTAATAATATTATCATTATAATTGATATGATTATATCACATGATGAATTGATCATTAAATTATATGATTATATAATAATAAATAATACATATAAGCATATATAATATGACATATAATCATATATATCATATGTTTTATTTGAACTTCTTTTATATGTTGTGTTGAGCTTTTTATATATTTTTTTTTATATGTTGTGACAGTTGTGTTGAACTTTTTTTATATGTTGTGTTGAATTTATTTATTTATTTATTTTTTTATGTTGGATTTTTTTTTTTTTTTAAAGTTAGCGAATTATGATTTAATATTTAAGGAATTTGTTTTTAAAGTACAGGTAAATGTTAATTTGGGGTCAAATATTTTTTATTTTTCAATATGGGCTCTTTTTATAGCAATTGGGCCTAAGAAGACACTAAAATTACAAAAAAAAAACAAATGAGGGTAAAAAATGCTACAGTTAAAAAAAAAAAAAAAAAAAAGCCTAAAAAGGCCCAAAAAAAGCCCAAAAAGCCTAAAAAAAAAGCCCAATTTTGAAAAAGCGGTTAGCGGGCGGTTGCATATTTCACTAACCGTTAACTGGCGGTTAGTAGCTAACCGCTAACCATTAGGCGGTTAGAAGTTACGGTTAATGAAATCTACTAACCGCTAAGGCGATTACGGTTGGCGGTTATTGCCAATAAGCGCTAACCGTAACCGTTTTGACACCCCTACAAAAAAATTAATTGATTGGATAATGTTTTGATTAGAACAATAGACATATACACTTACTCTTGCATGGAATATATGCATGATTGTGTATTGTCCGATTATATGCATGTGAGATCCCTAAGATGCATTGTATTTGAGTGATGGTATGAGTATCATAGAAGATTATGCTTAAAGGTCCTTACAACTTATAAAATTTTGTTGTTTGTACTTATAAATGGAACTGAGAACTTCATTTAGACTATAACATATTAAACCTCAAATGACTTATCTTATTCATGAGAAGCAATGTTAATATGTTGCGAACTTAAGGTTAATATGTTGAAGCATTGGCAATGTTATACCATACACTGAATAGAACCATGTGAGTCATCATTTGTTTATACTGTCATAGCAAATGATGTACGTACACGGCAGATTATAACATTTACTCTAAATCTTGAGGAGTTTGTGAACTCATATGTGAAGTGTAGGTTACTTAGATGTATCAAATAGTGAGACCTATTATCGGTCGAAATAACCTCAATACATTAGGTAATCGAATGTAGCATTGTGGGAACGTCAACTTCAAGGAGGAATCCAAATTCTTTGTCAGAAAAGAAAGAGAAATGGAATATTTCCATTGTTTTAGATTTAATGGAAAAGATTATTCTAAAGCTTAGGCCCGAGTGTTTTTAGTAGGTACACTAAAAACTTATACATGTACAAGGTGAAATGTATTCTTACAAGGTACATAACGATAGGGGTGGCAAAATGGGTACCTGACACGACCCGATTACGACCCGCGGGTATCCTTTACACGATTAGCCTATACCTAGACACGACCCGTTTAGCTAAACGGGTAATCGGGTCTGACACGATTATGACACGAAAATAGCCGGATAACCCGACACGACCCGTTTTACTCGTTTAAAATAACTGGGTCTAATTGGGTAGACCCGACCCGACTACCCTAAACTATAATTTTTTTTTAAAAAAAAAAGAAAAAAAAAATCAAAATCGTAATAATAATACTAATACATTAATACAGTCAATGCAAAAAATTGAGTTCCAAGATATTAAAGGCTTTTAATAAAGGATAAGAAAAGAAAAAAAAAATGGAAAGTGACTGTAATTGTACTCCAAAAAAAATTACTAAACTCATAATTTCACTTAAATTTAAAATAAGCAAGCATATTGACTAAGGTTATTTATTAAAATAATTTTTAGTATAAAGAAATTTAATTTTGCTCAAATTACATTCCACTAAAAAAAATTATGTATATTTCAACACAAAATATAATATCTGTAATCTGTTGAAATTAAATGTCTCATAACATAGATGAATTTTACAAATCATTTGAAAAAAAAAAAAAAAAAAATTAAGGGCAAAAAGCAAGAAGAATTTTTTTAATTAAAATCATTTAATTAAATATTTAAATATAAAAAAGGCCCTACCTAAATTTTTTGTCTTAGGCCTCAAAATTCTATATCTCATTTTCTCTTGTCAAAAGTAATATCTAAACCAATAGAAATTCATATTTTTTTTAAATAGATAACATTCGATCTGGAGATATGCTAGAGGCAAGATGCCACATTATCTTGTTTTTGTTTTGTCTTTTTCCCTAAAAAAAAAAAAAATATGATGTGGCACCTTGCCATGTGGACTTTTATGGACAAAATGTAGAGTTTTTATTAGATTTTAGAATTTCTCTTTGTTCTGCTTTTGCTACATGTTTTCCTTGTGTTTCTTTTGTGTCCTCCAAAATTGATAGGACTTTAAATCGTAATTGAATTTGTGATAGATCACAATTAAATTTTGATCCAATTGTTATTTTTGGATAAATAAAAAAAAAAAAAAAAAAATTTAACATTGATAGAACCGAATGCAAACCACCAAAAGCCAAAAGGGTCTCATTCAGTCATTCTCAAAGAAGGAACTTTCTCTCTCTTCTCTCTCTCTCTCTCTCCCCATTGCTCTCTCTGTTTCTTTCTTTTTTTTACAGGTTTTGAAGAAGACTCAATCTGGGTGTTTCCAGATCCTGCAAGAGCCCAAATTACCAAAAGGGTCTCATTCTCAAAAAAAGAGCTTTCTCTCTCTCTCCCCATTGCTCTCTCTGTTTCTTCCTTTTTTATAGGTTTTGAAGAAGTTTCCAGATCCAACAATGACGAGTGAGAGAGGCAGACGGCACTCTGCCGTCTGCCTTATTCTAAAAAAAAAAAAAAAAAAAAACGGGTCTGGGGGGTCAACCCGCCAGACCCGCACAGTAACCGTGTCTGGCGGGTCGACCCGCTAGACACGAAATTACAGGGTCTTAATCGGGTAGACCCAATTACGACCCGAACCCGATAAGCCCAAACCCAATACCTATTTTTTCGTGTCATGTTCGTGTCGGGTTCGCGGGTCGTGTCAAAATTGCTAGCCCTACATAAGGATAATTATGAATTTAAATCGGCGACTCAAGGAAAAGAGGTCGTGAATGAAGTGATAGTTCATAAGACTTTGGTTCGACTATGGAATGATTCTATGATTAATAAAAAATACTCATTAGAATGTAGTCACAAATTATTTAGTGGAATTAATTATGATTAAACAGAGTCATGTGACATGGTGTAGGAAGACATGGTCACAGGCCTATTAAGCTAATGATTTTTTTCCTTTAGGTCCCTATTTGAACTAATGTAAATTGTCTAATGTTTATATTGTTCCTCAGTTACATATTTATATGTTGTGATGTTTTATTTTAATAAAACATGGGCCATAAGATTTATTAATCTTATTGGTTATATGGAGAAATTGGATTGGAGAATTAAATAGAGTACTGGGCTCATAATTTAATTCCTATAAAAAAAATAATTAGAATAAGCCTTGGGCTTATGTTTTAATTCTTGTAGGCTTGTAGATAAACTTTGGGTTTAATGAAATTAAATCCAACCAAAGTTAAGTGAAATGAGCATTGGACTTGAGGATAAAACCCAAGCCCAAGTGCTAAATCAAGTGGGAGTGGGCTAGGGCCTAGGCGCATGGGGAGAATTAACCCCATGGCCGTGCAGTGCTAGGGGCAAGAGAGATCATTTTGGCCCCCCTTGGCCGATTACTACAAAGACTGGGATTAGAAATCCCAGTCCCACATGGTTTATAATTCATTTTTTGCCTAAGATTCTAATATTATAAATAGAGGTGCAATTGAGAAGCAAAATAAACAACCAATTCGAAAACTTGTGATTTTTGTAAAAACAAAAAAACACACTCCACTCTCCCACAAGAGTGAATACACGGCCACTAGGGAGAATTTATCTCTCCAAAGTTTTGCTTCTAGTTTTCTCTTCATTTTGAGAAAACTTTGTGAGCCCACACTCACAGTCATATTCAATCATCAAAGAGAAAATCTAGTGGAGGAATTTTCTCCTCAACTGTTTGAAGATCTTGAAGAACTTCCAAATTATCTAGAGGTTCCTTATGAATATAAGGAAGAACATTAAAAATGTTCTTCAAGTCCATGAAGAACGCGAAGAAAACTAAGAATACGATGAAGATGATGTATTGACTCATACATGAAATTTGCAAGTTTGTTGAAACTTTAACTATTCAGCCCCACGTCATGGGAAGAACGAATGCACACTCCCACACTTCAATGCCTAGGTGAGGCCAAAACTACATGTAATTAATTTAACTTATATGTTGTTCTTGAATCTAAATATGTTTGTCTTGATGGTAAAAGGTCTTGGGAATTGTGTTTTATTCCGCTGCATAAAAAGAAATATTTTTGAAATTCATGCAAACAATCCCAACACCTACAACCCTAGAACCATTGGGCAATAGTACATCGAACGTTCGGTAACAGTCTAACAAGCAATTTTAACCCATTCTCCACATTTTCAGACCCATGCACGCCTTTTCCCACTATAAATACCCCTCATTCTCACCCCCAAATCCATCCCTACACCAGAAACTCCAATCCTATAGTGAGATGAGATTTTTGAGAGAGAATGAGAAAGCTTAGAAATGAATTGCCATTGTCAAGGTAAGCTCTTTTGAATCTACTTGACTTTCATGTTATACTTATGATTGTCATGATCTTTACAAGTTTTAAAATGTCTTGATAAATTGTGTTATTATTCTCTTTAAGAAAAGGAAAGGGTTTTTCAAATATTTAAAAACACTCCATGTTTGCTTAAGAGTGCATGCTATTATGGTTTGTTATGTTTACATGTACTCATTAAGAGCTTAGGATAAGAATTTTTACATGATGATTTGAGGATAAGAGCCTTATATGCATTTTGGCATTTGGCCGAACGTTCTCTACATTATGACCGAACGTTTGCTATTGAGCCCAAACATTCACTCAATTGACAGAACGTTTGGCAAATGCCTAGAATGAGTACGATTAAGGTTTTATGACCTTTTTGCTAGTTGCTTCTCGACTAGGACCTTATGTGTTGGTAGTAGGTTCTCTAGTAATGCACATAACAATGAAATACGTTTTGTATGGCAGGGATTCGGGGTGTTAGACGATTCTAGCAGTGAACGAGGTAAGTAAATACTTACAATTGCTTTCCTTAAAAACATGCGATATGTCAGTTAACTGAGCACGCGTATGTTATGAGCATAATTACTTTTTACGCAACTTGGTAACTGTCTTAATAACTGATTAATGAAATATATTATATGACATGGTACACCGGTACGTGTGGTATAATAGCCATGGGCTTATAATATAAACTTGATTCTATGGTCAAATGTGTGTGTGTTATATTGGCCTTTGATCCAATGGTTGTTTTGTGATCAGCACAACCATGTTTGATTGGTGGGTCATTATAGGACGTACATTGTTAGTAGCGTGGGCGACCAGAAGTTGGACTTGGTTGCTGCTAGTTATGGACGGTAGGGTACAATAGCCGGGACATAAGTATTGTATTAAATGTTACTCGGGACAGTGTCAACCCTACTAAGAATGGATAATATCTCGAATAGATCATACTTGATAGTTATGACCTATTAAAGCATTAGTTTTCTGCATTAAAATTTATAGCCTATTCTCGTTGGAATTATACCTAATCTTATTGCAATCCAAAACCATATTTTTGGGTGTAATAATAGAGGCGACACTTCTTTCGTTTGCAATAAATACAATTTTACTTTTGCACTTAAATAATAAGCTCATTTCATACCCGACTGTGAGATTTACTTGCTAAGTCTTAGACTTACGCAGTGTTTGCGACTTGTCAAGTTATCTTTTACAAAAGGAAACGAAGTTTGGAGACTATTATGGTTTTACCATATTTGACTAGAATAACTGTACTTCAATTAGTAGCTCCCGGTCTGTGATTGATGATAGTGTATCCATGCCTAATGACTTATTTTAGATATCTCAGATATATCATTTTCACCTTCCATTTGTATTTACTCTGAGTATGTTAGGTCGGCAATCTCTTCAGTTAGTTACCAATTAATTAAATTGAATGAATTGCCAGTAACCCTACTAGAATGGTTAAGGCCAATTTTAGGAGCGTTACATTAGTGGTCATAAGAATGATACTTGACATTACTTTATAAGGGGCATATAATAATTTTAAAAGCCATATCATTTTTAGAAGAATATAAAAAGAATGTAAGAATGACACTTAACATTACTCTTTAATGATTTTCAAGGGGTAATTCAATCGGTTGGGGACCAAGCCTCATAAAGTAGAAGTCATTAGTTCAAATCTCCCTCCTCCCCTTGTGTGGACATGCCAAAAAAAAAAAAAAAAATTGCTCTTTTATGTTTCAAGTACCACAATTGCATCCTCATGTCTGGGAATAGGATTATTTTAATTTTAAATAAAATAGATAGTATTTACTTTACCTGATTTGAAGTTGATGTATTTAATCTACGGTATATATAAAATTAATATTAGCACGTCTTTTAAAAAAAATTAAAAATGTAGAATTATGTATAGATGCACAAATCTTAAATTTTGACAATAAAATGAATACAATCAATTTTATTTATAAATAAATAAATAAAAACTTGTTAAAAATTGAAATAATTAATAATATACTAACAATATTTCGTAGGTATTATTAATAAAGTCATCATAATAAAATGAGAAATATGAAAATAATTAATAGTATACTAACAATATTTTGTAGGTGATAGTGACGTGGATCGATTGGTAGGGATAACATAGACAAGGAAAGTGATATAGAATTGAAAGGTGCGTAGACAAATAGGATATACTTTTCATTCTTCCCTTCGAATAGTATATATACATTTACTGTATCATCCTGTAGTAGAGATTGCGTCACCCCCACGAACTAAATATTTCAATCAACTCAACTAGATTACAAGGCTGTCTTATGCAGCTAGGTTGCAATTGATTAATTAGAAGGAAAGTTTGTTTACTTTGTTCAATTTATGATTTATTTTAATTCAAAAAAAAATCAAATCTCTTTTGGACCTAGGTTATGATTAAATTAGTTTAAATATAATTTGTTCTTAAAAAACACAATTCCATGTGGGATCGACCTCGAACTTGCAACCATGTGCACTTGCGAGTTATTAAAATTTTTACAACAAAAATATATATTGTTGAAAATAAAATCACACTATAAGCCCATTAGATTTTTGGACTTAGGGCTAATGACAAGCCCACGGAGCTATTAATTAAATAGCAGGGGATACAATCCAAGTGGGGCTCTATTGGAATAATCTGGGTCACAGAGTCCTACTCAATGTCTAAATTGGAGTAGGAGCTCAAGTCCAATTACAGCTCTCAGGACTCTCAAATCAACTCAAACAAAGGAGAACTAAGTTGAGTAAGTTTAAGTTTACCTAAACTCTTCAGCCTATAAATAGGCCCTTACACAAGGTATACAAATATCTTCTCATACTCTCTCGAACTCTCGTACTATAGAATACAGAATCAAGCTTGATCAATTAGTCCCCATTGAGTAGAATGAATTATTGTACACCTGGAAACTGACTTAGGTATCGGAGTTTCCTCAACATAGAGACTATTCATCACCATTTCCCACAAAAATCAAAGGGTTGGAGTTGGTTTAGACACTATTCATCACCATTTCCCAAAAAAATCAACATCAAAACATTTTAACTTTTTCACTTTTTATATCAAATCATTCACTTATTATTATTATTCAAATAAAAAAATCACTACAAAACAAAATTTTTCACTTTTCCATACCACTTTTTCATTTTTTTTACACCAAATATTTTTTTTTTTTTTTTTTACATCAATCTACATCAATTACAGTGTCTAGGCCAACCCATTTACCAAACACCACCCTAGAAGGCCCCGAAGAATGCACAGTCCACACCATAACGGAAACAGTTAGACAGAAAATTATTCTAACATATATGAATATATTATAACATTCACCTTTAAACATAAGGTGAGAATATAGAAGCCAATTTATATTTAAAAACAAGATCACAAAAAACGCTTGTTTTTTTTTTGGTCGAAATGAGATTTTCATTAACTTTCACTGAAGGTGAAAAAAACATCGAGAACCCCTCAAGGTTCTATGTTCACAGAGCACAAAGCTTTGAATTCACAATAGATGTAATACAGCTTGGGATCTCATCCACCCAGAACAGCTCAGTAGAACATTGGAGACCCACCTTTGCCAGCCCATGTGCAGCTTGGTTACCCATTTGTTTGAACATGTCGCACCATCCAGCTCCTGCACGTTCCAAGAATAGTCCTCGCGTCTTCAACAATATGGCCAAAAGATCGCAAACTTTGATTGGGGTCCTTCAAGGTTTGAAGCACCAGCATGGAATCGCCTTCCAGGATGATATCCTGGAAATTTTGCTGCTGATTGAACTTCACCGCCGCCAACATTGCCAAAGCTTCGCCCACTGCTGGGTCTTGGGTACCTTTCATCCATCTGCACGTAGCTGCACAAACGTGGCCCCAGTGATCCCGTATAATGATCCCTATCCCCATGCAATTCAGGTCCTTATCAATGGCTACATCCCAATTCACCTTGACCCGCCCGAATGGAGGCCGCTCCCATTTCACCAGACGATTAGTCGCGGGCAGAGCATTCCCCTGATCCCTCTCCTCTCGTCCTTTCTTGATACTTTGCATAAGAACGTTAGCTTCTTCAATGATGCGGTTTGGGGAATTGAAAGAACCTCCATGCACCACAGTATTACGACGCGCCCAGATTTTCTTAGCAACCAAGACTGCCTGCTGTAATTCCTGCCTCTGACACCGGTGCATCAGACTAGCCACAACCTCCAAAAATGATAGGAAAGTTCCATGGCTTTTCTGGATTCGCCGATTACATGCACTCCAAACATCAACTGTTTTGATATCCAATAATATAGATTCTTATGGTTTTATAACTTGTTTGACATTTTGATATATATGATTAAATAATGATTTATATTATCGGGATTAATTGACTCACTACCTCACAGTTTTTGTAGTGCTTGCAGGAATGGAAAGTCAAGATAATTATGGAGTTGTGATTAGAGATTCATACTTGAGATTTACAGAAATTCCAAGTTGGAGAAGTTTGTCTAGAGTTTAGACAGTCGGATAGATTTGTATAAAGGCCTTGTTTGGCATAGTTATGTGTATTTTGTATAAAGAAAAGTATTTTAACGGTATTATTTTGTATTGATAATTACAGCTTTTTTCACTGTGTGATATTATTTCAGCGTAACACTCAATTTATTTACAAGATAAAAGAACAGAAATACCGGGATGTTACAAATGAAATGGTAGTCGATCGCAATGTATTTGTTTTTTCATGGAAAACATTATTATGGGCAATCTAATCTATTTACCTTTCTAAGTGTTGACTCACCCCATTATTTTCCATTTTTGAGAGAGAAGAGGTTAGTGCTGAGGAGCAGATGGTTAAAAAGGCCTTCAGTTGGGTGGGTAGCAGAACGTGAAGAAATGGAATAAGTGCTTAATTAGCACAAGTTACACGTTTAATTAGGTTATGAAACTTTGTTACGTCCAAAATTGTTTCCCTTACCGTATAGGATCGAGGTGTAACAAGCTAGAGTGCTACACATCTTGCAAGGAATCCAGAAAATTCCATTCTAGAACGAAGCATATACAATAAATATACTATTTCATATGTTCTCTGTTGGATGAAAGAGTGTTACCAATATGAGAAGATCCATGGAAGCAAAAATCCAGCAGATCCTGGTTTTGCAAATTGTTTTTGCCTCAGTTACTATAACCGAAAATGATTGATGTTATATAAAGTTTTGAATTTCTTTTATTGAAAAGTGAAATTTAAGTGAGAATGTTTTTTATTTGAATATTAATAAAAAGTGAATTATATGATATAAAAAATGAAAAAAAGTGAAAATGTTTCTATATTGATTTTTTTGAAAAAAAGTAACGTGAAAAGTAGAAAATGGTGCCAACGTTGACATTAAATTCATTCTTTAACTTTTTTTTGTCTCATTCTGGGTTTTAAGAAAAATTGGGCTCTGTTTTGGCAAAGGCCAAAAATGACCTGATACAGTGATACTATTTCACAACTTTCCAATATTTCTACTTTTTATATTACATCAATTACTTTTATTACTAATTTAATAAAAAAAATCAATATATATATATATATATATATATATAGATTTTAATTTTTTCATACCAACCATTCTTACCATTTCGTTCTGTTTTTTATCAATCAATTTGCCAAACTGGCATGATGTCCGTGGACCATGAACCAAAATATTTGAGTTTAGATTAAATCCAAACATTCAAATATTTGGGCATTTGGGGATCCATTCAACTTTCCGTCTAATCAACAGGTTGACATTTGGGTATCCATTCAGCTCTAAACAGATTGGACCTCGCCACAAAAAATATTGGTTGATTGATTGATAGCTAACTCTGATAATTGCATAAGGCATATAAGGAAATTTTCCATCTCACAGACAGATTGGTCAGAGTCACACCATTTGCCCCACCACAAATTTGCCTCGTCTGATTGTCATTAGAAAACAGAAAATCAAAGCAAGGAGAAATAAGATTTGCCTTTTCTTTCAATACAAATAAATAAATAAATAAATAATATTGCCTTTTCTTCTTCCCTCCCCTCCCTTTTTTTTTTTTTTTTTTTTTTTCAATTTATTTATTTTTTATTTTTAAATAACAGAAATGTATGGGTAACAATGTTTTTCAGGTATTATTGCTTTTTGTAGCCATGATTAAAATTCTAATAAGTTTTTTGACGGAATAATCATTTTGATAAATGTAGAACTCAAGTAAACCAAATTTGTAATTTTTGAAAAAGCTTTAAAGCATTTGGTAGTGGTAAATCACAGGGATCAAGTCTATATTATAGGAGGCAGGCGAAGAGGTAAAACTTTGTGATGTAACATTATTTACTTGGTTCCAAAAGTATACATTTTACATCTAGCTAGCTAATACCTTTTCACTTTAACCCTGAGATCGCGAGGGAATTTACTGACCAAGTAGCCCATAACTAGTCCTCTGAAAAGGAGGAAAACACACATACAACATAAGGAAGAAACAATCTACGCCTTTGTAAGGAATAAGGATGGCACATGTTGTATTAGACAGCCCAAAAAAATTGACTAACTACTATGCATCAAAATATGTGACAAAGTATAGTTTAGATGATCTACCATAATAAAATAAAATAAAATAAAGAAAAAAGATTCTGGTGGGTGGGTGGGTGGTGAAAAATAAACTAACTTTCTAGTTCACTCTGTATCCAATCTTGTGAACACATCAAAGCTTGGACTGTAGGTGGAGTCAGTGAAGTCCAGTCGCGATGAAGCAGCCTTGGTTCTGTGCTGAATGCAAACTCTGAAGCAAATTTAGACATGGGCATTGCCAACACATTGCGTGCCATCATCGATAGGATTGGATACCTGGGAGTGTGCACTTTCCACCAATTCAATATGTTGAAATCTACATTGCGAGGAAAGAGTGGCTCCTCCAGATACTTGTCCAGATCAGACTTGCTGCCTTCACTGTGTGATGTTTCGTTTAGGAATTTGTCAAACCCCATCAGTCTATCCCTTGAAGCAGGTGAGGAGCCGGCACCACCGCCCACTTGCCAGGCCAGACCTTGATCAAGAGAAGCCAATGGCGAGCAGATTGAATGTTCGTTGTAGAGCTCCTTCACGCAGTGGAAAACATCATCAATACGTTCTGGAGCGCTACTGCCGTAGATTTGCGGATAGTAATACTCGACCAATTTCATCTTAAATCGAGGATCTAACATGGCTGCAACTGCTAAACCAGAGCTGCATCTCTCCCAATATTCTTCAAACTTACTTCTCATCTTCACCGCCACAGAACTAATAGAAGCATCAGGATTCTTGCACCATTCAATCAACTGCAAGTGAACATCGCAGAGCTCAGGGAAATATATATTTGCAGTTGATGACTTGCACCTTGTCAAAACGTTAGTAACCTCCACAAAGAGCTTCAAGTAACTAGTAACGACACTCGCTCTCTCCCATTCCATATTGGATGGGCACATTGTGTAGACAGGATCATTTTCTTGCAAAACACAAAACACCTCCCTGTACTCTAAGGCAACTTCAAGCATAACATGCGTTGAGCTCCATCGCAATGAATTATCCAGACATAAGGACTTTTGACTCTCAACTTTAACTTCTTGAGCCACCTCATTAAACTTTGCTTGCGTTGCTTGTCTACTTTTAACGCATCGAATGCTATCCCGTATCTTCTTGGTTACATCGGATAGTGCTTCCAAGGCATCCTGAACCATCAAATTGATTACATTTGCCACGCAGCGCACATCAAAAAACTGACCATTACAATAAAGAAATCTATTCTGCGACAATCGATCTCTGATTCTACATATGATATTGTCATTGGCAGAACAACTATCAAACGTCATGGAAAACAACTTACGGTCAATATCCCAATCCATCAGACATGTCATGATAACATCCGAATCGTCTTCAGTATGAGAAGGATCAACCATAATAAAATTTAGAATCTTCTTCTTTAACTGCCAAGATTCATCAATGTAGTGCGCCGTCAAACACAAGTACTTATCATTACCATAAGCAGCCCACATGTCAGCACTGAGGCTGATTTTACCAGGCAATTTATCCAACACTTCATTCACCTTTTGTTTCTCTTTTATATAGATTTCCATACAGTCATCCTCAACCCTGTCAAATGTCACAAGCTCAAAAAGTGGCTGCAGATTTTTAACAAATACTCTGAATCCAAAATGTTCAACCATGGCCAACGGATAGCCATGTAAAATGATCATACGAGCAAGATCAAATCGACTTCTTCTTTGATCAAAGTTACTGTTTCCAGTGTTAACGGAGTCATCTTTCATAGGCTCTTGCTCAAATCTAACATTCACAAGGTTAAGAATTTCATCCTTTCTCTGCTCTTGTTCCATATTGAAATTTACAAGAGCATGGGTCCCTGCCTTTTTTTTTTCCCTAGCTGCAATGTATTGAGGTATCCCAAGGTTAGATCTTTTCTGACACCTAGCCAAATGATTCCTCAAATGAGATGTTCCACTAGTACTTGATCCACTAAGTTTCTTCTTACAATGCCTACATACAGCCACACAGGTGTCACCTTTTTTAATCCTATCAAAATCATTCCATACAACAGATTTCAATCGGCTAGAATTGACTATCACTGCATCTGACAAATCCATTGCATGAATTTAATCTTTCACCAATATCTGCAATTTGGAAACATGCAAATATGTTATACCAATAAATATAAACCATGAAGCCAAGAAAACTCAATCAAAATCTCTAAAAGCCACAACCACCATTAACATCGATAAAACCTAACAGCAAAACAAAAAAGACAGGTTGTTAATTTCCCATAAGTACAAAAACATTTCAAGTAGTTTAATGTGATACATGCAGAAACACTCACCAGGAAATGACATGCTCACAGATATCACTATCAACCTAAAAAACAAGTCACGTCCTTTTCTATCGTAAATTAACCATATTAATATGATGGAAAACATTTACACATTCTGATCCATGCATTCCTCTAAAGACCCCTACAACTTTATAAGTCTTTTCTAAAACAGACTTGAGACTGAGATTTGTCCTAATAACAATCTACATTGTAGAGATCATGCAACCGCTTGAATCTGGATGGGTGGAATAATCGATTGCTTGTCATAATATCACATACAAGATTAAAGAAAAGAAAAGAAAAAGAAAAAAATGAAAAAAAATGAGCAATGCACTACCTGTTAGTTCATTAGATTCAACACATTATTGTTTCAGAATAAGAAGCAGAAGCTGGAAGCAGTTTTTAAGATGGAAGGGATGGATGTGATCCAAAATCTATAGGAGAAATATGAAGCAAATTTATGGTAGTCAATAAAGCTTATAAGAAAACTGGAACCTAATGTCAAATTTATATACGAAAAATCCACCAAGAATGATATGGCAAAGCAAAACTTGGAAGTGCAATTAGAAATACCACTAAGAAAATTATCAAGATTTTTTTCTCTGGTGTGTTGATGGATTATAATATGAGAAAAGGACTAAAGAAGATTTTGGAGAGCAGGGTGGGGAGAGATAAAGAGAGAGATTTAAAAAAACCTTGGTAGTCAAATTTTATAAGCATATTCAAAGCATTTTTGCAAAGTTTATGAAAATCTTCCCAAGATCTTCGAAAAGAGTAAAGTTATTTAGTAGGCTGCTATATAATTGTCATACAACTTAATAATCTGGCAGTGAAAATTAGCCTTTGGCTTAACATTTGTAAAAAAAAAAAATCATTAATTTTCACAGTTGCGTCATAACAATTGTATAACAGTAGACTAAATAGCATTACTCCTTTTAAAATATTGTCAAAAGGCATCCTCAAGGTTTCCAAAGAAGACTCCGCTGAATTTTCAAGAACTCTCAAACGAGATTTTTATTTTACTTTTGGTATCAATAAAATACCAAGCTTGTTGGTAAGTCACATACTAGCTAGCTCAAGAAACATGTGAGAGAAAAGGTTATTGATTAAAATTTTTGCAAAAAGATAGAGAAGATGGTATTGCAAAGGAGGCCAAACAACAAGTAATTCATCTCAGAATTGATTTTTCTCTTATATATATATATATTTAAGCTTATAGCATGGAAATGGAATATAAACACTTATCCTTAAAGAGGAACAAGTGATATACTCAGGATTCTTCTCTTGTTAAGCTCAAAATTTGGTCGCAAGAGACCAAATCCTGAAACTACCTTAAGCAAAGACCACAAATCAAGGTTGTTGCACAGGACCCTCAGTCTATACAAAATGTTTTCTGTTACCTGCACCCAAGATCCTTAATGCATGGTCAATGTTAAATTTGTTCAAGCATCAATGTTACTTCACAAACCATAAGCTATAAAACATGTATTAAAATGTAGCAAGTTCTAGAAAGTCCAATGCCTACAGTCATGCAAAAGGTTAAAGTTCTTCTATCCTTTTAGATTCTTAATGGGTGTCTCATTGTCATTTAGATTCTTAATGAGGGTCTCACTGTCATTTCAGTAGCTATCCCAGTATCAGCATTAGCTCCAAGAAACCCTAATAGTTTTCTAATGCTAAGCAATTACTTTTGAGGCCCAAAAAAATATCCTTATGCCTAGACTTGGCCTCAAAATTTCCAACAGAGCAACAACATCAAGACTAAGGATCTCATTCTCATCGTGAAACTTGAAAATAAATTTTGCTAATAAGGATGACTTGCGAATGAAATCCATAATAAGATGAGACTATAAATAGTAAGCAACTCAAATTAAAAATGATAGATCCAACAGTTGAAAGAAGACACTCTGGAAAGATTCAACAAAGTAAAGAGAGAAGATTCTAAAATAAAATTCTTGAAGAAACAAAAAACTTTCACATCAAAGGGTTGAATCTAGTCATGACCCAGTGAGGGGCAGTTGAGAGATGGACATGAATTTGCTATGAAAACCACGACCAGATAAGTGAGATAGGATTTCACAAATCTGTTACTGAAAAGTGTCTGACCCTCAGGGAGCATAGAATCTAAGTTATCTTGCAGCAATGTATGACTATTTGGTTTGGTACGAGATAATATAAAGCTTAAGGATTCATTCTGCAATGCTCAACTTAGCACACATGTTGATGAATGTTAGAAATTTGTACAAACTATCCATATCAAATCAGATAAATCAACTCTTGTCGATAATGGGACAAGAAGATTACAAGGTCAATGAGGTCTAGCTTGAATCACGCTTCCTCACCTTGTAAGAACAAGGAGGGTGAGGTTGTGGGTAGATAAAAAGAGATTATAAGATAACATTGCCCACTTCACATATTTTTACATATATAACAAACTTCAACATAAAATTCATCCCATTGTTTTTGCATGCAAATGAAAAGAGATATCTATCATCATTATTAGTAGAGAAGCAAAGAAAGAGATGTTATCAGTTCTCCCAAAAATAGACCAATGTGTCAAAAATTCCTCAAAGCGTGGTAAAATTATACTTGGATTCAAAAGTCTACTACCTCTATACATTGTATTGCTTTTAGCTACTCGACATGCCCCTAACGAAAACAACCTTGAAAAGGAAAACTAAAAGCATAATCTAAATCTAGTTTTCATTTTTGCAAAGCAAATAATTGTACATCCGTTGGTCAAACAATTCTTCGGCTCCCCAGTAGTGATTCAACATAGTCAAAGCAATAATCAAACACGACAACAGGAATTTACTTACCAAATTGATAACCACATGTATTTTAATGAAAAACAAAGAGTTACCAAAAAAAAAAAAAAAACAATGTGCCATTTTGGATAATTCTCTCTACAACCTACCAGAGTAAACTTTTTCCTAGAAAATCCTCCATGGAAATATCTTGCATAGAAACAAACATACCCGAACTAAACAAATAGAATTTATCTCAGGACACGATAACAGACCCACCAATTACTCTAATTTGCGGAATATTTAATTCACTGCAAACATCAAATTAAAATTGAGCCATGCACACAATTGCCATTCGCAAAAACTCGTCACTTTTTGAAAGCATAAGAGTGTGAGCCGGGTCCCAAATCCGACCCAGGAATCATCCCCTGGGACCAGTAAGCCAAGAAACAGCGGTGTTAATTAAAGAATACCATGAAACGGGTGCGGGTCGACCCGCAAAATTAGGGTAATCCGGCGAGGATAGACAAAACCCAAGCCTGCCGTATCGGTACCGGACAAGGTCCGAAAGGACCCGCCCAACCGGTCAAACACGGGTCGGAACCGATCGGGTCAAAAGGACCGATTTAAAACCTATGGGTATCGGATCGAAATCGGAACTCAGGTATATAATGAACCCAAATGAAACAGAGACAAATAGCCCCAAATAACACTCGGAGTCGGACTCAGAGCCAGAATTAGGGCTTAAACCCTAAAAATTATAAAAAAATTCAAACTGAAAGCCAACAAAAGTTATACAAAAAAATATTGAAGTAGCAGAAAGTTCAAAAAAAGTTTAAGGGCGTACGGAGAATGGAGCGAAGGTGGATTTTGCCGAGACCCGGAAAGAATTAGGGTTAGGGTTTATTTGGGGGTTTCTAGTGACAAGAAGTAGGATAAGAGGGAGAGGGACTGAGGGGGGCAAATATGGAAATCGGAGCAATTTGGTGTGAAGGCGCGCAACGAAGAAGAGGTAAGGAGGCAAGAATTCCGTAAACGTACCGTTTTGCCCTTGGTGCCAAACGGAGGTTTACTTCATTTGCTTTGCCTGACTTGACTTAACGGACTTAATTGGGCAAATCTGGTTTTTTCTTCCTTTTCAAAAATGTACAATCAGTTCAGGTGATTTCATTAATTTGCAATTAGTTTGGTAAGGTATACAAATTGGCCCCAAATGCAAAAATAAATTAAGTAGGTTTGGTACCTAACTTAGTCCGAAATTTGGATGGGAACTGTTATAGTGCCCAATGGGCCAGAAGTTAATGCATAATAGTTGGTCGAGGTTATATGGCATGAAGGTATTTTTTATGGGCCTTCGCATTGGTGGGTTGTAACAGCCTCAAAATTAGCCTTAGCTAACTTGACAGGGTTACTGGTAATTACTCCAGTTAAATTAACTTATCGCTAAATGGGGAATCGTCCATCTAAGCATTATCAGAGTTAATGCATAGGAATATAAAATAAATCTGAGAAAACTATTAAATCATGAAATTGACAAGTATATTTCTCGAAATTAAAAACATTGAGCAACTAATAATAATATGAAAGAAACCTAAAAGCGGCATGAAGATTTAAAGCAAGGTCCGTAGTGTCAATCGTACCACTCTTGGGTTCTAGTGACAAACCACACGATTAGATATGACATGAGCCCATTTAAGCATAAATAAACGTGCAGTTTTAGTAAATATTAAAAGAAGGTGTTGTCTCCACTAATACACCATACAAATATTGTTTGGTTAATAAAAAAACGATGTACTTCCGGTGGCAATCACCCAAGTATTTTAATGCAAAAAGACTAGTGCTTTATAGGTCTTAACTCTCATGTATGGTCTACCCAAAATATTATCCTTTCTCAGCAGGGTCGGTGCTATCCCGAGGGACCTGTAATACAATGTTGGTGCCTTGATCATTGTACGTTACCATCCATTCCATTAGTGGCACGACCGATGATGTCCGTCCTATAGTGATCATCCATTAGGGAATGGTTGCGCCTAGTCACGAAACCATTGGATCCAAAGCCCATATAACAACACACACATTTAACCATAGAATGAAGTCTCTATAGTAAGCCCATGGCCGTTATACCGCACGTACCAGTGTACCATGTCATACAATGACTCTTATCAACTAGTTAATTAAGCAGTTACCAAGTAGTTACAAAATGTAGATATGCTCATATCATACTCGTGGTCAGTCAATTGACATATCCCACATTTTTAAGGAAAAAGTTTGTTAAGTGTTTACTTACCTCGCATGCTCCCTCGAATCCTCCGACATTGCTAAATCCTGCTAGAATAGAATATAACACACCGTTATACGTAGTATTAGAGGACCCTTACAAGTAAGATACTAGGTTAACCTAATATAAAGGGTTGCTAGGGCCTAACTTGCACAAATGGGGCTCAGGCGGATGTTTGACCTCCTGACCATACGTTCGTGTCCGAGAGTGTATGTCCGGTTAGTGGGTAGGCATTTTGGCCAAAAGCTCTTAACGGGGTTTTAAGGTCTCTATAAATTCTATAGGCTATCATAACTCCTTCTAGGCTATAAAATAGACACATGCAACGTAAGGAAAAACACATCGATCATACGGCACAAGGAATAGAGGAGATTTAAACTCTTTTGAAAACGTTTCTTGGTTTTGTAAGGAAATGAATGCAAGAGCTTAACACAGTGCATTTGAAACTCATAACATAGCAAGAACAACATTAAAAAGCATAGAAATGGGCAGGGGTTACCTTGGGAAAAATGGCAAGAACACAAGCTTTCCTCCTTTCTCTCCCAAAACTCACAAATCACTCATATAAGGTGGTTACAGAGAGCCTAGGGGCAGAAATGTTGGCTTCAAAGGGTGGTAGGGGAGTGGTATTTATAGGCTAGAAAAGCTGAGGGTGCTACCAACTCCCCTGAATAGTAGCAGACGTCTAGTACTATTGGGGCGTACGTCCGGTACTATTTATTCAATGGTCCAAAGGGTGCATCGTACGTACAGTCATTAAGCAGTGGTCAACCCAAAAGTAGCGTATGTCCGATGGTCCCCCGCGTACGTCCGGTACTAAAGACAAGAGTGTACGTCTAGTGGTCCCTTGGTGTACGTCCGGGACTAAAGACAAGAGCGTACATCTATTCCCATGGCTTATGTCCAGTACTAAAGACAAGGGCACACGTCCGGCAACCCTAGCATACGTCTGGATAGAAAAGACTAAGCTTAGGTTTATGCTTCAAACGTTTTAGGAGTTTTTTAGGCTATAAGTATGGGCTTACGTTTGTTGTTATAAAATTGGGTTTTTCATAAATCCTTTAACCCTTCTTTGTAGAAAATCTTTTAATAAAAACAATCGTTTTTATCCGGGTATTACACTCTCCCCTCCTTATAATAATTTCGTCCTCGAAATTTGGTTTTAGTAATAAACAAGATGCTCCTAGTAGAGAGGGTTTTCGAAAACAATTAAAAGTTTGGATAGAATAAAACGGTTGAAAAGAAACATATGGTTTTGAAAAGATCGGTAAGATTTAGGCATGCATAATTAAATCCAAGGAAAGAAAGAAAAGAAAAGAGACAACCGTATACATACAAAATTGCCATTACCAAGCAAAAGTCTATAGAAATCGTCCTACGAATGAGGTCGTCTACGATCTGCTGATCTTCGACTCGGGGTGCCTTGCGTACAAGGGCTCCCCCTTCCAAGGTTGATGCTCAAGCTCTGAATGCCATAATCTCTCACGTCAAGCAAGGGTTCTGTTCAAGTGACTGTGAATCTGCGGGAGTGATCCTAGAATGTCGTCAATATTTTCCATAGCTTCGAGGTGAGACTTCCTACGGATTGTTGAAGTCCACTAAGCGTGCTGTAGATGCGCTCAAGATCATAGTTGCTTGCTGGTGTGGACGAGGAGGCCCCATTAGTTGCTCGTTCCTCCTGGTGCAGCTCTCGGTGTTTGTGGCACTCGTAGTCGATGGGACTCCTAGTCAAAAGGGCGTAAAGGCAAAGAAACCTATCCTACGTGACGGTGGTGAGATTCTTGACTGGAAGAACTCGGCTGATCATCACATGGTATACTAGTCGGTCGTTGTGCTAAAGGGCATGCGGGTTCGCATAAAAACTCCCGAACAAATTTGACAGCGATTGGCCCATGTCGAGCATATCCGACCTTCTTTCTACAATGATGTTGCAGCTGTGGTAGAGAGAGTTGTATCGGCGCTTCATTTTGGCGACTCTGAAGTGTGCACGGTTGTAAGAAAACTAGGTGTTGTTGCTGTCAATGCCTTGGCCGAAACATCTTGAGCAGGGCTGTGAGCTGAAGACTCGTCCAAATGGTCTCCTTCTCTGCCTCGTCCATCTCAAAATCAGAGACGGAGTCGGGATCTTGAGCCTCCTAGGCTTGGGCCCTACTGAATCGGGTTGGGTAAGAGGAAGATGAAGCTACGGCGCTCGCTCTTGTTCTTGCCAAAAAGCATCACTACCAATTCTAAGCGCAACCTTAACAATAACTCATCTAACTACAAAAGTGGTAGCCTAGTTCTAGAAACTGAAATCCTCCCTCAGGTGTTAGGAAAAATGCAAGGAGGTATCGGGAAACATTGGGATATTTGAAATAAAAACTTAGTGGGATTTCAAAAGGGTTGGTTTGTAGTTTAGAAATTCGGTCAAAAGCTTAGTAGAATAGCAGGTGGACCTGGTTGCAAGGGTAATCAGGTCATTTCAAACTCTTAGTCCGACTACGTGAGAGTTGGTGGGTTCCACATTTCAGGGTTGACTTTAATCTCAAGATTGTCAAGAAGGGTCTTTAATGACAAGGATGCCCTTAGGGGCGAGAGGTGGGAAATGTGGGGTCATCTAGGGGTAGGGGCATTTCGCTCAAGAATACCGAAATTGACAAGATATTTGGTTGCTTCGAGTAACCCAAAATAATGGTGACCTCAAAATGCAAGGGCACCTAGGTACTTGATAAGTCATGAAAATTTTAGGTCTTGGCTTTGAGGGCATTTTGGTAATTTTGTATTAAAAGAATATTGCACCGAAATGAATGGTGCCACCCTTGGGTAGTCTAATACAACGGTGTCCTCAAGATGCAAGGATACTAGGGTGATTATAAAAATTAGGGTTTAGGTCTCAAGGGTATTTTAGTAATTTCTGAATTTTGACAAAATATAGAGATTCGTTTGGGTTAAAGTTGATGGCTCGAAGTGTTCAGTACTACCCTAAGGGCAAGTCGTCATAGTGGCAACCTCAAGAAGCGAGGTTACTAAGGTATGAGAGTTAGAGTTTTAGGGTGGAGGGCATTTTGGTCATTCCAGTTCTGGACAAAATGCCAAAATTCAAACGGCTAGGTTCATAGGTTAGGCTTTCAATTAAAAAGGCTTGAGGCTTAATTCAATAGGTAGGCTTGACTCTTTAACAAAATTGGGTCTTCCCCAAATTAGGGGAAAATTCCCATTTAAGAGTGAGGGGTATTTTGGTCATTTTCAGATTTGGGCGAAAAACTCTCGAATCCAGCCGGTCTAGATCTGGCTTCCAATTAATAGGTTTGGGCTTTATTGAGATCATGGAAGACAAATTTTGAATTCAGAGCAAAACTCTCAAATCCAACGGCTTGGGTTTCGGGTTGGTTAATAGTAGAGCGAATGGGTTTTGTTCATAGGGCATTTGGGTCACAACCCGTGCATCAATTGCATGGTCCAGTCAAGAAAACACAAGGATTTCGGACTTAGGCTAAAATCCTCAAATCCAAACATGTGGGGTTTGGAAAGGGAAATTGGTTCTAATCACAACCACAGCTTTTCTAACATAACAAGCAAACATCTAGATGCTCAATCCTAACCAATAATCAAGGAAAGATGAAAACCCAATTCGAAACCCTAAAATTGTAGAACTAGAAATTTCAAATTTTAAATGGGTAGAAGCACATACCTCGTTTAAAAGATGGGATTTAATACTCACGGAGATATGGCTAAAAATTATTGGGGAGATGTTTGGCTTGAGATAAAATGGGAGGAATAGGGTTTAAAGAGTGCTCGACCGTCTTTTAAAAAGAATGCATGGGGCTCTAGGTGAGTGGTTGGCCCGAGGCCGGCCCAAATATATATATATATTTTGAAACCAGCAGTTCAAAGGCAAGGTATTTTTAAACAATTGGGGGTATGAAAACAAGGCTAGTTGGGGTTGACACGAAAATCATTTTTTTTGTGAAATTCATTTTCTTTTCGAAATTCACTTTGAAAAAACACATGAGCACCTATTGTAAAACGCACTACTAAGTATGGTGCGTAGTCTAACCACTGCACTACTAAGCACAATGCGTAGTCTAACCATTGTACTGTTAAGTACAATGTGTAGTCTAACCACTGTATTGCTAAATAGAGTGCGTAGTCTAACTACCTCGTAACTGTCTATCCAAAACCTACCCAACCTCTAAGTCTAGCATTCCTCGGTCGACTCTTCTGACGGGTCTGTTTTGTAGTCCTTATCAATGCTGGAGAGGAAAGTGGCCTCCTGTCGCTTAGACCTAGTTGGCAGGGCTCCTGTTTTCAGCAGTTGGATCTCTTCGTACTCGCCCGCAATTTGAGTCAGATGTTTATGCATCTCCTGCTTCCTTTCCTCGCTAAGGTAGGGATTATACTTCCAAGGAACAAGTGGAAAATCGTGTACTGTAGACATGTTGCTATGCTCCCATTTTGTTGTTGCCTGGCCATTCTAGAACAATTACCTAGTGTCGGTATCCATCACGCATCCGAGTGTGAAGTTGGATCAAGTGCCTGTAACGCAAAGCAGACGATCCTGTCCAACCCTATGCTAAGTAATCAAGAAGGCTATTACTGTAGCCCACACCACAGCCAAACAACAAGTAGAGAACCTAGGTCTATCCTATGCGCCATTCTTTAAGATTTAAACCTAGGGTATTGTAGCCTATTCTCAGATTGTTCCCTACAGTCGACAAGACCATATGCTCTGATACCATACTGTAATGCCCCCAAAATTAGCCTTGGCTAACCTGGCAGGGTTACTGGCAATTACCCTAGTTAAACCAACTTGTGGCTATGTAGTGTCCCAGAATTTTCAAAGCTATTTAAATAGATTATTTTGATAATGATGTTATTTTAATATCCATTGTAGCTAAGGATTTTAATTCTTGGGAAATTTATGAGAGTGGTAATTAGAGAATGGTAATTGGTGAAATAATAGGATAGTAAATGGTAGGTATAAGGATGGTAGAATAAGAAGGTAGAATAGTATAGGGTTGGTAGAATAGTATAGGGTTGGTAGAATAGTATAGGGTTGGTGAAATAGTAAAATAAGGGTATAATTGTAAATTGAAGGTAGAATAGTATTTGATTTTCTCCTATAAATAGAGCTCTTCTCCTTCACAATTTTCACCACTCATCTCCTCTCCCATCTCTTGCATATATTCTTCCTTCTTCCGCTTTTTACTCGGTCTTTCTTCTTTCTAAGAGTGTTTACTCAGAACAGAGAGAGAAAAGGCGAGACCAAGCGCTACAAGAAAGAAAGAACACAAGAGATAGCGGACTTTAGAAATTAGTTTCAAAAGATATACTAGTGGTGTTAGTCATATTAGAGCAACTAGATTCCTTCATACCACTTTTAGCTTCAGTCTAGAGGTAAGTAAATTCACTACCCCTTCTAAAATTACTTCATGTCATGCTATTTATTCATTCTTTAGTAAATTGTAAATAATTATTTTATTTACGTATTATGAAGTTATGTTGCATGCATGAAGGATTTCTAAAAAAATTATCTAGAAAGTTTCTATTTATTTAAACGCTTTCTAAGTACAACAAGTTTATATT
>NC_081545.1:17661927-17703703 GCF_901000735.1 Corylus avellana | reverse complement strand
TGTTTGTTTAAAGGAAGTTATTACAATGACAGAATGATTTCATAATGAATATTGAATGAGCACTGAATGATTACGAAAAGAAATGTTTGGAGAACAAGCTCCTTATAATATTACATACCAGTGTCCATCAAAAAAAAAAAAAGGGAATTTGTTGCATAAAGAGACACGTGGTAATGATGAGTAGATTGTTCCTTAGAGCTACTCCAGGAAAATTATTTCTGCATAGAGAAAACCTAGTATGAGCAGAATCATATATATTTATAATTGAATTATCTAAGGGAATATTTATTTCTAATGAGGTACCTGACTAGAGCGTGTGCGGAGAGACTTGCAATACCCCTGAACATCGACCCGGAGTTTTTCGTGCTGTCGCTAGAGACGTTCGGTATTCTTCTCCATTTCTAGCATCTTTGGTCCCAAGTATTCTGCGTAAGATAACATCATCTTTTTCAGCTGAGTATTCTCCTGCTTCAAATCCGCGTGTTTTCGTTTGTAGTATTTGAGCAGTCGCTGTAAGACCCCGATTTGGTTTCTTGAGACTTTCAGCTCAACATTTCTGGCACTCAAACGTTGTGCCATGTCAGAAACTGAAGCAGCACCTTGGATACTGAATGCCAATGAATTATTAATAGCATCAGTATCCGACCTATCCGCTAAGAACGTTTGATCCAGTGGAATTACGAAACCTTTGGCCACTGCTACAGCATTAGAATCATGGAGCATGACAGAATCGTGAATAGTGATAGGACGATTGTCAAAGACAAAAGTTGGCTGCCATACATCAGGATAGGTAGCAAGCTCATTAGGGTGTGCAACAGGTATAACGGGAGGTATAGCAGGCACGTCCAGTTGCACGTTAGGCATAACAATAGATTGTGTTGCAGGAGCAACATTCAAATCGATGTTGTTAACGGATGATGATGATGCTCCCATATTTAGGAGAGTAAGGAAAAATAGTTGAGAATACGAAGAAATTGGGAGAGATGAAGTACTGAGAAGAGACTAAGCGTTAGGAACTGAAGAAATTTTTGTGAAGTTTCTGGAAGCAGCAGACGAGTGGCTTAAAAGGAATTTTTCACTTCAGGTGAAATAAACAGTAAACAACAAAGCGTTAGGCGACCTCGGGCCGCGATGGAAATTTTGTCAAAAGATCCCGTGGAAGTAGGATCTTGTCTCCTGTCATAAATTCGACTGAGCTCATTTTTCAAACCCACTGTTCAACCAACGACTTCGAATACCATGCGTGGGTAACTGAATGAATTGTCATGCCAACGCGCACCACGCGCTCGTTCGTTATCCAGAAACCCTTCATATAAATTCACACCTCTTTCTCCATTGCAACGCATGCCTTCTGATCATACTCCTTCACCTGAAATCTTCTAATGACCTTCCATACAATGAAAGCTCGACTTTTCCTCCTAGTTGAGCGTATCCTCAAGAGAAAAATGCAGCCTCACAACTTGATTCACAAACCCAACTCCTTATACTCTCAGTAGTAAACCATTGAAGCAAGATTATCGTTGATCATGTCCTGAGGAAGCAAGATTATCCTTGATCATGCTTCTCAGGCTAAATATCTCCCTTTTCTTCTCAGTCTCCATAAATGACAGAAGAGAGAGAGCATCCGATGTAGGTATTTTGAAAGTCTCACATACATGCCATGTCCTGAAATGCTTTTCAAATCTTCATTTCTAGAAAGCAACAGGACTATCTTTCTCTCTTTTCTCTTCTTGACCTTGCAAGACCCAAAGGAGAGAAATTATAGCATGTGTACTTTGGAACTTCCAGCCTGGAAACTTACCCATATCCTACTTTGCTTGCTTATCAATTTCATCTCTAGAACGCAGCAAAACATAGCATGTATTAGTTAAGAATGGATGAGAATCTTACATTTGATGTAATCGTGTATTTCGTTTGAGTTGAAATCTTAATTACGAGTTTCTTTTGTTGAGTTATGATTTATCAAGTAAAGATGTAGTACTGAAAGATTTTCGCTGATATTGTAGCATCAACACAAAAGTTGGGATGAGAAAATAGAAACGGTTGTGTATTTAGAATGAATCGAATTATGATGTCACTTCTGAGGTATATTCATGTAATGATGTTTTTGGAAAATATAAACTGTAGAATGTTGGTGCTATTTACTTTTATAGGTTTATGATGGTGAAAAGTTAATAATTATTAGAGCATCATATTAAAATTTCGTATGCATGATTTGGAATACTGAGATACTAAAGAGAATATAGGCAGGAATGATTTTTACACCTTTTTGATAAAATTGATTAAATTAGATCGAGAAAATTATTGCAGGCTTGAAATGAGGATTATGATGTTTGGAGGTATGGACTATTGATCACATGATTTATTAATTTGATGTTTAAACCTTGACTGTGGACTATTGATGAATAACTCGATTGTTGTTATTGAGGTTGGAAAAAAAAATGGAAAAGATTTTGAGGTAAGATTTTAGTGTGAATTGATGAATGATTGCAGAAATTGAGACTTTAGACTGTGAATAAGATTTACTCCTAAAAGAAGGAGATGGAATTTCAATATGATAAAAGAGAGTAGGCTTTGATGAAGGATTGAAAGGAATATTTTAAATCTGAATCCCTCAACTTGAAGATTGGACGATAATATTATAGGTTTTAATTTCGAGGACGAAATTCTAATAAGGAGGGAAGATTGTAGTGTCCCAGAATTTTCAAAGCTATTTAAATAGATTATTTTGATAATGATGTTATTTTAATATCCATTGTAGCTAAGGATTTTAATTCTTGGGAAATTTATGAGAGTGGTAATTAGAGAATGGTAATTGGTGAAATAATAGGATAGTAAATGGTAGGTATAAGGATGGTAGAATAAGAAGGTAGAATAGTATAGGGTTGGTAGAATAGTATAGGGTTGGTGAAATAGTATAGGGTTGGTGAAATAGTAAAATGAGGGTATAATTGTAAATTGAAGGTAGAATAGTGTTTGATTTTCTCCTATAAATAGAGCTCTTCTCCTTCACAATTTTCACCACTCATCTCCTCTCCCATCTCTTGCATATATTCTTCCTTCTTCCGCTTTTTACTCGGTCTTTCTTCTTTCTAAGAGTGTTTACTCAGAACAGAGAGAGAAAGGGCGAGACCAAGCGCTACAAGAAAGAAAGAACACAAGAGATAGCGGACTTTAGAAATTAGTTTCAAAAGATATACTAGTGGTGTTAGTCATATTGGAGCAACTAGATTCTTTCATACCACTTTTAGCTTCAGTCTAGAGGTAAGTAAATTCACTACCCCTTCTAAAATTACTTCATGTCATGCTATTTATTCATTCTTTAGTAAATTGTAAATGATTATTTTATTTATGTATTATGAAGTTATGTTGCATGCATGAAGGATTTCTAAAAGAATTATCTAGAAAGTTTCTATTTATTTAAACGCTTTCTAAGTACAACAAGTTTATATTTGAAAAGGTTTTCAATTTGAGAAAAGAAAGTTGAGAAATGATGATGATTATAAGAAAGAAAAATGATGATAAACCCTCCTACATGTTGCCCTAAGATGCATCAAAAGAAGTACAAAGAAAAGTACAAGAGATGAGATAAATGTTTATGAAATGAGGGCACATGTATGGAGGAGAGTATTTTTGGCCCCAAGATAAGTAAAGATGAGAGTTCGGTACCGATACTCGGATGGAGGCGAAACCACTGAAGGAGGCTATGCCAGAAGGTGGTATTCCATCAACTAGACCGTTGAGTGCACCAAGAAAGAGTTAATTGACGGTCGGGCATGGCTGTGGCCACAGTTCAGTGCCATGGTCACAAGGACCCGCAACCCTCGTGCACAGGGGTAATAGTGTACATGGGCCCTATTATGAGAAAATGATACTATATTTTCAACGATGATATGCTATGATGATTTACAAAGATTATTTATAATGATGCATTATGATGATGATTTATAAAGATGATTTACAACGATGATCTATTACTAGATGTAATAGTATGTATATGTTACGGGAGATGCAACCGTACATACAGATATTATTATGGCTAGAATTATATTTATTTGCGAAAATGATTTTCAAAACTGAGAACAAGGAGTAAAACTATTTATGGTTGTGGATTTTACTTGCTGGGCCCCCTTTGGGCTCATTCAGTTTTATTTCTTGTTTTCAGGTAGAAAGGATGCTGGAATAGGAGGCCGGAATGGGGTGGGAATAATTATTAATTTTCAAAGTCTTTTCATATAAGTTATTGTAATAATATGATATTCCGCAACTAAAGTTTAATATTTTCTAATTTCGCTTGTAATAAAATCTCTTGAATAATGTTTTATACATTTTTTTGTATCCTTTAAAATCAAGTACTCTGATAGACCTTATAGATCTTTGCAAGAACTTTTGTTGTAAAAGTAGAAAAGTGGCAAACTCAGCCTTAACGGGCTGGGGATGTTACAGGCTAAATGGGGTATCACCCCTCTAAGCATTATCAGAGTTAAAGCATAGGAATGTGAAATAAATCTGAGAAAACTATTAAATCTTGAAATGGACAAGTATATTTCTCAAAATTAAAAACATGGAGCAACTAATAATAATATAAAACAAACCTAAAAGCAGCATGAAGATTTTAAAGCAAGGTCCGTAGTGGCAACCGTACCACTCTTAGGTTTTAATGACAAACTTCCTAAAAGGGTAATAACAGTGTAAGTCTAAAGACTTACTAAGTAAACTTCACGATTAGGTATGACATGAGCTCATTTAAGTAGAAATAAACATGCAGTCTTAGTAAATATTAAAAGGAGATGTTGTCTTCGTTAATACACCATAAAATGTTGTTTGGTTAATAAAAGAGCGGTGTACTGATAAGTGCTAAAATTAAGGGGCTAAAATATTTAGCCCCTTAATTTACATATGCTAACCTCTTAGTATTGTTTTTTTGTTATGTTTTACTTCCTTTTTGTGTTTTTTGTCTTTTTATAGGTTTTTGAAGAAAATGAAGCATTTCTGGAAAATTACACGCTAAAAGGGCAATTTAGGAAAAGATGGAGCTATAGGATCGATCGCAAGCCAACTTAGGCTCGAGTGCATTAGCGCTCGAGCGCACACGGGCAAGGATCAAGTGCACCAAACATGGGATCGAGCATGCTCGTGTGCCGGAGAATTAGAATATGCGGCCAAGACTCCTTTTCCAACCCAAACTAGGTTTTAAAAGTCCCACTTGTACTAGGACATAAACCTATGAGTTTACTAGGGTTTCTAGGACTTCTATATCTTTTCTAAGCCTATAAATAGACCTCTTAGCCTGTAGGAAAAAGTGTGGAGAAGTAGACACAAACTCGGGAATCGGATTGAAGGCTAGATCTAGAAGAGTTTGGGTTTTTCTTCTTTCACCCTTTTATTTTTGTTGTGTACTTTATATTTTAATTAGGCTAGATTAAAGCCCTAATCATGTCTTTTTAGGATTTCAATTACGCCTTCGTTTCAAACATATTTTGGTATTTTAATTGATTAATTTCTAGTTTATTGAATTCCTCATATGCATATGATATGGATTTGTTAATTAAGACAACTTAGATGACAGAGTCTTGGGCTTAATAAAGTGACAAAAGAACCTCATCACGGGTTCTTGGCTTAATCAACATGGGGAAATAGGAGTAGATACCATGCCCTAGGACTCGTGTGTTTGTCGATCTCCATAGAATTATGTTTTCCTAAAGAACAACTTAGTAGATACCATGCTAGATCCTTTAGGGAAGAAAAGAATTAGTGTAGATACCATGCCTAATTCGTTGCTTAGGGAGATCAATAGTTTAAGAAATAGATACCATGCCCTTATGTTGACAAGCATGAAATATATCATATTGGCCTAGTGTTATCTTAATTAGTCTGATTTGTGGTGGATTTCAAAACCCTAATCCTTTTTAGTTTTAATATTTATTTTATTTCTTTATTTCAATCCAATTCGTGACAAATCTATTAATTAAATAGGAAATTAATTCTAAGCATAATTTACCAATCCTCGTGGGAATGATCTCGTATTTGCCTGCTATACTATCGTTTTGATCTTGTGCACTTGCGAGTAAAACGTACTAAGTATTTGCCTATTAATTTAGGTAGGTATTTGGCACAACATCTACTTCTAGCGCAATCACCCAAGTATTTTAATGCAGAAAGACTAGTGTTTTATAGATCATAGCTCTCATGTATGGTTTACCCAAGATATTACCAATTCTTAGCAAGGTTGGTGCTGTCTCGAAGGAGTTGTAATAGAATGTCAGTGCCCCAACCATTGTACGCTACCGTCCATCCCATTAGTGGCACGACCGAGTCTGACCTCGGGTGGCCCACACCACTAATGATGTCCGTCCTATATTGACCATCCATTTATGAATGGCTATGCTTGGTCACGAAACCATTGGATCCAAAGCCCACATGATAACACACACATTTGACCATAGAATGAAGTCTATATAGTAAGCCCATGGCCATTATACCGCACGTACCGGTGTACCATGTCATATGATGCATTTTATCAACTAGTTAATTAAGCAGTTATCAAGTAGTTACAAAATGTAGACATGCTCATATCATACTCGTGGTCAGTCAATTGGCATATCCAACGTTTTTAAGGAAAGCGTTCGTAAGTGTTTACTTATCTTGCATGCTCGCTTGAATCCTCCGACATTGCTAAATCCTGCTATAATAGAATATAACACATCGTTATATGTAGTACTAGAGGACCCTTACGAGTAAGATACTAGGTTAACCTAATATAAAGGGTTGCTAGGGCCTAAGTTGCATAAATGGGGCAAAGGCGAATGTTTGACCTCCTGACTGTACGTCCGTGCCCGAGAGCGTACGTCCGGTCAGTGGGTAGGCATTTCGGCCAAAAGCACCTAACGGGGTTTTAAGGTCTCTATAAATTCTATAGGCTATCATAACTCCTTCTAGGCTATAAGATAGACACATGCAATGTAAGGAAAACACATCGATCAAGCAACACAAGGAATAGAGGAGATTTAAATTCTTTTGAAAACGTTTCTTGGTTTTGTGAGGAAATGAATGCAAGAACTTAACATAGTGCCTTTGAAACTCATAACATAGCAAGAACAACATTAAAAAACATAGAAATGGGCAGGGGTTACCTTGGGAAAAATGGCAAGAACACAAGCTTTCCTCCTTTCTCTCTCAAAACTCACAAATCACTCATATAGGGTGGTTATAGAGAGCTTGGGGGTAAAAATGTTGGCTTCAAAGGGTGGTAGGGGACTGGTATTTATAGGCCAGAAAAGCTGAGGGTGCTACGAACTCCTCTGAAAAGTAGCGAACGTCTAGTACTATTATGTAGTAACCCAAATAAATTAACTAAGCTTAAGTAGCTTAGTTAGGGGGTTAATTTGGGTTTTGGGTCACTAGGGACAGCTAGAAGGGCATTTTGGAAATTTTGGACTGTCTGACTGGACGTACGCTCTTGTATATAGTAGAAGACGTAGCTAGGGTTGCCAGACGTATGCTCTTGTCTGTAGTAGGGGACATACGCTAGGGTTGCCGGACGTACGCTTTTGTCTGTAGTAGAGGATGTACGCTCCAGTTTTTAGTGTAGACGTATGCATGGGGACCATCGGATGTACGCTGAAAATAGTACACCGTACTATACAAATAGTACATGGACGTACTCTACTTTTGGGTTGACCTCTGGATAATACCTAAACGTACGCTACAGCCTTTGGACCGCTGGGTAAATAGTATCGGACGTCCGCTACTTTTCAGTGTAGTTGGTGAGCATCTCTATCTTTTCCGCTCGATAAATACTAACCCTACCTTCACCCTTTTCTCGTTCAAACTTGCCCCTAGGCTCCCAGGAACCCTTTTTGTGAGTGTGTTCTTGTGAGATTGTGTGTTTTGTGGAGAAGGAGAGGTGTTTTCTTGAAGGTTTCTTCTAGGAGGTAACCCTCCGTGCTTAACTTTTCTTTCTAAGTCGTTATGCTCTTTTAATGCTTTCTAGAGTAGCTTAGACATTGGTTTGAAACCTTAGCATTCCATTGATCTTGTTTAGAGTTGGGCTTAGCATACCATTGTGTTTTCTATTGCATGGAGACCATTTTTGGAGATAGGAGGTCTTATAAATCCATTTGGATGGGTTTAGAAGCAGTTTGGGAGGATAGGTGGACGTTTGGAACAAAGATGTTTCTACTTTGAAACTTTATGGGTAGACGTACGACCTCGAGCCCTAACGTATGGTCATAAGTATTTTAAGGGAAATGACGTTTTGACCAAGTTGTCCGATAGTCTCTGTTTTCATGTTCTAGGTTCGTTTTAGTTGGATTTAGAACTAATGATACGTATTTTCTCAGTATTCGAGGTTATGGAGCCTCAAGGGAATTTTACGGAGGAACCTTACAACCTAGGTGAGTACAAACTCACATGGATGCTTGTCATTACTTTTCCTGCATTGCACGTCTATTTTATATATATCAAACATGCATATTTTGCAACTCTCATGAAATACATTTTAGAACTACTGTGAACTCTCTTTTGGGAAAACGTATATTGATTAATAAGATAATAATGAGGCTTGTAAAACTATGCATATAAAAGACTGATAAGATTAATTGCATCGTATGACATGGTACACCGGTAAGTGCGGGATAATGGCCATGGGCTTACTATACAAGTTAACTTTATGGTCAAATGTGTGTGTCTGTGGGCTTTGGATCCAATGGTTTCGTGACCAAGGCTCAGCCATTCCCTAATGGATGGTCTCTATAGGATGGACATCATTAGTGGTGTGGGCCACCCGAGGTCGCACTCGGTCATGCCACTAATGTTATGTACTGTAACATGCAATATCCGGGGCACAGGTGTTGTCCTACAGGTCCATCGGGACAGCGCTAACCCTGCTGAGAATGGGTAATATCTTGGGTAGATCATATGGTCGAACTATTACTGTTACTCATGACTATAAGCATATATTATATCTATATCACATCCATGATAAATTGTCATCTCATAATGTTGCATGTGCTTTATAAATAACTGAGTTCATCATTTAATGACCAGTACGTCATTTGTATTTATACTCACCAAGTCGTCGGACTTACCCTTGTATTATTTCCTTTTTTTTTTTTTTCTCCATATGTACAACTATGTTGTTATAGATAGTTTAGCAGAAGATGGATACCGCAAAGCATTTGGTTATAAGGAGGATTCAACCCAAGAGATGCTTAAGGACTTATTGCAAGCTTAGGCGGGCACTCATGGTAACTAGTACTTTTGAGTTACGTTGTAGACTTAGAGCTTTTATGCATGCTTGCATATTAAGGTGTATCATAGATCCCTTGTAAAGATGATGACTTGTATAGTGTAGTTTCAGCTACTTTGATGTTCCTTGATAGATGCTCTGGTTGTAATGATTAATGTTTATAGAATCTTTTGTTTTCGCTGTTTAGTATCCTTTGTTTTCGAGGAGTAGAGGTCCCTGAGTCTTGCTCTGCGAGGAATAAGGTTGGAAGACAATCCGTGAACTTAATTACTAGTTAATTAATTTCCTGGGCATTATATATTAAGGCTTACGTCCAATACTATTTATTCAACGGTCGAAAGGGTGCATTGTATGTATAGTCATTAACAAGTGGTCAACCCAAAAGTAGTGTACGTCCGGTGGTCCCCCCGCATACGTCTGGTACTAAAGATAAGAGCGTACGTCTGGTGGTCCCCTAGCGTACGTCCGGTACTAAAGACAAGAGCATACGTTTGGTGCTCCCCAGGCATACGTCTGGTACTAAAGATAAGGGCGTACGTCCGGCAACCCTAGCGTATGTCTGGACAGAAAAGTCTAAGCTTAGGTTCATACTTCAAACACTTTAAGAGCTTTTTAGGCTATAAGTATGGGCTTAGGTTTGTTGTTATAAAACTGGATTTTTTATAAATCCTTTAACCATTCTTTGTAGAAAATCTTTTAATAAAAACAATCGTTTTATTGGGGTATTAAATGGGTTCTCTTCCATCACACTGGTTCGTGAGCTCGAGCACAGTATTGCAAAACAAAACCGAAGAACAACGGAAATGAAATTAAATGAAAAATAAAAACAAAATAAAATAAAATTAACTACAAGAAAAAAGAAATTATAGACAAAATTAAACAATCTCTGGCAATGGCGCCAAAAACTTGTTGTGCCAAATACTACCTAATTAATAGACAATATTTGTCCGTTTTACTCGCAAGTACACAAGATCAAACGATAGTATACTTAGGCAAATACTAGATCATTCCCATGAGGATTGTTGATTTTGTTTAAAATTGATTTTTTAAATTAAATATCAGAATTGTCACGAATTAAAATATTGAAAAGAGATATAGAACGAAATGGTTAGGGTTTTGACATCACTGATGTTCCAATCATACAAGTATATTTAATGCTTGTCAACCTTAGGGCGTGATATCTATTCCTTGAGGTATTGATTTCCCTAAGCAAGGAATTAGGCATGGTACAAACTCTAATTCTTTTCTTCCCCAAAGGATTTAGCATGATATCTACTAAGTTGTTCTTTAAGAAAGCATAAATCTATGGAAATTGACAAACACATGAAGGCTAGGGCATGATATCTACTCCTAGTTCCCCACGTTGATTAAGCCAAGAACCCGTGATGAGGTTTTTTTGTTACTTTATTAAGCCCAAGATTCGGTCATCTAAATTGACTTACTTAACATATCCATATCCTATGCATATGAGGAATTCAATAAACCAGAAATTAATCAATTTAAATAAACCAAAATAAGATTGAAACAAAGGCGTTATATTGAAATCCTAAAAGACATGATTAGGGCTTCAATCTAGCTCCTAACAAAAGGCTTAGCTACACATAATTAAAATAAACTAAAAAGAAAAGGAAAAGAAGAAACCGGAAAATGACTCCTGGAAGTAGCTTCAAATTCTCTTCTCTGGAATTGTATATCTAATTGTGAGGCTTAGAGGTCTATTTATAGGTTTAGGAAAACCCTGGAGGCTCTAGAAAACCTAATAAACTTAGAGGTCACTCTCCTAATTCAACTAGGGGATTGAAAAACCCAATCTGAAGTGGAAAAGGTCTTCTGCCGTATCTAGGCGCCTCGAGTGAGCTCGATCCCAAGGGGTTGCGCTCGATCGCTGGTGTGTGCTCGATCATCCCTCTTATGTGCTCGAGCACCTGCTTCTAGTGCTCGTAATCGCTGCTGCGCTCGCTCCATTGGCTTGGGCGCTCAAGTGCTAATGCGCTGCTGCCTAGGTGTGTTGTGCTTGAGCATTGATGTGCTTGAGCCTAAGTTGGCCTGTGATTGATCCTACAGCTCCAACTTTTCCCAAATTGCCCTTCAAGCTTGTAACTTTCCAGAATTTCTTCATTTTCTTCAAAATCCTAGAAAAACTCAGAAAACACAAAATGGAAACAAAACATCACAATATAACAAGATTAAAAGATTAACATATGTAAATTAAGGTGCTAAAATATTTAGCACTTATCAATAACATTAATTTTCAACCAAATCATGAATGAAATGATATCTGATGTCAATGTGTTTGGTACAAGAGTGTTGTACTGGGTTCTTGGAAATACTAAGCGCACTCTGATCGTCACAGAACACCACCATCTTCTCTTGATCAAAACCATAGTCTGATAGGAGCTTTTTCATCCATATGAGTTGTGTGCAACAACTTCCAGCAGCAATGTATTTAGCTTCTACTATGGAAAGAGATATAGAGTTTTATTTCTTGCTTAGTGAGGCCATAAGATTGGTTCCTACATAAAAACATCCACCAGAGGCACTCTTCCTGTCATCAGCACATCCTGCCCAATCGGCATCGGAGTAGCCTTCCAAGTTTAGGTTGGTGCTCCTGAAATACCAAATCCCATAGTTTACAGTGCCATTCACATAATGGATGACACGTTTAACAGCTGTTAAATGTGATTCTTTGGAGTTGACTTGAAAACTATCACACACACCCACACTAAAAGAGATGTCAGGTCTGCTAGTAGTGAGATACAAAAGATTCCCAATCATACTTCTGTAGAGTGTTTGATCAACACTATTTCCAGTAAGATTTACTAAAAGTTTCATACTGATACTCGCAGGAGTCTTAGCATGACTTTTTCCATCAAGACCAAATTTTTTCACAAGCTCCTTGGTGTATTTAGTTTGAGAAACAAACATTCCACGGTCCGATTGTTGAACTTGAAGACCTAGAAAATAAGATAATTCTCCGTTCATACTCACTTCAAACATTTTCTTCATTTCTTCAGCAAAGGTGTGAGAGTGAGAGTTAACTATAGCTCCAAACACAACGTCGTCCACGTAAATCTAAGCAATCAACATATCCTTTCCTATCATTCGGATGGACAAGGTATAGTGTGCTTGTCCACAAGTGAACCCATGTGAGATGAGATAACCATACAAAGTCTTCTTCAGTTGGTACACATGATCAATGTGATGAGGATCCTTGAACCCTTTTGGTTGTTCCACATAGACTTCTTCTTGAAAAATTTCATTCAAAAAGGCACTTTTAACATCCATTTGGTACAATTTAAAGCGAAAATTGCATGCTATTCCAAGAAGGATTCTAATAGTCTGAAGTCTGGCAACTGGAGCAAACGTCTCATCGAAGTCTATCCCTTCAATTTGAGTATAACCCTGAGCAACCAGTCGGCCTTATTTCGTATTACAGTGCCATGTTCACCTGACTTGTTCTTGAAGATCCACTTTGTTCCAATGACATTCTAATCAATAGGTCTGGGTACCATGGTCCAAACATCATTCTAAGTGAACTGATTTAATTCCTCATGCATTGCATCTATCCAAATTTCGTCCTGTTGTGCCTCTTCAACCTTCTTAGGTTCAAATTGAGACAGATAGCACATGTGAGAGACTTGATTTAAAACTCTATTCCGAAGCCTTTTTCCTTCTCCAATTCTTCCCAAAATATTTTCCATAGGATGATTCAATATTAGACATGAAGGAGTGTCCTTTGATGGAGCTTTAGGGCTAAGAGGCTCATCATTTGATTCAAGAGAACCAAGGTCAACAGTTGCATCTGCTTCCTCTATAGCTGGTTCTTCTTCTTCCACAAGTTTTTCTTCACTTTCAAGTTGTCGGTTACTAGCATTCAGAGGATTCATCATGAACAAAAACATTAATAGATTCCATGACAACATCTGTTCATTTGTTGTAAACATGATATGCCCTACTAGAAGATGAATAACCAAGAAAAATTCCTTCATCACTCTTAGTGTCAAACTTACCAAGATTTTCCCTATCACGAAGGATGAAGCACTTACTTCCAAAGACATGAAAATACTTCACAGTGGGTTTCTTACCTTTCCATATTTCATAAGGAGTCTTCTCAGTGCTAAGCCTTCGATAAACTCTATTGGTGATGTGACAGGCGGTGTTAATAGCTTCTCCCCAGAAGTATGTGGCAATATTCTTCCCATGAAGCATAGCCCTAGCCATATCTTGGATGACTCTGTTTTTCCTCTCAACCACTCCATTTGGCTAAGGTGTGATAGGAGTGGAGAATTCATGTTTTATGCCTGCTTCTTCATAGAGTTTCTCAAATGTTGAGTTATCAAATTCTCTTCCATGGTCACTCCTTATGCGTTGAATAGCACATCCTTTCTCATTCTAAGTCATTTTGAATAAAATTTTTGCTTGATCACACGCTTCTGACTTATCTTTCAGCAGTTTTACCCAAGTGTATCTTGAGTAATCATCCACAACTACCATGATGTATTTCTTTCCTCCCATACTCACTTCTAGTCGGACCCATAAGATCCATGTGAAGCAATTCCAATGAGTAGGAGGTGTGGATGGACTTTGTTGCTCTATGCTAAGATTTGATTTGTTTTCCCAATTGGCATGGTCCACACACATCAGCTCATCCTTTGAAGCCTTATAGAGGTCCTTAAAGTTTAAGTGACTCAAACGTTGATGCCATAGTTCAGCAATGTCCAACTTGGCTTGCCTACAACTAAGAGAGGTTGTAGGGCCAATCCCATGGCAATTATCAGAAGTCCTTACTCCCCCCATAATCCATTTTCCATCCTCATTGAACACATTGCATTCCTTCTTTGAGAATTAAACAATACAATCTTCGTCACATATCTGGCTAATGCTGAGAAGATTGGCTTTAAGATTCTTTACATAAAGCAACTCACGAATCTTAGGAATTCCTTTGATTTTGACTCAACCCCTTCTTTTGATCTGAGCATGATTTCCATCACCGAAGGTGACACTGCCATCCCTGTACTCATTTAAACAGTTAAGCACAGACTTGTCCCCCAACATATGCTTAGAACAAGCACTATCGAGGTACCAAAGACATGAATCAAGAGCCTTTAAGGAAGTATGAGGAACAAGATCAACATGGTCATGTTCTTCAGAATGACACTTCTTAAAAGGGTAACCGCATTCACTAAACTCTTGACTATGAACAAACGAGGAGGGGTATTTGTCAGAAACAACCTTTGTCATAAAATCCATTTTAGAGTTTATAAGCTCCAACTGTAGTTGAATAAAACTAGAATTTTTCTTACTAGTGATTGCATGAGGAGATTTAAGACTCTTTGGTTTCAAAAGAGAACATTTATCACAAATGTGTCCTCGAACAGCATAGTGTAAACAAGGGCCATGATTCTTTGTAAGATATGGTTCATGTGAAGTACAATCAAAAGATTTCACATCCAACACTCTAGGTTGTTCAGCAAAAAGGAGTTCTTTTCTTTTCATCACATTGTCCAATTTCAGTCAATCTATTTCTGAATTAACTCTGACTAACTCTTCCATAATACGATGAATGTCTAGATTAATAGTGTAAAGTTCCTTGGACATCATATTATAGGAGTAAAACAAAGCCTCCAAGGAGAGAGCAGGATTACCACGATCAATTTCATCATAGTCAGAAGAATTAAGAGATTCAGAAATACTCGCACAAGAAATTGAGGACTTATCATAGTCGTTTAGACAGCCAAGTTCATCCAGACAAGGAATATTCAAAGACATGATAAAAATAGAGGAACCAAGAAAATGAACATGCTCAAGACATGAGTCAAAAACCGAGCGAACCCGCTCTGATATCAATTGAAAGATTGCTAGGATCGTGTTCTACCTATAATCCCCAAATAAACAAAAATATGAAACTAAGCCATACAACAAAGATAAAACATGCACATCAACATTAAATCATGAGCACAAACACAACACAAAGTTCTACCTCTAATCCCCAAATAAACAAAATTATGAAACTAAGCCATACAACAAACATAAATCATGCACAGCGACATTAAATCATCATCACAAACACAACACAAAGTTTGTTTACGAAGTGGAAAACCCTTTGAACACATCAAAGGTAAAAACCACTCCGGGGTAGCCAAACCCGAGAAATCACTATATAAAAATCAAATTATTTTGAACCTCTAGACTTAGTAAGAAAAACAAGTTTCTTAGCTTGTCTCCATCCTGACCATCTTCATGGAGTGCATCTCCTCATCGACCCTTCGGTAGACTTTTTTCTTCAAGATCCCATGATAGAAAACTTTGTGTAGATGAATGAACAGGCAGCACGCCAAGCAAAAGCAAAGGAGAGCTCAAAGCTTTATCACTTCCCCTCTTGAACAAAACAAACTCTAGAGATGCAGCGCTCATAGAGAGGTTTAAAACTTCAGTAAATAGAGCACAGGGAAAATATTTTTCAAAGTCTATAAATGAATAGTGATAGGAAAACCATTTATAGGAGAAACATTTCCCTCTTCACATCCTAATGGGATACCACTCTCATTATGATAGGAAGAACAAATTCTCAGATTTGAGAATTCCACGTCCTAAAGAGAAAGCAGTCCCGTTATGATTGGAAGAACAAATGTCTCCTCTTCGTCACATGTCCCGTTTTAATGCACCAGCTGACGAGAAAATAATAGCTTCAGCTTTGCTTTTGTTACATGTCCCATCCTGACAAGGTTCCTAACGAGGAAACAATAGCTTCAACTTTGCTCCCATCACATTCCCATCCTGACGCAACTTCTAACGAGGAAACAGTAACTCCCCATTACATGTTCCGTCCTAACGCAACTCCTGACGTGAAAACAGTAACTCCTTGTTACATGTCTCGTTCTGACGACACTACTGACGAGGAAACAGAGACTCTTCATTACATGTCTCATTCTTATGGCACTCCTGACGAGGAAACAAAGACTCCTTGTTACTTGTCTCATTCTAACGGAAAAACAGTAGCTTCTTCAACCAAACCCTAAAGACCTAAAAAGCTATTCCCCAAAGTTTTAAACAACAAGAAATACAAGAAACAACATTGAATAAGGCCAAACTAAAACCTAACAAGATTAATATCTTAGACCAGTCAAGTGTCCACCATCAATTAGATTTGATCTCGTTGTGGATTGGCTCCACATTGGTGTGGTCACCATCAATACATAATCAATCTCATCCATCCTTTTGGGACCCTACTCATAATCCATGATGTAAAAGACATCCTCCGTATGGAGTAGGTCCCATGGCCAAGGGGAGGTGCTGTTACTTCATCATTTATGATAGACTTATGACAAAGACTACTAGATTCAAAAATTGAATTTCCCACTTGATATTTTGAAACTTATGGGTTTTGCCAGTAGTTGTAATTTATTTACAACTTAAGACCATGTCACTTTTGTTTCAAAAGAAACAAATTTTCCTAACTAAATTAGGAATATAACTATATTCATATTTTCCGATGTTTAATATACCGAACATGAAGAAAATCTCACCATGAATCATAGTTACCAAGGCAACATTTAATCCATGAATCAAATTCATGATTAATATGTTGAATTGCCTTAATTATATGCCAAACACATAATTAGGTTTCTATGTGGTATTTTGGTTTTTCAACTATGGCACCACCTTTGTACGACTTTTCAATAACAATAACCCACAAGCAATCAAATTATTTTAAATGAATAAAAACATTAATTGCCATTTAAAGAATTCTTTAAGAAAACTTTGCACAATTTCATGTTCTTTTAACATAAATTTGAAACATAATTTTTTCAAGAGTAGCCAAACTCCATGAAATCAAACTTGTATAATTTTTCTTTTGTATCCCCAAACCATTGTATCATGTATACAACATGTTTCATAATCAAATTTGTATAAATTTTGATTATCACACAAAATGGATTTTTACAACCTAAAATTGCACGCAGGATTTTTGTTTCAATATTTGTTGACGAATGTTCAACAGCTCATAACTCTTTCAATATAACCTAAAACGAAGATCTGTTCAAACCATTGCATCAACCACGAATGTTTTATGTAGGAACAAGTCTTATAAAATGTTTATGACTTACCCATAAGCACCAGAAAAAATCGTAATCCCTATAGGCCTTGTAGGAAAAATTGCAAGTTTGTTTTGGTTGCAAAATTTCATTAAAAATAGCAAATGAACTCCAAATGACTTGAAATTTTACATTTTGGATCCTAACATGTTCAAAATCATGTTCCAGCTCATAAATGAATTTTTCAATCTTTGCAGAGGCTCAGATGAATTCCAAATTTCAACATTTCCATCTACTTCTTAAGCATGGCCACAGGCCAAAAAGTTTCCTAATAGTCGATCCCTTCTTTCTATGTGAAATCTTTTGCCACTATCCTTGCTTTGAACGTTTCAACATTTCCATCCACTCCTCTTTTTCTCTTGTAAACCCATTTACAACCTATTGGCTTAATGCTTTCAGGCACCTTTACAAGAGTCCAGACTTTGTTGGAATACATTGATTCCAACTCACTTTCCATAGCTTTAACCTAATGGTCTACATCCATGTCATCTGCCGCTTCTACATAGGTCCTTGGGTCTAATTCAGTTGTATCATATTCAGCCATAAAGGCTTCTCCCAATTATTTGTCAGGTGCCCTAACAGTTCTCTCACTGCAATGTAGTACGATGGTACTAGCCTACTGTAACGACCCAGGGAAAAGCGCTAGCCACATCTGCGCTATTACTCCAAAAGGACTAATCAATTTAGAGTTTCCCTAGAATTTATTATAAAACCGAGTTTCACCTAGTAACTAGGCAATGTGGGACTTAACACTCATGACTATCTCTATAAACCATCCACTCTATGTGGGCTTCTTCTCATCTTCCCAATATGGGATCGGGGTGTTACACCTACTACGTGCCATACTAGTAGTAACATGTGCTACACTAGTAGTAACAAGTGTTATACTAGTAGTGACTGGTGGTGTGTTTGACACAACCACCTCCTTTTCAACCTTTTTTGAAAATTTTTTCTCTCTTGCTTCTTGTACTTCCTCTAGAATCACTTTGCTTCTTGGTTTATGACTATCTACATAGTCATCTCTAGGAACTTAGCATTTGTTGTAACAAACCCTTTGAGATCCTTAGGACTATAGACCAAATACCCCTTTGTTCCTTCTGGATATCCCACAAACAAGCATACTTCTATTTTGGCTTCCAACTTATCTGTCTTTCCTTCCAACACATGTGTTGAGCAACCCCAAATCCGGATGTGACTCAAGCTAAGGTTGCGTCCCAACCATAGTTCTATGGGTACCTTGGAAATTGATTTTGATTGAACCATATTAAGTAAGTATACTGCTGTTTCTATGGCATATCCCCAAAAAGAAATGGGTAAGGTAGCAAAACTCATCATTGCTCTCATCGTTTTTAAAAGAGTCCTATTCCTTCTTTCTGACACACCATTATGTTGGGGTGTCCCCAGTGCTGTCAGTTAGGATACAATCCCTGCTTCTGGTAAGTGATCTATAAATTGCCCAAGAAAGTATTTGCCACCTCGATCAAATCAAAGTGCTTTGATATGTTTACCCAACCGTTTTTCGGCTTCAGCCCAAAACTCTTTGAACTTTTCAAAAGCTTCAGAATTCCGATGCAATCGGTAAACATTACCATACCTTGAGTAATCAGCTGTGAAAGTGATGAAGTACTCAAAACCTTCTCTTGTAGGGGTACTCATCGGACCACATACATTAGTATGAACTAATTCTAGCAAATCCTTTGCTCTATACCCTTTAGCAAAAAAGGATCTCTTAGTCATTTTTCCTTCACTATATGATTCGCAAACTTGATAATGAGTCAATGCCAATGGATCTAAAAATCCATCTTTAACTAGTCTTTGAACTTTGTTTGAATCAATATGTTCAAGATGTAGATGCCAAAGTGTGCTTCATTAGCAGAAGGAGACTTTCTTTTTAAAGAAACACAAGTTGGTTATACTAAAGAGTTGTTAACTTTATGTTTATCGGGAGTTATAATATACAAACTATCATTGATAATACTAGAACAGATAATAAGATTACCTTTCCTTATTACCATTGTATTCCTTAAAATAACGGAATACCCTTGTTATCCCAAATAAATAATCGAAATTAAATTTCTGCGAATGTTGGGAACATAAAGATAGTTTGACAATATTAAAAACTTCGGATAAAAACATAGTTTAACAATTCCAATGGAGTGTACTGGAACTCTCGTTCCATCTCCTAGCATTAGGTACATTTGTCCTTTATTCAGTTGCTTGGTTACCTGGAACCCCCATAAAAGAAAACCGAGGATTGTGTTTTGCCCCCAAATCAAATGCATAAGCAATTTGTATAACCAAAACAAATGCATAAGCAGTTTATATAAGGAAAATAAAAAGCTATGCTTAAAAATAAACCAACACAAAAAATAAAGAACATTCACAAAATCACAACACAAGATTTTGTTGACGAAGTGGAAAACCCTTCGAGCACCTCAAGCGAAAAACTACTCCGAGGCAGCCAAACCCAATAAATCACTATATGAAGATTCATGGTTACAAACTAGACGATACTTACTCCCTGGAGGACCTCTAGACTTAATAAGAACAACAAGCTTCCCTACTTGTCTTGACCAAGACCGCCTTTATGCAGCACATCTCCTTATCGACCCTTCGGTAGATGTCTTTGCGGTTGAGTGATGTGTATGGTGTGGTTTGAAATCAAAAACAAGAACCCCAAGTGGTGAAAAGCTTCATGCTTTTTAGGAACTCGACTTGGTACAAAGAATGGTGAAGGGTATCACTTCTATGAGTGATCATAGCAACCTTTTCTTCACTGGGAACCTCCAAACTCAGAAGAACATAAATGGAAATGGCGAGGTTCAAAGAGTTCTATAGAAAATGAAATAGGTATTTATAGATCTGAAATTTTACTTATTTTTGTCTTAATGGGGATTTTCTTCTGTTCTGACGAGAAGGCCAAAATCTGTATTTTAAGCCATTCCCGTCATAACGTGAGTCAATCCTCGTTAGGACGCAAAGAGTAAAAAGTAGATCTAAATACCCATCATGAGCTTGTCATAACGCATCTTCAAACAAGAAAACAGTAGCATCAGCTTTGGTCCCGTCATATGTCTCGTTCTGACGAGGTTCCTGACGAGGAAGCAGTAACCTGCCGTTACATGTCCCGTCCTGACGAGGTTCCTGATGAGGAACCAGTAGCTTCTCGTTATATGTCCCGTTCTGACAAGGTTCTTAACGAGGAACCAGTAGCCTATCATTCATACATGTCCCGTTCTGACGCGACTTCTAATGGGAAAACATAAACTTCCCGTTACATGTCCCATTTTGAGGGGGTTCCTAATGGGAAACCAAAGAGCACTCATTTAGTCTCGTTTGACGCCCCATACAACGAGGAAGTCAAAGAACTTTAACAAACATCCAATCTTCACCCCAACACTTGGGGAAGAATGGGAAAATACAAACAAATTTTTTGATCATCAAATAAGGCCAAACTAAACCTAACAATCTCCCCCTTTTGCCATTTAACAACGAAACCCAAAACATCTCCAATCTTCACCTTAACACAAGGGAATGAATGGGAAATTACAAATACATGTTTTGCTCATTGAATAAGGCCAAATACAACATAACAATCTCCCGCTTTGGCCATTCAATGACAAAACCAAAAACATCTGAGATAACAACAATTACAAGTAAATAATACAACCCCAACCCTAGCCTAACAAACCACTACTAGACTTTGGTTTGATGGAATATGTTAATGTACCTATTCTCTGAAAACAAAAACAAACTCATTACAAGCATAACATTAAAACATAAAGTGGGAGACACCTCCAACACTATTATCTAATAACCTACGCACATAATTTTTTATCAAGAAAAATATAAAACCCATGTTATATTTAAGTCACAAAAACAAGTAAAGAACGAACAAGGAAACACGCCAACACGAGAAGAACGAACAAGGCAACATGCCAACAGAGAAGAACAATAGTACGTGAACATTATAAGAGGCATACAATCCATGTTATATGCAAGTTATAAAGTCAAGACAACATAATCAAAGAGAAGCACATATAAACTAAATTATATGCATATCACACAAAAGTTCAAGGACAATATAGGAAGCATAAGGTCAAGAAGAGGAACACATAAGCTTGTTTGTGAGATACAAAGATCAATACACCAAACAAGTTCAACAAAAAGCAAGTTGTTGTGACTTTTAAAAGTACTCGCAAGTGCACGAGTCGTTTGCAATATAGCTTTTGCAAGTGCGAAGTCGAATCCACAAGAAATTATGTTTTATCCTAACCTAGTTCCAAAAGGTTTTTTATTTTAAATAAAAGAAAACATAAACTAAATAACAATAACAATAGTCAAAAGATAATATACTAAAGTTGTGGAATCCACACTCACCAAGTTGGAACAACACATTCCATGTACATCAATACAATCTGAAGTTTTCACAAATAAGATCCTATATATGTTTTACTATGCTTCATAAATCAATTAAATCATCTGATATATCCATCCATTACACAAATCACAAAAGATATTCGGATTAAACCAAATCAACAATTGTATCGGTAAGAGAAATCACAAAAGATATCCAATTTTATTTTAAGGGAAAAATCTACTTTACCCCCTAAAGTTTCAGGAATTTTTCAATTTCAACCCCAAAGTTTAAAAATTGGCAATGTACCCCCCCCCCAATGTTTCAAAAATTTTCAATTTAAACCTTCTGTTACGAATTTCCGTTAAATTGGACGAAATTTTTTTAAAAAAAGCCTGAGGGTAATTATGTAATTTTAGAGATTTCCGTCTAATTTGATGGAAATTAATAACAAAATGTTTAAATTGAAAAAATTTGAAACATTAGGGGAGTACATTGCCAATTTTTAAACTTTGGAGTTCAAATTGAAAAACTCTTGAAACTTTAGGGGGGTGAAGTGGATTTTTCCCTTATTTTAATTAAGATCCAAGCAAACAATTAAATGAAACTCTCCTAAAACATCATATGTATTAAGGAATCACAATAGATATCCAAGAATAATTTCAATAGTTGAATTAAAGCAAAACAATTGAAACCTTAAAAACCGATAAAAATCATAATAATATTGATTTACAAAAAGTGTTGCTGTTCTTCATCGGAGAGGCTTCATCCTCAACCTTAGTTGATAATTTACCACCACATAATTATTGAAAGTAAAGCCTAAACCTAAAATAAAAACTTAACTAAAGGGGGAAAAACTGTAGAAATTCGGAGTTGGTCTCCCCAGCCTCCTTTTCTGGAGGCTTAGCTATCATTTTATAGGGGTTTTTAGGGTTAAAAACCCTAAAAACGGCGCTGACGTGAGTCTGTCAGATGAGTACACTCTATCAAACGTGGGCATCTATTCTTCTTCTACGGCGTAGCACTTGGGCACTTGCAACTTGCTGGTGGGCGTGGGTGCGCTCGAGCGCAACCCAGCTGGGATCGAGCTCACCTGCACTGGAGTGCAGGATGTGTTATGCCAAATACTACCTAAATTAATAGATAATAATTGATATGTTTTAACTCGCAAGTGCACAAGATCAAAACAGTAGTATAGTGCAGCAAATACGAGATCATTCCTACGAGGATTGATGATTTTGTTTAGAAATGATTAAAATATCAAAGTTGTCACTAAATTGATATTCATATATTGAAAATAAATAAAGATAAATAAAAGGTAGGGCTTTGATATTGTTGTGCAAAAATCTACCTAAATTAATAGGTAAATAATTGTACGTTTTACCTGCAATTGCACAAGGTCAACATGGTAGTATAGGGTACAAGTACATGATCATTCCCACGAGGATTGTTGAAGTTATGTTTAAAAATATATTCCTTAAGCAAAAGCAAAATAAAGATTGATTGTTGAAGTGATGATAACAAAGGGTAGGGCTTTGATATCCACCACCAATTATATTAAGCTAATACATCAATATGCCAATGCTTTGATCAAGTTATGCATATTTAATGTTTGCCAACCTAAGGGCATGAGTGTATACTCCTTAAGCTATTGATTTCCCTAAGCAACGAGTTAGGCATGGGTGCATACTCTAACTCTTTTCTTTCCTAAAGGATTTAGCATGGTGAATACTAAGTTGTTCTTTAGAAAAGCATATGTTCTATGGAAATCGACATACACACGAGGCCCAAGGCATGGTGTATACTCCCGATTCCCAATGTTGATTAACCCAAGAATCGCAGTGTGGATTCTTTTGTTGCTTAAGTTAAACCCAGGACTCAGTCATCCAAATTGATCTAACTAATGAGTCCATACCACATGCACATGTTGATCAGGCATACACATATGAGAAATTCATGCAAGCAGCTATTAATCAAGTTAAATAGCACAACATGATCATCACAAGGCGCCAATATTGAAATATTAATTTAACATAACTAGGGCTTCAATCTAGCTCTACTAAGTAAATTAGCTACACATAGAGTTGATGTTAAACATCTTCATAAAATAAAAGAAAAGAAAGGAAAGAATAAACCCGAGACTTGACTTGAGAGCTCCTATTCTTCTCCCTTCTCCCAGCCTCCCTATTCTAAAAGCTTAGGAGTCTATTTATAGGCTTTAGAAGTCCTTGGAAATGTAGTAAACCCTAGGGGTTTCATAGGGTTTCAATCCTATTACAATTTGGAGCTTGAAAAACCCTAATATGGAAATAGGGACATTCTAGCCGCCACTTAGGATGCCTCCTGCGCACGGGTGCAATCGATCGCAACCCGTGTGCGCTCGATTGCAGGTCTGTGATCGATCCTTCTTTTGGCCTGCGCTCGATCGCTCCTGTTCTGGCTCGTGCAATATCTTCTCTGGTATTGCGCTCGATCGCAGGTGCCCTGCGATTGATCGCAGTACCAGGGAGCTCCAACTTTTCCTATCTTCTCTTTTTTAGCGCAAATCACCCAGTTTTACTTCACTTTCTTCCAAAAGCCTGCAAAAACATCAAAAACAAAAAAAGGAATTAAAATGGCCTAATTAACTACAACCAAAGGATTAAAATATGTAAGATAAGGGCTGAAAATATGAATATTTTAGCACTTATCAGATATCTACCACTAATCATGCTTAAGTAAACAACAACATGCCAATGTTCTAATCATATTATGAATACCTAATGTTTGCCAACCTAAGGGTATGGGCATCTACTCCTTAAGCTATTGCTTTCCCTAAGCAACGAATTAGGCATGGGTGTCTACTAAGTTGTTCTTTAAGAAAACATAAATCTGTGGAAATCGACAAACACATAAGGCTTAGGGCATGGGTGTCTACTCCCGGTTCCCCATATTGATTAACCCAAGAACCTGTGAGGAATTCTTTTGTCACTCTATTAAGCCTAGGACTCGATCATCCAAATTGACTTAAATAACTAATCCATACCATATGCGTATAATGGCCAATCACACACCTATGAGAAATTCAATAAAACAGGAATTAATCAAGTTAAGCATCATAATATGATTATCACAAAGGTGCCAACATTGAAATATTAAATAAAAATAATTAGGGCTTCAATCTAACCCTACTAAAGTAATTAGTTACACATAATTAAAATAAAGGGAAAAGAAAGAACCGAAAACCGCTCCTAGAAGTAGCCTCCAAATTTCCCTCTCCAAAGTTGTGTATTTAGTTATGAGGCTTAGAGGCCTATTTATAGGCTTAGAAATACTCTAGAAATCCTTGAAACCCTAGTAAACTAGTAGGGTTTAGTCCTATTACAAGTGGAACTTGGAAAACCCTAATATGGAAGGAAAGGGAATTCTGGCCACCACTGTCTTTTCTGCTGCGCACGAGTGCGCTCGATCGCAGACCGCGTGCGCTCGATCGCATATCTGCGATTGAGTCTCCTCTTGTGCGCACAAGCGCATGCCTTGCTCACTCGTTTGGACCTCTGTGGTAGTGCGCTCGATTGCAGGTCCCTTGCGATCGATCGCACTATCAGAATCTCTAGCTTTCCCATTTTTGCTCTTTGATGCTCGAACTTTCTAGAAGTGCTTCATTTTCTTCCAAAAGCCTACAAAAACACAAAAAATACATAAAAGAAATAAAATAGTACAAACTTAAAAAACTAAGGAATTAACAAATATAAGTTAAGGGCTAAAATATGAATATTTTGGCACTTAACACACCCCCAAACTTACATATTACTAGTCCCTTAGCAAGATGAAACTAAAAACAAAATGGAAAACAAAAAGATAAATCCATCTTTCGTGGGATGTATGATTGCATTTAGCGTATGTAACAAGCCTTTAAAACCCCTAGGAATTTCCTAGAGGACAAGTAAAGTCACGTGAAGGTTTTCGAGGAATGTTACTCATAAACATTATGCACAAGTTCATGTTATCCAAAACTCAAGTATTACTCAAAACCATGGTTTTCATTCATTGGCAAGCTTAAAAAGATAAACTCCATCTTCACAATGAATTGGAATTTTAAAGTCTAATTACTTAGAAAGACAGGCTAGGGCATCATAAGTTCGGAACAGTGTAAAGTGAACTAGCATACAAATATGAACCTTCCAATTATTTCTAATGTGCAATGTCTCAATATCTCAACGTTCACTGAAATCCCTATTAGAATGAATAACTATGGCATAACTTTCTTTTTCTCTCCTTTTATTTTTTATTTTTTATTTTTTTAATTTTCTTTTTCTTCTTGGTCAGGCTATGCAATGTTGGTTCCCTTAAGCTTTCTAATTGACCCATGTAGCGAGTGTTAAGTCAATGACTCCAAAACCAGGTGGTTTTAGGGCATTAGATGTAAAGACACCCCTAAGGACTTACTAGCTCAAGTCAAAAAGGCTATGAAACCAAACTAACCTTGACATTAATCAAATCAAAATTCTCACCTTTTGACGTGAACACTCAATGCTTTATAAGGCAAGAGGTCCAATTACTTAGTGAAAAGCTTATCAATGATCATTTTTTTTTCTTTTCTTTTTAGTATTGATAAGTGCTAAAATATTCATATTTTCAGCCCTTAACTTGCATGTTTTAATCCTTTGGTTTTAGTTAATTAGGCCATTTTAATTACTTTTTGTATTTTTCATACTTTTGCAGGCTTTCGGAAGAAAATGAAGTAAATCTAGATGATTTGGGCTCAAAGAGAGAAGATGGAAAAAGTTGGAGCTCCCTGACACTGCGATCGAGCGCAATACCAGAGAGGACACAACACAAATCAGGCCAGGAGTGATCGAGCGCATGACAGAAGAAGGATCGATCGCAGGTCTGGGATCAAGCACACACGGGCTGCGATCGATCACACTTGTGCGCAGGAGACACATCAAGTGGTGGCCAGAATGTCCCTCTTTCCATATTAGGGTTTTCCAACTCCTAATTGTAATAGGTCTCAAAACCCTATGAAATCCCTAGGTTTACTACTTTGTCAAGGATTTTTAAAACCTATAAATAGACCCTTAAGCCTCTAGAATAGATATACTTTGTAAGGAGAAGAATAGGGGCTCTTCAAGTTCAAGTCTCGGGTTTATTCTTTTCCTTTCTTTTATTTTCTTTATGAAGATGTTTTACATCAATTTTATGTGTAGCTAATTTAATTAGTAGGGCTAGATTGAAGCCCTAGTTATGTTTAGTTAATATTTCAATATAGGCGCCCTTGTGATGATCTTGTTGTGCTATTTAACTTGATTAATGCCTACTTGCATGAATTCCTCATATGTGTGTGCCTGATCAACATATGCATGTGGTATGGACTAGTTAGTTAAATCAATTTGGATGGCCGAGTCCTGGGTTTAACATAAGTAACAAAATAATCCACACCGCGATTCTTGGGTTAATCAACATGGGGAACCGGGAGTATATGCCATGCCTTAGGCCTCATGTGTTTGTCGATTTCCATAGAGTATATGCTTTTCTAAGGAACAACTTAGTATACATCATGCTAAATCCCTTAGAAAAGAAAAGAGTTAGAGTATACGCCATGCCTAACTCGTTGCTTAGGGAAATCTATAGCCTTAGGAGTATACGCCATGCCCTTAGGTTGACAAACATTAGATATGCATAACATGATCAAAGTATTGGCATATTGTTATATTAGCTAAATATAATTAGTGGTGGATATCAAAGCCCTACCTTTTATTATCATCACTTAAACAATCAATCTTTGTTTTACTTAAGGAATTTATTTTTGAACATAAATTCAGCAATCCTTGTGGGAATGATCCTGTACTTGCACCATATACTACTATGTTGACCTTGCGCACTTGCAAGTAAAACGTACAATTATTTACCTATTAATTTAGATAGATATTTTGCACATCAAGCACACATATATATGCCAAAGTATCTATCTAATAAATCATCTAGTTTCACACAAGACATAAAGACACACACATCAGACTTTCATGGCATACCCCACAAATTATGTGCTAATGTGCTTGTATCAGATCATATCAAACATGTGAATACTTAAATGCCTAAAGCAAGTAACCAAACAGAAAAACTCTATCATCAGATCATGTGTTCAAAATTGTAAGCTCACCAATGAAATCAAATCACAATTCTTTTATATCAACCAAAATTTTAAGACAAACATGAACATGCATATATTGTTTTTCTTTTTCAAAAATGGGACAAAGTGTGTGTAAAGTGTCTCCCATACCCTCAAACTTAAATTACACATTGTTCCCAATGTGTGTATAATATAAAAAGATCTTACCCAGGAGATGGATGAACTGTCTGGATGTTATTGCTCATAGCACATCCCTAAACTTGAACTGAAGCACACTTGTCTCTGCAAAACAAAACACTATAGTAACAAAGGAAAACAAAAACAAAATAAAAATAAAAATAAAAATAAAATAAAAATGAATTAAAAAAAAAAACAAAGAAATAAAAAGGATATGCTATGGGGTGCCTCCCATGAGCGCTAAGTTTAACGTCAATAGCCAGATTGTTGTCCTCCTCTTAAACTTGAAGCACAAATCTTTTCTTCTCTTGCACCACAGAGAATGAATTTTTCCTATAGCAGGGGGATTCCAATTGTCTGTAGATCGGGGTGGACCACTCTGAGTCTTCTCAAATAGCTTCTCATCTGGAAGGGAATCATGAATTGGAATAAAATAAGAAGAAAACTCATGGAGCTTTTCTATCTTGATGTCCTTAATTTGCTCATTTGGTAACTCTAACAGACTTCTTTCCTAGACTCTTGGTACTTTCGGAATAAGAGTTGGTGTTGAAGAATTCTCAATGCTCTGTTCTTTTTCCCGATATGGTTCTTGTGGAACCTCAAATTGCTCCTCCTTCCTCTCTTCCACTTGATTTTCAACCACCTCTCCACTCCTCAATGTGACAGCTTGCTCATGATAGTAGGTGCTCAAGAGGAGGTGCCATCTCCCATATATGATTATTCATATTCTTCTTCTTCTTTGAGAACATCGCCTTTCTGTTTGCGGTGGGCCTTCATCTCCTCAATGTCTTGTTGTGTTCTATTGGTCAACACATTGATCATATCTAACAACTCTTTAGAAACCTCAGGTAGAGGTGGTTCAGCCTGATATTGCTATTGTGGAGCTGATTGAGAGGAATATGAATGATCATAGAACTGCGGATATGATTGATGGTGCAGTTCATGCAATTATGGAGCATGATTTCTAGGAGCTTGAGCTTGTCATGAGAGATATGACTGTTGGCTCCATGTTGGGTTATAGGAATCAAAATAGCCGTCGTCCCCTGGTCTAGAGAACGATGTGTTCATATGCCATAAGAATGGTTAGAAAATTGTCTTGGTGAGGGACAATTTCTAACTTGGTGATAAGGGTTATGGCAATATGAACATGGTCCATAGGGTGTCGAATGACCCTGCATAAAAACAAAATTAAAAATAAAGACTTAGGAAAATGCAGACTCGAATGACCTTGCATGAAACGAAAAGAAAAAAAAAATCAGATTGTAATTAAAATAGTTTCTGTGCTGCTATCCAGACGTGCGATCGATTGCACTAGTGCGCTCCATCGCCCTGGAATGGGCGCTCGAGCGCACCTCCAGAGGCAAAACAGGAACTGTGGAAAAACTAGAAAAGCAGGAAAAAAAATGAAACAAACTAGGGAAAAAAAAATTCCAAACAAAATTAAATAATCCTTAGTAACGGCGCCAAAAACTTGTTGTGCCAAATACTACCTAAATTAATAGATAATAATTAGTATGTTTTAACTCGTAAGTGCACAAGATCAAAACAGTAGTATAGTGCAGCAAGTACGAGATCGTTCTTACGAGGATTGATGATATTGTTTAGAATTGATTAAAATATCAAAATGTTCACTAAATTGATATTGATATATTGAAAAGAAATAAAGATAAATAAAAGGTAGGGCTTTAATATCCACCACTAATCATGCTTAAATAATATAACAATATGCCAATGTTCTAATCATATTATGAATACCTAATGTTTGTCAACCTAAGGGTATGGGTGTCTACTCCTTAAGCTATTGATTTCCCTAAGTAACGAATTAGGCATAGGTATCTACTCTAATTATTTTCTTTCTTAACGGATTTAGCAAGGGTGTCTATTAAGTTATTCTTTAAGAAAGCATAAATCTGTAGAAATCGACAAACACATAAGGCTTAGGGCATGGGTGTCTACTCCCGGTTCCCCATGTTGATTAACCCAAGAACCCGTAAGGAATTCTTTTGTCACTCTATTAAGCCCAAAACTCGATCATCAAAATTGACTTAAATAACTAATCCATACCACATGCATATAATGGCCAATCACACGCATATGAGGAATTTAATAAAACAGGAATTAATCAAGTTAAGCATCACAATATGATTATCACAAAGGCGCCAATATTGAAATATTAAATAAACTTAATTATTGCTTTAATCTAGCCCTAGTGCACTCGAGCGTAGGTCGCCTATGATCGATCTCATTATTAGAATTTCTAGCTTTCCCAAATTTGCTCTTTAATGCTCGAACTTTCTAGAAGTGCTTCATTTTCTTCCAAAAGCCTACAAAATCACAGAAAACACATAAAAGAAAGAAAATAGTACAAACTAACAAAACTAAGAAATTAACAATTATAAGTTAAGGGCTAAAATATGAATATTTTGGTACTTAACAGTGTGGTGCGCTTGGTCCTACTTTGATGGCACTTTTTCTAGCTTTCTTCCAAACTCCGTATTTTTTACTTTAAAGGCGCATTTTTCCCTTAGCAACCTACAAAAAACTAAAATACCAAAACTAACACAAAACATCAAAACATAATACAGCTAAAAGATTAACAAGTGTAAATTAAGGGGCTCAAATATACAATATTTGACACTCATCACAAGTTCCACCTTCACACAAAATACTCTCCCCCTTTTTGTCTGAATGGTCAAAGGGATTCAGAATGAAACACATTCTCCCCAAATTAACATTCATGTGATAAGACAAGAGGAAAGAGAATAACAAACAATAAGAAAGACACATGTCAAGAATATGTCAAAATAAAGCATATTAAGCCAAACAATCTCACAGAATATGTCAAGGATAACAAGAGATATCAAAGATACCTAAAAAAGAGGGGGGGGGGGGGGTCTCTAATGTTAACTCTCCCTTAACATGAGCAACCTCTTCCTAACAAGTGTTCCAACAAACCACATTCTCCCCAATTTGTTATAAAAGACGAGGAAGGAGCTTCAAGTGGCATCACTTGTATCATTGGAATGAATAAATTAGGACGGTTACAAAAGACCAAAGAATGAACAAAGAGGGCTCATGTAACGACCCAGGGAAAAGCGCTAGCCACATCTGCGCTATTACTCCAAAATGACTAGTCAATTTAGAGTTTCCCTAGAATTCATTATAAAGCCCAGTTTCACCTAGTAACTAGGCAATGTGGGACTTAGCACCCATGACTATCTCTATAAACCATCCACTATATGTGGGCTTCTTCTCATCTTCCCAATATGGGATCGGGGTGTTACAGCTCATGTCAAAACACACACTAAGAACACAAAATACAAACATGAGAGCATGGTAGACTCAACCCATGCACATGAAAATTGTAAACGGTTCAAGGAAACACATTTTATTCAAATGGTTGTTTCATATCATCCAAACAAAGTTAAGACCAAAAGGCCAAAGAAAATCACCACAATCAACATGGCATTTACAAATTTCAAGCACATATCATCAATAGGCCATAGACGCACAATCAGAACATGTGAGTGAACAATTGCAATATCTCAACACACAATCAAAAGGCAATTGTCACCAATTTCACATATTATGGGAATATATAATGGGAGGAAATAAGCAATCAACATAACATGTTATCTAGACACATAAGACAACCAAACATGTTAAATTATGATAAACTTACAATCAAGCACCATGAATCCTAGATTCGTCCCAAAGAATTCCAACATATAGCAACAAATGTGCAAGTCAAAAGAATGCACTACCAACCCTGTAACAGAAATACTCAAGCATGTGAATCAATGAACACCCAAATCATCAAAAAAAAAAAAAAATGCACAAAAGACAAAAAAGTCAAAGAACAAAACATATGCATTAATACTACATAAAAGAAAGATCCCAAAAATTGAAAGTGAATAACCAGAGGTTCATCCAAATTTCAACCACATACTCAAAGGCATAACAAGCATGCAATAGGCAAAAAGGATAAAAGCTAGAGGCATGCAAAGATACAACACACTGCAATCACAAAGGAATTCAATCACCTAAGTAAAGGTGATGCACAAACATATAAGATTGCATGTATGTGAACAAAAAGTTTAAGGTCAAGAGGACCTTTACCCCTTTTCGCGATTGAGCTTCTTGGAAAGGAACATAGCTCAGCCACTGCCAGTCACAAATCTCATGGCAAATGCAAGTTCAACTTCAGATGGAGCCATAGGAGGTGTAGGGCTAACATCAACTCTTGCTCTTTGGGAGTAAGGGAAAGATGACATTCTGGCAAAGAATTAAGAGAATACACTCTACACAACCTCAGTACAACCACATTAAAAAGCACACCTCAACCTAGCACTGGAAGGTGAGGAACACAACCAACAACCACCTTTAAGAAGAGATATCCAAAATGGAGAAGACTGCACACTTGGATTCTAGAAGGCATAAAGAGAGATTCAAGACATAATCAAGACCCTATATGCAAGTACACACAAACGACAAAAAGGGTTTTTGAACAGAAAAACACAAATTTTGTTGTGAGAAAGACAAAGATTAACATATGAATGAGAGCATCAATATCAGTCAAAGTGTGTACCGAGATGCACAAGAATCATAAAGAACATATACCTTCAAGAGGAACCAAAGAGTAGCTCAGAGACTAAGCACAAAATGAGCAATAGGCAAAATAGGCAAAATAGGCAAAATGCATGTTGAGAGAACAAAAGCATTCAATAATTTATTTTCAAAACATGAAAACCCAAATCCCAAAAATAAACTCAAATTCTCAAAGATGTAAAAGCCAAAATAGACCCCAATAAGCTCAAGAGATTGAAACCAAAGCCAAAACACACAATCAATAAATGTCAATCAAGGAGCATAGACCCAACAAGGTGAGAAATATTCAAAAGACAAAGGTTTGAAGACCAATGAAGGAACAAAATCCAAACATCAACTCAACAATGAGGGAGGAGAAAAGACATAAACCTAATTAAGGATGATATAGAACGAAGGCTTCACAAAACCAATAAGAAACACACACAAAATCCCTTAGAAGAGAGAGCTTGAGTGAAGCAACAACAATTTTCATTAAAAAAAAACAGGGTGTTAGGCGTTGTGACTATTTGTCTCCCAATTTCCGTTTTAATGAAAACAAATAACGTTAAGACGAGAAGAAGAGAATATCACAAAACGCATAGAATCCTATTTTAACAGAAGAACACAAAACACATTCCCGTTACGACGGTTGAAAATTTCCATTAAGACGGGAAGACAGGAAACAATCCTCTTCACCCATTTTTCCTTTTAAAAACAAACAAACTCAAATACTTTCACCCAATCAACATGTACACTTACAATAAACACTTATTAAAATATGAGAGAAACCATCTCATCAAAAACTAACATGTTCTACAGTTTAGTCAAAGTATGAATAAACATGATGGTTTATCCAAAACATGCTTTTGACAATGATGCAAATGAACAGGCTAAAACATGTCATAGTGATATGTGTGAATCATTTCACAAGAGAGGGCACATGTCACATAGGCATAGAGCAATCACATCTCACATGAAAAATGGTGACACTTAATGCAAAAGTCAAACCCTTTTTCCTAAACTTTAATAAAAAAGTCATACACCCATTCCTCTTCAATTGTCCAAGAGAATTTATACAAATTAAATCTCGTGGGTGTTTCACCTTTTTCCGCAATGATTATGACACCAGCTCTTTCTATAAGGATTTCAGAAGCAAATTTTTAAGAATATGTTTTGTCACAATTTTGCTAAAAATTTGGTCTTTGATCATATTTTGCTTGTCATTGAAAAAGGTGATGCCATGAACAATTAAGTTGTGAGGTTGACTTGCAAGGTCAATTTGAATAGGGAAAACCAAAAATACTCATAAGAGTTTTTGCCCAAATTAATAGATGTGAAATCCGTCAAAACTTGTGAAAACAGTGTGCATAAAAATGACAAGGCTTAGAATAAACATAAGCATCAAAGCACACACACAAACTCTACAAGCCATCATATAAGACAACTTCAATAACGAGCATCACACAGGTTTGCAATAATGAGAGATTCATAAAGTGCACAATAAGTTTTTGAAGAAAGTACTTAACAAGATCTAGGGAGAGAGCACTCCCAAAGAAAGACACAAAAAAAAAAAAAAAAAAACCCAACAAGAGAAAAACTCATAAAAACATGGGATAAAAATAAAACAAAACGAAAATACCCAGAGCATGCACTAGAATGCAATAAGATAAGAAACAAACTTTCTAGTAATGCTAAACAAAAATGGACAAACAAACTTCTTAAACATGGCTCTTAAATGAACATTCCAAAGTTCAAAATCACTTCCAATGAAAATGGAAGGAACACTTGGAACAGGTATAGATCGTCCCAAAAGAGTGGGGGTCATTGAACACACTTAAGACGTGAGACAAAACCAAGTGAACCCGCTCTGATACCAATTGAAAAAACAATGAGGACGATGTTCTACCCTCAAATCAAACACAAAAGCGATTTATATAACCAAAACAAACGCATAAGCAGTTTATATAAGGAAAAAAAGAAGCTATGCTTAAAAATAAACCAACACAAAAAAAAAGAACATTCACACAACCACAACACAAAATTTTGTTGATGAAGTGGAAAACCCTTTTGAGCACCTCAAGGGAAACACCACTTCGAAGCAGCCAAAACTAGGAAATCACTATATGAAGATTCACAGTTACAGACTAGTTGATACTCACTCCCTGGAGGGGACTTCTAAACTTAGTAAGAAGAACAAGCTTCCTAGCTTGTCTACATCGTGATCACCTTCATGCAGCGCATCTCCTGATCGACTTTTCAGTAGACTTCTTTGCGGCTAAGTGATGTGTATGGTGTGGTTTGAAATCAAAAACAAAAACCCCAAGTGATGGAAGACTCCAGCTTTTTAGGTACTCCACTTGCTACAAACAACAATGAAGAATATCACTTCTATGAGTGATAATGCAACCCTTTCTTCACAGGGAACCTCCAAACTCAGAAGAGCATAAATGGAAATGGAGAGGTTCAAAGACTTCTACAGAAAATGAGACAGATATTTATAGATATAAAATTTTTCCTATTCCGTCTTAATTGGGATTTTCTTCCATTCTGACTAGAAGGCCAAAATCTGTATTTTGAGCCATTCCTGTCATAACGGGAGTTAATCCTTGTTAGGACGCAAAGAGTAAAAATTAGATCTAAATACCAGTCACGAGCCCGTCATAACGCATCTTCAAACGAGAAAACAGTAGCTTCAGCTTTGGTCCTGTCACATGTCCCGTTCTGAAGAGGTTCTTGAGGAGGAAACAGTAACCTCCCATTACATGTCCCGTCCTGATGAGGTTCTTGACGAGAAACTAGTAGCTTCTCATTACATGTCCTGTTCTGACGTGACTTCTGATAGGGAAATAGAAACTTTAGATTACATGCCCCATTTTGACGGGGTTACTGACGAGAAACCATAGAGCACTCCTTCAGTCTTGTTCTGACGCCAATACAACAGGGAAGGAAAAGAACTCTAACAAACATCTAATCTTCACCCCGACATTTGAGGAAGAATGGAAAAATACAAACAAATGTTTTGATCATTAAAGAAGGCCAAACTAAACCTAGCACCCTACAATGAATTGCAGACATGATTAGTTGATTGTGAATCCACACACCAAGAATCTAGTGGATTCACAACTAAACCTATTTCAACCAAAAAGGAAGATACATTACCTTGACCTATGTGATGTACAAATTTAATTGTACTCGCAAGTGCACGAGTCGTGTGCAATATAGCGTGTGTGCAAGTGCGAGGTCGATCCACAGGGATTTGTGTTGTGTAAACCAATTTCTATTTAAACCAACTCTATTGTAACCTAGTTCCGAATTTTGTGATTTTTGTCGTGCAAAATAAAACATAAACTAAAGAAAATAATGAAATAAAATGGTAAAGAACACTAAGGTTTTAGAATTCACTTCGCCAAATCTTAACTCTATATTCTCGTATTTGTTCCTACAATCGAAAAACTATATTCGATGTTTTACAAATATCAAGTTTAAATCATTCAATGAATCCACCCATTTTTACAAATCACAACAAATATCCGATTCGAAATTAAATCATCCTATGTATCCGTTTGGTTAACGAATCACAACGGATATCCGATTTCAATCGAATGATTTGATGTATCCGAAGGATGAAACACATCAAATATCCAACTCCAACACATAATAGTTCATCACATTCAATTAAAAGATATAAATCAAGCAATTGAATGAAAATCTACAACATCCTTATTCGAAGTCAAAATTGTATAAACAAAATACGAGAATACATGAGTTTGTCAATGACGAAGCTTCATCTTCAACCTTAGTTGAAAGATTTAGCCTCTCATGATAACAAAAATAATCACCAATTGAATTGTCATCATCGAAAGAATAAAACTTACAATGGAAAACAAAGCAAAAGCTTCCCCACGGCAATACGTCGTAATTCAGCTTAAAACGGCCTCCTTCAATTGTGAGGCTTAGAGGTCTATTTATATGGCTTAGGAGAGCCCTAGAAGCCCTAGTAATCCTAGGAATTTCGGAGATTTAAGTCCAAGCCCAATTAGGATAAAGAAAACCTAAGCCCAAATCGGAATAGGATTCGCCCAGAATTGCGGTCCTATCTTGCGTCATGATTTTGGCCTTGCGGCGCTCCGAATTGGGAAAATGCTATTTCACAATTAATTGTAGTAATTTGAGTTAGCTTTCCAATGCCGCTTGAATCACCTCAATCGGATATCTGAGATGAAAGTTATGGTCAAAATACCGAGACATATTCAGAATCCAATTTTGCATCCAATCCGATTTGACTTCAAATTGAGAAATTCCGAATTAATCCTTTCCTTTATTTGATTAAACTTTAACCATGATTGGTTAAGCTTAACCATATCCTCTAGGTCTTCTCAATTTGCCCCTTTAAGCTTGGAATTTTTCCAGAAATGCTTTCTTTTCTTCCAAAAGCCTATAAAACAAAGAAAATACAAAAAGGCAATAAAATGTCCTAATTAACCAAAACCAAAGGATTAAAACATGCAAGTTAAGGGCTGAAAATATAAATATTTTAGCACTTATCACACCCCCAAACTTACATATTGCTAGTCCCTTAGCAATACAAAACTAAAAACAAGAATGGAAAAACAGAAAACAAAAGATAAATCCATCTTTCGTGGGATATACGATTGCATTTAGCGCATGCAACAAGCCTTTTAAACCCCTAGGTATCCCTAGAGGACGAGTGAAGTCTCGTGAGGGTTTAACAGGAATGATACCCACAAACATTTATGCACTATGTTATTTCATAAACAAGGACTTCCACACAAACACATGGTTTTTAACATCATGAGTAGGTTTATCATAATGAACACCACAATCACATCATCAAGATAAGCACAAATCATTCAACTCAAAGATGGAAATTTGAGACAACACATGTTCCAATAAGTGCAATGTGAGACTAACATAAAATCCGGAGGCTTCAATTTATTCTCAAACTTGGGTGTACTTTAGATGTGATAGGAATTTGCTCAGATGAAACAACCAAGGCTTAATTTTTTTTTTTTTTTTTTTTTTTTTTTTTTTGTATAGGCTGTGCAATGCTTAGCTTCCTTAAGCTTTCTAATTGACCCATGTAACGAGTGTTGGGCCAGAGACTCCCAAACCAAATGGTTTTAGGGCACTAGATGTAGAAACATCCCTAAGGGCTTAATTACTCAAGTCAACTAGGCTACGAAGCCAAACTAGCCATACAACCAACCAAGTTAGGTTTCTCATCTTTTTACGCGAACACTCAATGCTTTGTGAGGCATGAGGTCCGGTTACTCAATGAGAAGCTCAAACTGATTTGATTTGATTTTTTTTTTTTTTTTTTTCAAGCCATGGTTTCATCACACTTCATCCTACCTATCTCAAAATATACCCTAATCAAGTCAAATCTTATACCTCACCGATTCTGTGCTAGTGTGCTCGTGGTGATAAACTCGAACATGTGAAATCTCTCTAATCCAACAATGAGTCAAAAGACTCAGATTCCTACTGACATGCTGTGTTCAAAATGCTAAACAGACCAATGACATGCAAACCACAGAATAGGTGTTATCCTTGCTTAATCAATAACATAGCAGATTTTTTTTTTATTTATTTTTTATTATATATATATAACAAAACAACACGAATAATTAAGGAAAAAGACAGAGAAATGTCTACCCCACCCCCAAACTAAAATGACACATTGTCCCCAATGGGTCCAGAGATACAATACCAGGTGCGCGGCGCAAGTCGGGTGTAACATAGGAGAATGCTCCCCCAAACTTGAATGGCAGACACTTGCCCTGAAAAACACAACAGAAACAAACAAACAAGATAAAATGGTAAGGGAAAGAATGAGGGTTGCCTCCCACAAGCGCTAAGTTTTAAGTCTTCAGCCAGACTCTCCACAAAATACGACAATCACTAAGAATAACTCGGATCCTCCAACAATGTCGTCTCAATCTCCTTACTCCTCAACTCTAAGAATGGTTTTAATCTCTGTCCATTTACCTTGAAGGTGTTACCATTCTGAGGATCCTCAATCTCGATGGCCCCATGAGGAAAAACTGTCCGAATGATAAATGGGCCTGTCCACCGAGATTTCAACTTGCTTGGAAAAAGATGCAGCCGTGAATTGTAAAGAAGGACCTTCTCACCAGGCTCAAAAGATCGTCTCAAAATGCTCTGGTCATGAGCCTTCTTCATCTGTGCCTTGTACAACCGTGCAGATTCATAAGCATCATTCCTCAGCTCCTCTAATTCATTGAGTTGGAGCTTCCTTTGTGAGCCAGCCTTCAAAAGATTGAAGTTCAGCTGCTTGATAGCCCAATATGCTCTATGCTCCAACTCCACGGGAAGATGACATGCCTTCCCGTACACCAGCCGATAGGGTGACATCCCAATCGGGGTCTTGAAAGCTGTCCTATATGCCCACAGTGCGTCACTCAATCGCATAGACCAATCTTTTCGATTGGGGTTTACCGTCTTTTCCAAAATATGCTTGATCTCGCGATTGGAAACTTCAACCTGTCCACTCATCTGTGGGTGATATGGGGTGACAACCTTATGTGTGATGAAATACTTCTTCATCAACTGCTCAAAAATCCGATTGCAAAAATGCTTACCTCCATCACTTATAATTGCTCGAGGCGAACCAAAACGAGCAAAGATAGTGTCTCTCAAAAACTGGACCACAACTCTGTGGTCATTGGTCTTGCATGCAACTGCCTCCACCAATTTGGACACATAGTCCACAGCAACCAAGATGTACAGATAGCCAAAGGAGTTCGGGAAAGGTCCCATGAAATCGATGCCCCATACGTCAAAAATCTCAACAATCAAAATGGGACTGAGGGGCATCATATTCCTTCTAGAGATACTCCCTAGCTTCTGACAACGCTCACAAGATATACAATAAGCGTGGGCGTCTCTGAAAAGGGTAGGCCAATAGAATCCACACTGCAAAATCTTGGCGGCGGTCTTCTTAGCACTGAAATGGCCTCCACAAGCATGATCATGACAAAAGGAGATGACATTGGATTGGTCATGCTCAGGTATACACCTCCTAATGATCTGATCGGGACAATACTTGAACAGGTAAGGATCGTCCCAGAAAAAATGTTTCACCACAGGCAAAAATTTGGACCTATCTTGTCGCCCCCACAGCTGAGGCAGTTGGCCGGTGACAAGATAGTTCACTATGTCAGCAAACCATGGTGCGGGCTCATGAGCAATGTGCATCAATTGCTCATCAGGGAAAGTCTCCGAAATGGGGCTGGCGTCCTCAGTGTAATCCACAGTCAATCTAGACAAATGATCCGCCACCACATTTTTGGAACCCTTCTTGTCCCGAATTTCTATGTCAAACTCCTGAAGTAGCAAAATCCATCGGATCAGACGAGATTTAGCATCTTTTTTGGAACAAAGATACTTCAATGCTGCGTGATCCGAAAAGATGATGACTTTAGATCCTAGCAAATAGGATCTGAACTTGTCTAGCGCAAAAACGACTGCCAACAACTCCTTCTCCGTGGTGGAGTAGTTGAGTTGTGCATCGTTCAGAGTTCTGCTCGCATAGTAAATGACATGGGGGAGTCTATCAATACGCTGCCCCAAAACAGCTCCAACGGCATGATCCGATGCGTCACACATGATCTCAAAAGGTACACCCCAATTGGGTGGCTGAATAATGGGTGTGGACGTCAGAATGCTCTTAAGGTCCCCAAATGCTCTCTGGCAATCCTCATCAAATACAAATGGGGCATCCTTCACCAACAACTTGCACAAAGGCCTGGCAATCTTGCTAAGTCTTGGATAAACCGCCTGTAGAATCCTACATGGCCCAGAAAAGAGCGAACCTCCTTCACTGTACGTGGGGGTGGAAGGTTGGAAATCAAATCCACCTTCGCTTTATCAACCTCAATCCCCCTCTGAGATATGATGTGCCCCAATACAATACCTTGCTTGACCATAAAATGGCACTTCTCCCAATTGAGCACCAGGTTCTTCTCCTTGCACCGTACTAATACCAAAGTCAGGCGGTCCAAACACTCATCAAAGGATGAACCAAAGACAGAGAAATCGTCCATGAAAATCTCTAAGAAACGCTCTACCATGTCAGAAAAAATACTAATCATGCACCGCTGAAAAGTAGCGGGTGCGTTGCATAACCAAAGGGCATGCGACGGTAGGCGAAAGTCCTAAAAGGACAGGTAAATGTCGTCTTCTCCTGATCTTCGGGGTCCACAGGGACCTGGTTATATCCAGAATAACCATCCAAGAAGCAATAGTATGCATGCCCAGCCAAACGTTCCACCATCTGATCAATGAATGGGAGTGGAAAATGATCCTTCCTTGTGGCGGCATTTAGCTTGCGGTAGTCTATGCAAACTCTCCATCCGGACTGAATACGAGTTGGGACCAACTCATCATCCTTGTTCTTTACTACCGTCAATCCAGCCCGCTTTGGCACAACATGAATTGGGCTTACCCACTTTCTATCCGAGATTGGATAAATGATCCCTGCATCCAACAACTTAATCACTTCAGCCCTCACAACCTCTTGCATAGTTGGGTTTAACCTTCTCTGTGGCTCCCTCGATGGCTTGGCATTCTCCTCTAAATGTATCTTGTGCATCACCACCGAGGGACTGATCCCCTTGATATCCTCAATGGTCCAACCGATAGCTTCCTTGTGTTGTCTTAACACCTCTAGCAATTTTTCCTCTTGAGCATCAACCAAATCCGAAGCTATAATCACAGGCAAAGAATTTGCTGGACCTAGGAACTTATACTTAAGGTTATCCGGTAGAGGCTTAAGTTCCTTCTTTGGGGGATCAAGTGTTGTTGTCTCCTCCGTCTCACTGCTCACTAGAGGAGCAGTCTCCAAAATTGCATCTGCTTGCTCAAGCAACTTGTCCAAATCTAAATCCTCTCCGAACTGAGCAAAGCATGCCTCCAAGGGGTCTTCTATGCTTGATTCATTCACTGTCTCTTCCATAATCTCCTCTATCCAGCATACATTTCTCACTTCATCATACTCCAATGGTTGTTTGCTGATATCAAAGATATTCAGCTCCACTGTCATATTTCCGAAGGAAATCTTCATCACCCCTGTCCTACAATTAATCAGGGCATTAGTCGTAGCTAAGAATGGTCGCCCTAGAATCACCGGTATTTGAATGCCAACATTCTTGACC